>NW_006159505.1:2295922-2309132 GCF_000334495.1 Tupaia belangeri chinensis | reverse complement strand
AGAATCCTCAGAGGAGAATGGAGGAGAAGGGATTGCTTCGTGGCCATCCCCCCAGGGGATGATTTCTCGCTTTTTGTCTGTCTGTCTGGCGAGCACACACGCCCTATAGAAAAAAAAAAAAAAAAAACCTCTCCAAAAAAAAAGAAAAAAAAAAAGTCCCAGAACATTTTAAAGTTCATATTCCTTTAAATTTTTCTATTAATTATTTTCTTTGATAATACTTAGAAACAAATACAAATTACAATTACGACAAGCTCAAGGTTTCAATAAGAATTATAATGGCAGTTGATAGTGAAAACCATATTGTAGCCTTTTCCAAATCATCTTCTGTAGTCTGACATTTGCTTATAAATCAGAACAAGAACTGCAATAACCTAAGACTTTTTG
Organism: Tupaia belangeri chinensis; assembly: GCF_000334495.1. Taxonomy (NCBI): domain Eukaryota; kingdom Metazoa; phylum Chordata; class Mammalia; order Scandentia; family Tupaiidae; genus Tupaia; species Tupaia belangeri. The sequence continues at coordinate 2,308,745 of NW_006159505.1, read as the reverse complement.
CTCTTTTTATGTTGGCATGCTTTTGTTCTTATCTTTCACATTTATACTAATTTACTTACCTTCCTTGAAATAATTGTGATTCACATTTGTGTATCATTTAAAGTTTGACATATAATACATACTATTATATGTATTACAGTCTTGTTCAATTTTTATAACACTCTTAATTGTTCTGTATTATTTTACAAATGATGAAACTGAGACTAAAGAAAAGGTCAAAATGATCAAGGATCTTGAATATACTACTTTCTAGTTCCGAATCCTATGCAATTTTCTTTAAAGAGAGATTTTTGCTGTAGAGCAGGTACATTTGCCAGAGAGGCAATCCCTGCTCCTCCTTTCTCCTCTTAGGCATGCACACACACGTACCTGGCATGAGTTTAAGCTGCTGGGTCCAGAACTTGAACCGTGCTCAACTATGTGGGAATCCAGCAACATATTCATTATACCCGATCCTATGTAATTAAAAAAAAAAAAACATTTGAAATTTAATACTTATACAGTTTACAGTAAAATAAATATATCTCATTCACCTTAGTAGACTACTTAATTCTTTTACTCTTTTTATCATCTGAGTGTTTATAATAGTTGTAATGAATACATAGATAATGTTTTAAGATATTACTTTTTCCTCATTGTCTTTATTAACAAATTCATTGTTCATGTTTCTTCATAACATTTGTGTTATTTTTTAAATTTCTGAATGAATTTTCCATTTATTTGGTTTTACTTAGTCATCCCTCTGTTTTTAGACAATACCACTAAGTCTGCAGTGAAAGTTAACTTTTTTTTTTTTTTCCAAGTTTGCTATAGGACACACGCACTCTTCAGAGACAGACAGAGAAGGAGAGACTGTGAGGGAACATGCAAAGGCATCCCAGGTTCAATGGCCATGCCATAATCTCGTCTCCTCCCTTATCCTTGGATTTTGGTCATGCACACACATGTGCCCAGCATGTTTTCAAGCTAGTGGGTCTGGGACTCAAACTGTGCAGTAGGCCACGTGGGATGCAGCCTACCCTGACCAGCATGCTACCAGCTGGCTCCGTTTTTTGTTTGTTTGTTTGTTTGTTTTAAATTATTTCCTTAGGATGAATTCCAGGGTATGATTATGGGGTTACACAACCTAATATTTATGGGATTTTGATGTATTAGCCCACGTGACTTTTGTTTTTATTCCTGTGTTCAGGTTATTAGCAAATCTATTTTAGCCTCTGTGTCACACTCAGGAACAATACTTTTAATTTCTTCAGTAGGATCCTAAATTACAGTATGCACATTTGTCATCATTTTGTATGCTGTCTGAGCCTTAATGTAAACTTAACATGAGCCTTATTGTTTACTCATTTCTGTATCTGCACAGTACCAGTAACTATTGGAAAAGAGTTGAGTAGGTGTCATACTTAGGCTTTTCTTTCCTTTTTTTTTTAATCAGACAAAAATGACATTTACTTTAATAGCTCAAAGTGCAAATACAGCAAGTCCACAAAGTTTCAGTTTACAGCTTGAAGTATTATGAAAACTTGATATGCAAAAATGAAAGGGTAAAGAGCAGAAATAAAGCTCCTTAATTTTAAAAAAATCAAGTAACTTGAAAAAATCTTCAGTATTTGATGTAAATACTCCATTTACATTTATTTAGAATTGCTTTCATTTATAGATGTCAGTAGTGAATAGCAGTCAAAAGATTCTTCGAAGAAAAGCATGGTCAGCTCCAGGCGACAGTAAAAATTTTCCATGTTGGCTATGCCTGATTTGGCAGTTTCAGTCACTCACTTTATCAAATGACGTGGCTCAGTCTATGACATTTTGATCTTTAGCTCTTCAGGAAGGTTTACGTGAGATATTTATTCAGTCTTTTCCTCACCCTTCTTCATCTGTTCATTGTAGGCATTAAACGGAGAGTCTGTTCCTTACAATCTGTCCCACCATGTCAACCTTGTAGCATAATTTCCAGTGATGTTCATGTGGTGGCAGTTGTGATGCTGAGACCCAGCATAGAAAGGGATGAGATTTAGAGGGCCGAAGGGAGTATCATACTCACTATGAACATCAATAGCTTCAACCTAACGAGCAGTCACTTATGCCCAGAGAAGAACATGATCATGTAAGAACAAGATTCCTGTGAAAAATCCAGTTCCAAGAATTAGGGTTTCCAAAGGCTGTATATATTCAGTTTCCATTCCAAATGGAACCTGAAATTCATATGGAGCTTTATGAGCATATTTATATATTCTTTTGTGATGTAAGAGTCTATGCATGAACTAGTGCTAAGTCTCCTCAATGACTACACAGTCAGAGCGTCTTGCCAAAAAACAATATATATATATACCATTTTGGCATACTTTCCCAATCATGGAGAACATTGAAATACTCTGTAAAATAATACGTTCCACAAATCAAAGGCAGTTGGATACAAAAGTGATTAAAAAGAAGTACTTTAAAACGTTTCTATTGGCCTTCCCTTGTTTCTGATTTGTCCTTTTGAATTTTGTATCTTTCCATGTATGAATTGGAATAAAAATCCAAGTAAAGAGAACAAGAATTAAAGGGCTTTGTGAACTATCAGGGATCACCATGTTACAATCTAGAACTTTGTATAATTATCCAGCATACAATTCCAAGCATTTTAAAGGGATTCTTGCAGAGAATTCTCAGGCAACAGTGAGTCTACATACTCCACATCCAAAGATGCTGAACTATAAAGATGCTGACACTTTAATTTATTGCCATTTTTCAAATCTCTGGAGATAGGCTTATAATTCTGAACAGTCCTGAGGTGACAGTGGCCTGGCTCACCCAGCTTTTACCAGATTTGCTTTTTTCAATATTATTTTTTTCAGCCTTATTGAGGTATAATTTACAAGTAAAAATTGTATATGTTCAGGGTGCAGCACATAATGTTTTGATACATTCTGAAATGATTATCAAAAAGCAGGCTAATTAACTTATCTGTCACCTCGCATAGTTATTCCCCTCCCTTTTTTGTAGTGAGAATTGTTAAGATCTACTCTCTTAGCAAATTCCAAGTACACATTATTATTAATTGTAGTCATCATGTACTGCATTAAGTCTCTGGAACTTATTAATCTTTTAACTATAAGTTTGTACCCTTCGGCCAATATCTCTCCGTTTCTCCTGACCCTTGGTAACTACCCTTCTGTTCTCTCTTTAGAATTTTTCTTGATCTAAGCATTTCACCAAGTTTTTTTCCCTCTCTTTAGTATTCATGGAAGAAGATGTATTTGCCTGTAGTTTCCATAGTCTAGATAACGATGACTGTAATTGTGAAGAATCATGGAATAATACTCTCTCTCATATATATATATATATATATATATATATATATATATACTCTCATATATATATATATGTATACTCTCTCATATATATATGTGTGTGTGTGTATATATATGAAATAGGGGTATTCCACATGATGTTTTGATATGCATAGTGAAATAGCTCTGTAGTCAAGCAAGTTTATATATCTTATACAGGTGACTGATTTTTTTTCTTTTTTTGTGACAAGAGTACCTAATGTCTACTCTTTTAGCAAAAATCCCAAGTATTATACAATATTATTAACTATAAGTCCTCACGTTGTACATTAAATATCTAAATTTATGTATCCTGTATATTTGCAACGTTTTTTTTGTATCCATCTCTCCCATTTCTGCCCCTAACAAATACCTTTTTATTCTTTGTCTCTGTGTGCTTTTTAGCTTCCACGTATAAGTAAGATCATGCAATATTTTCCTTCCTGTGTCTGGTTATTTTGCTTGATGTAATGTCCTCTAGGTTCAGCCATGTTGTGGCAAGTGGCGGGATCTCTCTCTTTTTTGTTAACACTGTGTAATATTCCACTGTGTATTTGTACCATAGGTTTTTTTAATCCATTCACTCATCCCGGACCTGGTGGCTCGCTTTCTCACTTTCCCTTTTTCTCTCTGTCTCTGGTCAAAATAATAATAATAATAAAAATAAGTAATTATTTTTTAAAAAACAAGCATTTTAAAGATGAAGATGAATTAAATAATCTCCATAAAATGTTTGATCTCAGGCCTAAAGAGACGAGTGTTGTTCTTCAAAGGGTAAGGATATGAGGAGGGTGGCGGTGTGTGTGTGTGTGCGCACCATGAGCACTCAGGGCATTTCTGCATCTCGGCTGTTCTGAATAATACTTCAGTGAACCTGGGAGTGCAGATAGCTCCATGAAGTAGTGTTTTCATTTTCTTTGGTATATACACCAGGGCTTTTCTTACCATAGGCATTATTAAGCTTCTAAGAACATTACTTAGTCCATCCCAGAAGAGTGGATTCTTCTTATAGGAGACATTTATTTTCAAAGTTGTGAAGAGAAATCCAGGTAATCATCTACTTTTCAAACTAAGTTTCATGACTTCTAGCTAACAAATATTTTTGGTATTTTGCTATGTCGCATAGCACTTTTCTTTGAAGAAGAACCCAGATTATTCAGACTTGAAATAGTTCATTTTGGTGAAAACACTTCATTGTGAATTTACTGAGTGCTAGAGAAAAAAAACATCACAATAGATGCCTTCATTGTGCCCACAGGCTATCTAATGTTTGATAAACAGTATCTTAGAAGCTTATCTAAAGAAGTTTATGCAAGTAGAAATAGAGTCAACCAGAGTTTTTAAGATTTTTGAGGATTCTCTTAAAAGATGTGAATGATCACAAAATGCATTTGGTATGTGGCCCATATAGAAAATAGTCTGTTAACTAATAGCTCTTTAAAGATGAAAATGAATTAAGGGCCAGCAGGTGTTACAGTAGTTAAGGTGCTGGATTCCCACATGGCCAACCACAGTTCAAATCCCAGACCTGGTGACCCACTTTCTCACTCTCCCTTTCTCTCTCTCTCTTTCTGGTCAAATAATAACAATAATAATAACAACAACAAATAAAATAAATACTTCTTTTAAAAAAACAAGCATTTTAAAGATGAAAATGAATTAAATAATATCCATAAAATGTTTGACCTCACACCTGAATAGACATGTCTTGTTCATCAAAGGGTAAGGATATGAGGAGGGCGGCTGTGCACGTGTGTGTGTGAGCACACCGTGTGCACTCATATGCAGGTACCCATGGTATTCATCTGTATGGACATACTAAAACCATGTATAGATGATGCACAGTCCTCAGGGAAATCTTTGTCCTACTGTTCACTTTCCTCTCAGAATCTTTAAATCAGCAGACCTTCATTGCTCGTATACCACCACAGGATTTTTGTTCTTTAATTTTCGCAAGACCAAGTTTTTTGTTTTTGTTTTTGTTTGTTTGTTTGTTTTCTTTTTTTGAAGAAGTTTTTTGCTATAGGGCACATGCGCTTGCCAGACAGAGACAGACAGAGAGACAGAAAGCGAGAAATCACCCCCCACATGGGGGATGGCCGCACCGCAGTCCCTTCTCCATTCTCCTCTCGGGATCTTGGGCATGCATGCACATGCGCCCGGCATGAGTTTAAGCCACCGGGTCCGGGACTCAAACCGCGGTCAACTACATGGGAGTCCAGCGACATAGCCATTACACTAACTGCTAGTCCCTGTTTTTTTGTTGTTGTTGTTTGTTTGTTTTAAGAGATTTTTACCACAGCAAGTGTGTGCTCACCAGAGAGACAAAGAGAAAGAAAGCGAGAAATTACACCTCCCAGAAGGATGGTCATGCCACAATCCCTTCTTCTCCATTCTCCTCTCAGAATTTGGGGCATGCAGGCACACACGGCTGGCATGAGTTTCAAGACTTTAGGTCCACGACTCAAACGATAGTAAGCCATGTGGAAATTCAGTGTTGTAACCATTACACCATCTGCTAGTTTCAAGATCAAGTACCTTTTTATTTTTTTAGAAAGAGATTTTTGCTATAGGGCACATGCGCTTTCCCGAGAGACAGAGAGACAGAAAGCAAGAAGTCATCCCCTGGGGGAATGGCCACGCCACATTCCCTTATCCTCCATTCTCCTCTTGGGATTTTGGGCACACACACACACATGCCCAGTGTGAGCTTTAAGCCGACAGGTCCAAGACTTGAACCTCGGTCAACTATGTGGGAGTCCAGTAACTTAACCATTACGCTCTCCGCTGACCCCTCAGGTATCTTTTTTGATGAATACTTTAAATATAAATACCTGACACTGGATTCCTGTTTTAAACAACCTATCACATTTTCCCCATGAAACTCGCTTGTATTTTTCAGAGCATGCTCAGTGTTGGTTCTTAATATCTAATTGTCGCCAGGGAGCACTCTAAGCTCATCTCACCTGCAAGCAGAGCATTATTAGATGCTTAGCATTTCTCTGTGGGAGTGCCAGGGTTTCATCATATCACTTATTAAAAAAGAGCTTTGTCTACAATAAGGACTATGAAAATTTAAGGGGAAAGACAAACTTTTTCCCCTGCAAAATAAAAACTTACTGTTTTAGTGTATGCATACGTTGAAATATTATTAAGCCATAAAAAGGAATAGGGTACTAATACATACACCAACTTTGATGAACCCTAAAATCATGCTAAATAATCGTAGTGAGACACAGAAGGCCATGTATTATATGATGCCATTTATGTGAAATGTCCAGAATAGGAAATCTATAGAGACAAAAAGAGTTTAGTGGTTAACTGGGGTGGGCAGAAATGAAAAGCAGCTGCTGGTGAGTACAGAGTTTGATTTTGGAGTGAGGAAAATGTTTTGGAATTGGATCATGGTGATGGTTATATAACACGAAAAATCACTGAATTATACACTTTAAAAAGGTGAGTTTTTCACGCTGGGCACGTGTGCGTGCATGCCCAAGATCCCGAGAGGAGAATGGAGGAGAAGGGCTTGCAGCATGGCCATCCCCCCTGGGAGGGTGATTTCTTGCTTTCTGTCTCTCTGTCTCTCTGGCATGCGCATGTGCCCTATAGTTAAAAAAAAAAAAACTCTCTAAAAAAAAAAGATGAGTTTTGTGGTATGTTAATTGTATGTCACTTCTTAAAAAGCTTACTATTTTAAGATAAATTATCTCCATATGAGACCTTAAAACCACGGTCATCACAAAACTAGGGTACTCACTTCACTATAATGGCATTGCATGGTAAATGGTATCTTCAGTTCTTTGCTGCTGTGTTTCTGGGACTACTACTGATACCTTTTTCAGAATTGTTTTGAGAAGTAAATGTGAAAATACTTGTGAAATACTAACTGTGGTATCTATGCAGTGCCCACAGGGACCCTTTTTTCTCATTACCAGAGAGCATGTGTACTTATCAGAGAGAGACAGTGAAACAGGGTTTAGGGGCGGGGGCGAGAAAGTACCCCCCAGGGGGGTGTAGCCTCACCACAATCCTTTCTCCTCCATTTCTCCATCCTGTCAAGATTTGGGTCATGCATGCACATGTGCCTGGCATGCTTTTCAGGCCACTGGGGCCCAGATTCAAACTGTGCTTGGCCCTGTAGGATCTGGTTCCCTTAACCAGTCCCCACAGTGGGTCTTTTTTTTTAGACATAACTAAACATTCAGATTTGTCAGATCTGTATAGTTTTATTTAGAAGGACATAGGACAGGAAGTGCAGTTTGCTAGCAGCATAGCATCTGGCATTAGTAGAATCAGTCCTCCCAACAGTGCACGCCACAGTCCACACACCTGACCAGTATAATGTTTGGTTCTCCGGGCATCAGGTCTCAGACAAGGGAGTAAGACACGTGTTTTTTTTTTTGGTCCTAAAAGAACTGAAATTTCTTTTTACAGTTCTATAGACAGAATTTCCAAGATCCCTGTAGGGAGCATGTCCACGTATAAGAGACCATACTCGCAGAAGCCCAAAGCCATGGCTTCTTCACCAGATACTTATAGTTCATTTGTACTTTCATCCAAATTGATGCAGTTCACCTATCAGGGTCCATAAGCAGTGTTCCCTAATTAGCACAGCTTATGTGTGTCTTCTCATCAGATTTCTGTTTTTTTTTTTTTTTTTTAACAAATCAAAAAGCTTTTTTCTTATATAAAAATGTTCACATCAGTAGGAGTTAAGACAGAAATACAAACACAACATACAAATCTGTTGGACAAAAACACTGGAGACATGGCTGTGTCCCGTACAACCCGTGGGTATGCCAGAGAGAAAGTGAGAAATCACCCCCCACACACACCCCAGGAGATGGCCACACCACAACCCCTTCTCCTCCACTCTCCTCTTGGGATTTTGGGCATGTATGTACACTCAAGTGTCCAGCATATTTTTCAAGCCACTGGGTCATCAGAATTTTTTTGAAACACAGTCCTGAAAAGTCAAGCAGAGGCCCGGTTTTTGTGCAGTAGGGAAAAGGTTTAATTTAATTTCTTTTTTTTGTTTGTTTGTTTTCTTTTCTTTCCCTTTGGAGAGGTTTTCGCTATAGGGCGTGTGCGCTCGCCAGAGACAGAGAGAGACAGAGAGACAGAAAGCGAGAAATCGCCCCCCGGGGGGCGGAGGGCGATGGCCATGCCGCAATCCCTTCTCCTCCATTCTCCTCTTAGGATCTTGGGCACGCACGCACACGTGCCCAGCGTGAAGCCGCTGCATCCGGGACTTGAACCACGATCAACTACGTGGGAGTCCACCGACATAGCCATTACACAAACTGCTGGTCCCTAATTTAATTTCTTAAAAAAAAAAAAATCCTTTCCCCACTGCCTGATACTTAAAAAGCGTGCAATAAGGAGCCAGCAGTTAGCATAATGGCTATGTCGCTGGACTCCCATGTAGTCGACTGTGGTTGAGTCCCGGACCCGGAGGCTTAAACTCACGCCAGGCGCATGTGCGTGTGTACCCAAGATCCAGAGAGGAGAATAGAGGAGATGGGATTGTGGCGTGGCCATCCCCCCTGGGGGGTGATTTCTCGCTCTCTCTCTCTCTCTCTGTCTCTGTCTGTCTGGCAAGCACACATGCCCTATAACAAAAACCTCTCAAAAAAAGAAAGAAAGAAAGAAAAAAAAAAGCGTACAATAAATGTGAATGGTTATTTTACTTTTACCTGCTCATATAGAACCTTCCAGGTGTCTCAACTCCTATAAGGTGGTCCTTTCTTGATACCTAATGATTTCTGGGAAACTAACCCGTATGTCATATACATAAGTTTATTCTTGCTTGGTTGTTGCTCCACTCCACACTGTTCATCCTTGCTTACTAGTCCCTCACCAGTGTCTCCTCCTGCTTTGCTGAGCTGTCGTCAGAATCCATCAAACACTGACAGCACTATTTCAAGCTCAGAAGTTTTGCTGTTCTTTTTTTTCCCCTTTATTCATGGTGGGGCACATGTACACACGTGTGTGTGAGAGAGAAAGCGAGCATGTGTGCTAGTGCACAGAGGGAGGAGAGGAAGAGAAAGAGAGAGTGCAGGGGGATGGGAGGAAGAGGGAAGAGAGGGAGGGAGAGAAGTGAGCAGCCTGTACAGAGTCTGGTCACACTGTTACCTCCTTCCTCCAGCCCTCCAGTCTGCTGCATCCCGGATGCTAGCATGTTCCCAGCATACCTTAGACGGACTGGGTCACGTACTGGGTTGCCATGTGAGATTCAACTTCTCCTGAGTGGTGCGTTACTGTTGTGCCACGAAGCTGGCTCTGGCTTAGTAGCCTTTTGAGAGTGGCTATTCTGAGCCGGCCTCAGGCTGGCGAAGCTTCTCCGTGGTTAATTTCAAACCGGGGAAATGACTCTACTTTCGATACCTGTAAAGGTACTGAAGCAGTGTTACTTTGGTTCCAGTGTTGTAAAAGTTTATTGATGGAACATTTCTTTGAGTTACTATGTTTATCCTTTCTTATATAATGTGTATGTGTGCTCAAGTGAGACTGGGGAGGTTTTGGAGAGTAGTTGTCATCATGGTACCCAGGTTTCACGCTTCTCTCCTTCATCTCGGGCTTATCAGTCAGAGTCCATCCTTTCTTGCCTAGCAGTGAATTCTTCAGTTACCCAAACAAATAGACTGTATTAAGATGATAAAGAAATACCAAATTAAAAAAATTGTTTTCCTTTATTGCCATGATATCTCCAATAGCAGGAGCATTTTTATAGTTGCTCTCTTTACGCCTTACCTTAATGTCGGTCATTAGCACTACTCATTCGGTTGGTAGGCAGACTGTGACAGTTTGATACAGTATTTGAGATGGAAAGACCAGCTGTTCTCTGGAATTTAATTGTACTTTAAAGGACACTTAAAGTACCGATTCTTCTCCTGGGCTTCCATCCTCAAGGCATAGTGCATAGTCCTTAGGACAAACTCATTTTCTATAGGCCTGAAACCTAAAACCATAATAATTGCACTTTTGTATTTTACAGTGTGTGGACCAGTTGACAAAGATCCAAACCGAATTACAAGAGACAGTGAAAGATCTAGCAAAAGGCAAAAAGAAGTACTTTGAGACTGAACAGATGGCTCATGCAGTACGAGAGAAAGCTGACATCGAGGCAAAGTATGTGTTTTAGCATTTCTGAGAAAATGATTATGCAAATAAATGTTATCTTCGCTAATACTTTGTTCTCTGTTTTTACAGGACATAGGCTCATTCTTAGGTTGTGTTGGTTTCATTTGACCTACCTATGTTAGGTTCTTTAGATCATATTTTTCTTTTGTATTGGCTGATTTTTATCTAAATTAATTTAGTAAAATGGAAATATTTAATCAGTTGTTTTTTTGCAGTAAAATGAATTTTAAATAGGGAAGGAAGATAAATGAACATAGTGTTTACAGACTTGAAAGCTTATCAAGTCTCATTAAAGTTGCTATGGTGTTTGAATATCAAAGTTTAAGAGTCTAATTTTTCTCCTACTAGACTCGCAATAAGTTGTAGCTGGAAATCCCTATGATCCTCCAGATGTCTCTGAAGGACTGTGGACACCTGCTCCAAGAGCTGTTTTGTCTTTTATGTGAAATTCTAGTACTTATTTTTAAAATATATCCTTTAGTGATTGTGCATGAATTTCACTTTCAGTATATGTGAACCTTTATTTTGAGGTAACTAGGAAGAAGGAACTAGCATTGGTAGAAGGATATGTATATAAAGTAAGAGTTAAGAGTAAAGATTTTTGTAATGACAGCTTGAAAGGTTAAAAATTTAATGAGGAAAAAATGAATGGATGTTCTAGAACTGGACTCTGCTGGAACCTGTGGGTAGGAGAGCTGAGATTCCTGACTGATGTAAAATATGGGGGTCTGACCCCCTAGACCTGAAATCAGAAAGGCTTTGATCATTTTTACAGACAGACCAGTAAGAATGGAAGTGTTTTCCTAATAGATTTGTTATCTGCAAGAAATTTAAGTGTCCTATGAACACTCAAGAGCTTCCAGAAAGTTTATTTAGTACCAAGGAATGGTAAATGCGTGCTCAATGAGTACCTGGTGTTGTGGGAAAACATATTTAATATTTCTCTAGTTTAGCTTATTGTCTTTGTTATTTTACTTTTGAGCATGCAGGTATTTCCTGTACTTTCACAGAACCAGTGTACGCACCTTCCCAATAAGACCTAAAGTTTATAGCTTAGCTCTCCATTAGGAATATCCTGTCAAGAGGGGTTTTTTGTTTGGTTGTTTTTTGTTTTTTTATAAATAGCATTAAGACAATTTAAAGAATTATTTTATTTGACTTTATTTATTTATTCATTTTCACTTGACCAGAGAAGGACAGAGGCAGGGAGGTGGGGAGGGGATTTGGAGCAAGAAAGCAAGCTGCCAGGTCCAAGACTCAAACCACGGTCGGCCATGTGGGAGTCCAGCACCCTTAACCACCATGTCACCTGTTTGCCCCCTGTCATGAGGTCTTTTAAACTTTTAGGGATTCTAGAATAGGGAATTGACCGATTTGTAAATCATGTGTAAGTACCTAATTTAGCCATGTGTAAGTACCTCATCTTCACAGGGTTTCTCTTATAGTAAGGTGAAATTAATCTCTCCATTTTCTTCATTCTTATTCTTCTTCTTCTTTTTTTTTTTTTTTTGGAGAAGTTTTCGCTATAGGGTGCATGCACTCACGGGAAAGACAGAGAGACACAGAGAGACAGAAAGCAAGAAATCACCCCCCAAGGGGGATGGCCACGCTGAAATCCCTTCTCCTCCATTCTCCTCTCGGGATCTTGGGCACACACGCACACATGCCCGGCATGAGTTTAAGCCACCATGTCCAGGACTCAACTACGGTTGACTACATGTGAGTCCAGCTACATAACCATTATGCTAACTGCTGGTCCCCAGAAACCCTTATATGAAGTAACATTGGGGCAGAGTCTTGAAGAATGAACATGAGTTTTCCAAATAGATGTGAGAAGACCAAGAATGGAAAAGTGAAACTGGACCACATATAGTTTTTGTTTTTTTTTTTAATTTAAATTTATTTGTTTACATTCATTCACTGTACATCATTACAGCATACAAAATGAGATTTTCCATCCAGAGTACACTGTATATTGGCTCAATCAAGCACATTAACTTACATGTTATTGTCAACAAATAATTTTCCACTTCTTGTTTCCTGTATGTTTTGCTTTTTCTCCCCCATCCTTGATTCCCTATCTCTTACCCTCTGCCATCTCCCACTCTATTCCCACACTGTCTCTAGTATCTGTGTCTACTTTCTATACTGTTCCCCCCCATTTTTTATTGAATTACTAAATATCTTAATCTAAATATTTTCATAGCAAACACAGCTGATATATACATTTCCATGAACACAAGTCTAACTTTAGGCATCCTATGAAGTAGTACCTAGCTGGGGCTATATATCTTACTGCGGTCATCGAATGGATTTTTTTTTCTGAAACTTTTTTTTTTTGTAACTTAATTTACATTCTTTCC
>NW_006159505.1:2262200-2295011 GCF_000334495.1 Tupaia belangeri chinensis | reverse complement strand
TTTGACTCTTTTGTAAAGCGTGTAATTCCTCTTTTAGATCTTGCAAGAATTTCCTCACCTCCTGGAACTCGTCAACTTCTTTCTCCTTTCTCTTTAGCAGTTCATTGTCTCTCTTCTCTTCCATCTCTGTTAGCTTCGCCATTATGAATGCTCTAAATTCCTTATCAGACATTTCCATGATTTGCATTGAACTGCTTGTGGGTGAAGAGGAGTTATTCTTTTCCCTTGGAGGAGAGGTATTTTCTTGCTTTCCCATACTTCCTGTGGTCCTGTGGTGATTTCTTGTCATCTAATGGATGGTGTGTTTCTTTTGAATTCTTGAAGTTCAATCATGCTAGCTTTGCTTGCTGGAGGCTGAATTATCTGTAGAAAATCTTCATTTCTCCTACCCCCTGAAATGACTGCTTTGCAGGAGCCATGAGGAATCCTCGTCTGAAGGAAGGCCTCAGCTCTCCTGCCACGCTAGCTTTGTTTGCTGAAGGCTGAATCATCTGTAGAAAATCTTCATTTCTCCTGTCCCCTGAAATGACTAGTTTGCCGGAGCCATGAGGAATCCTCTTCTGAAGGAACGACCTATGCACATTCTGTTTGGAGACACATTTGTTGCCGATTTAGAGACTTTTCCAAGTCAGGAAACTGGGTGTACTCTGCTTCAATATGTTGATGACTTTCTGTTTGCTGGAGCAACCTGAGAAAACGCTGGACCACATATAGTTTTGATAAGTGATCTGATAGATGGTGAGATGCACATCTTAGGAGGGAACATGGGAAGAAGAGGGATATAGTTTGAGGGAAATGAGGAATTTCATTTTAGATATGTAGATTCTGAAAAGACCTGAGAGACACTGGAATGAATATGTTTGGTATATACATAAGTATCTGGCTCTTGTGTGAGGATTTGGGCCTGAAAACCTCACTTTGGGAGGTTAGCTGCCTAAGAGGTGGTAGTTACAGGGATGAGAAGTTGTTTGGAACCTTAAGGAACATTTAACATTTGAAGGATAAATAGTAAAGTGTAATGTGTAGTATAATTCATTATTTGTATAGTACATGATTTGTAAAAATCCTGCCTTAATTTTTATAGATCATAATCTCTTAGGATATGTACTAACTTATTATTATTATTTTTAATAGAAGGTACATGCACCTGCTGGAGAAAGGGAGAAGGAGAGAGCACCCCACAATGGGGCATGGTCATGCTGCAATCCTTCTTTATTATTATTATTAATTTATATTTAACTTTATTTATTTATTTTTAAATTTGACCAGAAAGGGACAGAACCAGGGGTTGGGGGAGTGAGAAAGCAAGTTGCCAGGTCCAAGATTCAAACCATGATGGGCCATGTGAGAGTCCAGCGTCCTTAATCACCACACCACCTACCATCCCCGTTTTGCTACAGCAGTCCTTTCTACACTTCTCCATCCTGTAAGGGGTTGGGACATGTACACATACATTCATGGAATGGTTTTCAAGTTGCCAGGGCCAAGATTTGAATCGTGTAGAGTTGGCTAAGTGGAATCTGGCTCCCTTAACCACCAGAGAATAGGGCTGGCAGGAGTCTTATTCTAAGTCTTATTCTTAGTCTTTCACTAATACCTACTTAATACTGCACAAGAAGCACATGAGTATTAGCAAATGAGGTAGGATCCAGAAACTTAAAATTTTATATGGGGGGAGGGGAGCGGGGTAGCAGGTCGCATGGTGGTTAAGACATTGGACTCCCACATAGCTGATTATGGGTCGAGTCCCAGACCCAGCTGGTTCAAAGTCACACCAGATCTGTGTGCTTGTGTGCCCAAAATCCCGAGAAGAGAATTCTGGAGGAGAAGGGATTGCAGCATGGCCATCTCCCACAGGGGGTGATTTCTCACTTTCCCTCATTTTCTGTCTCTCTCTGGCAAGCACACATCCCCTATGGCAAAAACCTAAAACAAAAACTTTTATTGGAAGATCCAGGTACAGCTCAGCCTATACAGATAGTGACTATAGAAAAAGGAGAACTGGGAGTATTCAACATAGTCTTACTCTGAAGACTCTTTTAAATCTTAAAACTTATGTCCTTTGCTTTTCTATAACAAAATGAGTAGAAATCTGGGCCAGCTGAGGTGGCACAGGTAATGCAAAACTTGCTGCTTCTGAAGCCACAAAGGAAGGTCCTTGGATTGTATCCCAAGGTCTCCCTGTACATGCCAGGCATGCTGGCTGCAGGTGGATAATGCTGTGAAGGTGCCCCTTCCCTCCATCTCTGTCTCTGGCTCTCTCTCATGGGAGAAATAAAATAAAATTTAAATCAGTAGGAACCTGATTAATGAAAAAAAAATGGATATGAAAAGGCAGAAAATAACAGGAATACTAGACCTTTTTTGTTGTTAATAGTGAAGTAGTTGGGATGTCTATGTGTTCATTCCTGAATGTTTTCTCTGTTGTTAGAAAGTTAAGAGACAGCTTTTGCTGACCTCTTCGCAATGGCGCTGCAGAGACTGGCCACTCTGTCTTCCAATCCCATGTGGCCTGTAGCTTTATATCATGGCATAGCTTACAGCACTGAATTCTTCCATGGCAATCACCATGACACTGCAGTCAAGACAAACATTGCAGCTTCAGAAAAATCATCAGTTGGAAGAGGAGGCTTTTTCCTTAGCATTTATCTGTTGACTTTTCTTCAGATGGTTTTCTTTAGTTCCTTAGAACCAACTATTCTTAAAACTGATTGTTAGATTATAGTTTCCTTCCCAAACTGAAAGGAATCAAGGGAGATAAAAGCACCAAAGTGGGATATTATATAGAACAAAATTACACAAGGAAGAAAGTCCAAGAATTTTCTGTTAGTTGAGAATACCCTTGAAAGTAGAGAAGTACATAGGTACCCAAACAAAAAGAACTTTAAGTGGCAGAAATAATCCAAGTTAAGCACTTTTTAGAGCCTGTAGGTTATATTCCTGCACACCCAGTATATTCTTGTGTGCCCATGACCCTGGCTGACTGAGGCTAGGGGTGGATTCTGGTGTGAAGACTCTTTTGGGGTATTATAGTCTACCACATATGGCCCTGAAAGCCTGCTAACTTTTGCCTCCATAGGTTGGTTGATCCTGAGTTTTTCTTTTCTTTCTTTCTTCCTTCCTTTCTTTTTTTTTTTTTTTTTGAGAGAGAGATTTTTGCTGTAGGGTGTGTGCATTTGCCAGAGAGAGACAGAGACAAAGAGACAGAAAGTAAGAAATCACCCCCCTGGGGGCACGGCCATGCCACAGTCCCTTCTTCTCCATTCTCCTCTCAGGATTTTGAGCATGGATGCACACATGCCTGACGTGAGTTTTAAGGTGCCAGGTCAGAGATTCAAACTGTGGTCGACTATGTGGGAGTCCAGTGACCACCACTATGCCATTCACTGGTCCTGGTTCTGACTTTTTCTAATCCTTTCAAGAACTAAAGTGTGAAGTTGTTTGATACTGGGAATAACTTATAGTTTGATAACTCTTGTCTATTAGGAGATAACTAATATGTTTCCTTTGTCAAATTATATTTTTGTCATTCAGGATATTTTTATTATATTAATCCTATTATTCCCTATTTTACCATAATAGAAAATCCTTACTATTAAAATAAAAAACAATCATTGATTTTTGTTTTCCATTTTAAAAATTGTTACAGAACAACATCTTGAAATAGTCATTCTTAAAATTTTAGTAATTATATTTAGTGATTTATTATGATATAATGTGATACTTTTATTAAACATACTCTTTTATTTTTGTTATAGATCTAAACTTAGTCTTTTTCAATCAAGAATCAGTTTACAGAAGGCGAGCGTAAAGGTGAGTTTTTTAAAAGTGTATTTCACAATTGAGAAATAGCTTATAAAATAAAGAACTGGAACTTCTGAAGATGGTGGACTTGTTTCTAAGTTCGAGCAGCATTTTAAAGTCACTAACTCAGGGAGGAATTTTCCCTCCAAGTTCATAAGGATTTTCTACCCAGGTATCAACACTTTAGACACTCCTTGCTTGCTTCATTTTTTTCCCCTTCGCCTGATTCTTCAGCTCTGACAGAAGAGATGATTTATTGTACACATATTACACTCGGCCACAAGTAACAGCACAAGTCCCAGAATGTCACAGGTCCGGGGAAAAGGACCACAGGGCTGTTTTGGTAGGAGCAACATGGGTCTCTCACAGAGGTCTTCGTGATCCTCTGGCCATGGAAATTCTAGATCCAGAGACAGACTTGACAGTATCTTGCAGTTCAACTTGTACCAGCACCCCGAGCCTACGACATTCTGTTTCTGGTGCTCTGGCCTCCATAGGTGCACAAGCTGTTTACTTGGACCTCTGCCTCATCTTTCTTCTTTTATGCTTCAGTCTTGGTTCTCATGGCACGGAGGTTTCTGAGAAAATGGCACTAAGGCCAAGAGAGACCACAGACTGCTTCTTAAGACAGGCTTAAGAATAAGTTTCACTTTTGGCCAGAGTCACCATCTTCCAGTATTTCACCAAAATGACAAACACAAAGGGAAAAGAGGAACGGCGCACGATATGTGTTCTCTAGGTCTTTTAGACAACATGGAGTGGTTCCTTTGGCAACATACATGGGAATTTACAAGAAAGATGATGTTGTAGACATCAAGGGAATGGGTACTGTCCAAAAAGGAATGCCCCACACATGTTACTGTGGCAAAACTTGAAGAGTCTACAGTGTTATCCAATATGCTGTTGGCATTGTTGTTAACAAGTTAAGGGCAAGATTCCTGCGGAGAGAATTAATGTGGGTATTGAGCATTCTTAAAATGCATATTAAACATTCTAAGAGCAGAGATAGCTTCTTAAAATATGTGAAGGGGGAACCAGCAGTTAGCGTAATGGCTATGTCGCTGGATTCCCACGTAGTCGACCGCGGTTCATGTCCCGGACCCGGTGGCTTAAAACTCACACCGGGCGCATGTGTGTGCGTGCCCAAGATCCCGAGAGGAGAATGGAGGAGAAGGGATTGTGGCGTGACCATCCCCCCTGGGGGGTGATTTCTCGCTTTCTGTCTCTATGTCTCTCTCTGTCTGGCTGGTGAGCGCACGCGCCCTACAGTGAAAATCTCTCAAAAAAATAAAAATAAAAAAAATAACGCCAAAGAGAAAGGTTCCTGCATTCGAATGAGGCCCCAGCCTGCTCCATCCAGAGAAACACTCTTTGTGAGAACCAAAGGAAAGGAGCCGGAGCTTCTGGAACCTGTTCCCTAAGAATTCATGGCATGATGGGTGTTAAAATTAAACTAAACTGTTATCTATAAAAAATTTTTTTAATTGAGTAGAATTGTGACGTTCCCTCCCCCAAAGCAAATTTTAATTATACTCTAATTCATTTTGTAATATCTTTATTCAAATTTAGTGGTTTTTAGCTGGAAGATGTTAGATGGCTTATTATGTAACAAATAAAATTCAGTTGGTTAGAAAACAGCCAGATACTGTTTATACTACTTTGAAGATAATCCTTCTAAATCATCATGGGAAAGAAAAATCGACAGTTGAGTTCAGATAAAGTTAATCACTCGTGATTATTATCAGATAGCTGGATTTTAAGGATCAGGAGTCTGTTTTTGATGCTTACTATTTAAAAACAGATTGTTTAAACTAAAAAAATAAAAGATAAGTTTCATACCTGCTTAGATAGTTGTTTCCCTGAACTATTGATCCAAAAGATTTAGTCCAGCAGCTTTAGAAAACTCTGCAAAATCTATTTCATTCAGATTAGACACCTGAACCATTCTTCCACTTAGAAATTCTAGGCCAGATGCAAGTGACTTCTGTGGGCTTGTCAAGCTGTGGCATAACTGATAAATAAGCTGCATGACCTGGCTTTGGCTGCCTGGCTCCCAACTGCCATGCAGTTCTGGCCCATATGAGTGCTGATTTCCAAAACACTATTTTCAGCTCCTCTAGATTTACCTATATCTTTCAACATAAAGTGCTTACTTTCTTATTTTTTATCTGAATAAAAGGACCAAAATATATAGAAAGCTTTGGGAAGGATCAGTGTGTTAAGTATGAATAAATGTTTGAAAATGCTCTGAACCATGTTAATAGTTCCAGTCACTGTTTCACTCCTCAATAGTGATGAATAATTTTTGTGTACGTACAGATGTTTTCTCCACATGGCTGCCTTACTTTTGGTGGCGGGCCACTACTTGCCAACCGAAAATAATATCTTCGTGTGTTTTCCAGTACAACATTAGTTTGCAATGATTTTTCTGTGTGTGTGTTTCAGTTAAAAGCCCGGCGGTCAGAATGTAATTCCAAAGCTACTCACGCAAGGAATGATTATCTTCTTACACTAGCAGCAGCAAATGCACATCAGGATCGCTACTATCAAACAGATTTAGTTAACATTATGAAGGTAATACAGTTTTAATATTTGAACGTTTTTCTACATTAAATACCCAACCAGGAGTTGGGTATGGGTTATGTGGGATCGGACCTATTTTGTGGATAGGCTACTTTAGCTTTCATTGGGATATACTTGATATTGTTTGGATGACCTTTGTTTATGTCATTCAGAATTAATTTTTAGTGTAAGATAATGTTTAAAGCCAAGTGCAGTAAAAGACAGTATTATTCTCTAGCTTCAGCTGTTATTTGTGGCTCTGTAGTGGTTATTGATGTAAGTGCTTTAGATGGAAGATTGGTATATGAGATGTGAAGTAACACTTAAGCTAGGAAATTGCTTCTGAACTATTGGGTCCTCGGGAAAGTCATGACACATTTTTTTGCATAGAAAAACATAGAAAATTACGTCATGGATTTCCTGACAACCTAGTATTTCCTAAATTCAAGTCATTAATAGCAATAAGTCCCTGAAGGTAGGCAGACTATTTGAGTACTTGCTGAATTACTAAAGAAAGTCTGATATTTTAGTATAGCTTTAGTTTTGTAAGATTCTGTTTTTAGTTTCTGAAAAGTACTGGGTCATCAGGAAAGTCATAACATATTTTTGCATAGAAAAATACATCATGACTTTCCTGACAGTCTTGTATTTTAGTTAAAGATGTTTTATTAAAAAGTATATTTTAATAGTATATCTTAGAAGTAACATGAATTCTTTATTAACTAGAATTTTGGCCATTGATTGTGCCTGATGATACTTACTTAGCTGTTTATTATTTTTAGAAAATATTTTTTTTAATTTTATAATTTTATCCTTAGTAGGTTAAATTGTGCATTATTTGATCATGAGTTTCCTTGGGCCAAAAAAGAAGAGAGAAAATATCTAATACTTTTATGAAGATATCTCTACCTTGGTTATTACTCTGAAATGCAGATGGATTAGATTGCAGTTTGTGTACCCAAATTCGATATCTTATGTGTCTTTAGCTTTAACTTTCCAAAAGTGATGAAGGAGAAGAAAACATTTAAAACTTGCTGTGGGGACCAGCAGGTGGTGTGGTGGTTAAGGCAGCTGGACTCCTACCTAGCTGACCATGGCTCGAGTTACAGACCTGGAAGCTTGCTTTCTCACTTTCCTCCTCTTTTTTTTGTTTCTCTCTGGTCAACTTCAATTAAAAAAAAAAAAAAAAAGACAATGAATAAATACAGTATAATAATAATAATAGTAACAATAAACTTGCTGCAAGTTCCCAGACAAATACTACTTTGGGTTGTATCTTATTCTCTCCTATTTTATCAAGAACCCAAACATATTTTTAATTTTTGTCTTCCTCTTATATTTTCAACCCATTCCTCTCAGAAATATTGTTCTATGTTGATTTGTCATGTTCAAGCACACACATCACTGTAGCTGAATTGCTTGCTTTCCATATCAGCAGTTGAGAAGGGGATGCAGCTCAAGGGGGTGATCTTTTTTCTATAGTGGCTTTGGAAAAGAGACTAATTCTGTCCAGAAACTGTAAGTTCTTTACTTGAAAGTCGAGACTTTCCTAGGACCTTGGGGAGAAAGCCAGGAGTATTGGAAGGAGGCATATTGGACTAAGAAGTATCTGTTGGAAACGTTTTCTTTTTGTTCACTGCCTGAAATCCCCTTTGAGCATCCATCCTGTTGTGACTTCTGCTGGTGAAAATAGAGGTTAGGATAGAGAGAGAGAGAGGGAGAGAGAGAAAAGGACTTGTTTTGATATTGGTTCCCCAAGTGAGAATTCTATATAGATTGTCCCATAAAGTGTTAGATCTAGAGGTTTAGATGTTTCTCTATCTTACTAGGTATTACATAGTGTTTCACACTTAAAAAGACCAATTGAAAACTTGGCTTCCCATTGTAATGTGGTTTCTCTAGGCAATATGTGTATATCCACTTGGGACCAGCAGATGGCATAATGGTTACATAGCTGGACTCCCACGTAGTCAACCACAGTTCAAGTCCCAGACCAGGTAGCTTAAACTGAAGCTGGACATATGTGCGTGCGTGCCCAAGATTCTGAGAGGAGAATGGATGAGAAGGGACTGTAGCATGGCCATCTCCCCTGGGGGGGGGGTGATTTCTCGCTTTCTGTCTCTCTATCTTTCTGGCAAGCACACACGCCCTGCAGGAAAAGTCTCTCTTTAAAAAAGAAAAAAGCGTATGCTCACTTTGAAACAGTGCATTTACTAAAGATGATTTTCAGCACAGCTTACACTTGTGATTTCCAATATCTTGTATCTGTCTACCATTAGATTAAAGCTGGTAACTATACAACTATACATATACTTTTCCCTGTGAATACATTAAAATAAATATTCTATTAGCTTAAGAAGCAGCAAAAATGAAATCCTATCTTTTCAGTTAAACCTACAGCCAAAAAAAAAAAAAACCTTTAATAAACTAGGGAAGATACATTATTATTTTAGGGATTTTCTCTCTGCCAAAACAATGAGGAAGTCTGTGAGCCTGGCCACCACCTTTGTGATTATCATATGTCCTTGAATTTACTTAGAAGCCCTCATGAATATATTTGATTAGGGTAGACTTTGCTTCAGATTATTCATTTATTAAAAACTGCAAGATACTAAATTGATTAAAAATAGAAGCAGAAGTGGGCTTGCTGGTGGTCTGGTAGTTAAAGTGGCTAGATTTCACATGACCAACTGCACAGTTCAAATCCTGAATCCAGCAGCTTGAAAAATATACTGGACACATGTCCATTTATGCCCAAAATCTCAAAAAGAGAAATGGAGAGGAGGACACTACAGGGCTGCCATGCCCCTTTAGAGTTGTCTGAGTATAGATGCTCTCTCACTCTCTCTAGCTCATTCACCCTCTGGCAAAAGTTAAAAAAAAAAAAAAAAGGAAAGATCAAGAGTTTCTCTTATCCCTTGAAAACAAGAAAACATATTCTCGGTTTTCATATAATGTGTATTAACTCATTTTCTTCTTCAGTAGTCTAGGACATTAGAAAGTTCCCATCAGCCATGCCATTAACTGCTTATTAAATTACTATCATTGAATTGACAGTGACCCTTAGGTACTTTTTTTGAAAATGTGTATTTTTCTGAATTGATGTTAAGTTGATAATGCCATAGTTAGAATCTTTTTAAAAATTGTATAGATGGCTTGGAAGCAGAGGATTTGGTTCATTGATTTAGTAGTACACAATTAATAGTCACTTACACCACGCTATCTCTTGGACTAGACTTTGGGAAGAGGCAAAAGTGACTAAGACATACTTCCTCATCAAAGAGCACAGTCTGGTGTAAGAAATAGAAATGATTACAAATTAGAATAATGAGTCACTTACTTCTAGAGGACAGTGGTTAGTAATAATAACAGCTATCTTGTTTTTGTTTTTTTTTAATGGTGCTCTGGCATTATCCTAATCGCTTTAGACATATTATCCTTTCATGTTTTCCTTTTTATCCTGGTTAGAGTTCATAGATCATTGTATAAGCAATACTCTATTCTATATGCTAGTCACTAGTCTTTGCCCTTCTGCAAAGACTAGTGACTAGCATATAGAATAGCAAAATGAAATAAAATCCCAACTCTGGATGAATTCAGAGAACCTCTTTCTCTCTATCTGCATCTGAGTAGCCAAGAAACTATTGAATAAAAATTTCAACAGAGCAGATTCATAACCAGTCTCAAATGGGCCTTCAGTATTTCTCAGATATCCACCAGTAGTGGAGGAGGGTTCCCTTTTCAGCATAAGCTCACCAGCATTTTTTTTCTTTCTTTTTTTAATCATAGCCATTCTGACTGGTGTAAAGAGATACCTCATTACAGTTTTGATTTGCATGTCCTTTGTGATAAGAGATTATAAACATTTTTTCATATATTTTTGGCCATTCGTATCTTTTCCTTAGAGAATTGTCTTTCCAGTGCCTTTGCCCATTTTTAAATTTGGTTATTCATTTTTTTTGCAGATGAACTGCTTGAGTTCCTTATATATTCTGATATTCTTTTATTTTCTCTTCTTTTTTTAAAGCATTATTTATTTAATCCCATTTGTTGTTGTTGTTGTTGTTATTTAATTTGGCCAGGCAGAGCGAGAGAAAGGAAAAACAAGAAAGCAAGCTGCCAGGTCCAGGACTCAAACCATGGCCAGCCATGTGGGAATTCAGCACCTTTATTCACCACTCACCTGCTGGCCCCTATATTCTGATTTTCAATCCCTTATATGAAGTGTAGTTTTAAAATATTTTCTTCCATTCTAAGGGTTGTCTCTTAATTTTAATTGATATTTCTTTTGTTGTGTAGAAAGTTTTTAGTTTGATGAGGTCCCACTTGTCTATTTTTTGGGATAATTGCCTGTGCTTTTGGGGTCTTACTTAAGAAAGTTTTACCTACTTCAGTGTCGTCGTGAATTTCCCATATGTTTTCCACCAGTAGTTTCATGGTTTGAGATTTTACATCTAAATCTTTGATCTGTTTTCAGTCGATTTTGTTAAAGGTGAGAAATAGGAGTCCAGTTTCATTTTTCTGCAGGCAGATATCCAATTCTTCCGGCACTGTTGCTGAAGACTTACTCCTCTTCACCACATTATCTCATATCCTTCGTCAATAATCAGTTGGCAGTAGAGCCAACAGGTGGCATGGACTCTCACATGGCCAACTGAGGTTCAAGTTCCAGACCTGGAACAGTACCCAAGCAATATTGCTGATGTACTATTTTAAGTTGATTCCAAAGAAAATCTATATAAAAGATTGTGTATATATGGGTATGTGTGTAATATAATAAAAACCATGGGTTTCATACGAGGCCTTAGTATTATTACCTACAATTTTTAAAGAGAAGAATAGCTGGTGCTTTGTTGACCGGTTTATAGAAATTTTTTTTAACATTACTATTATAAAACTATTAAAGCACCATGGAGAAGTGTTGGTCAGAGTATGAAATGTGGGTCCATAGAAACACTGCTAAGTGTCTGGAGTGAGGATGATTGGTCAGAAGCATCCTGGCTTCTATACCAGACCTTATGCTCATAGAGTAGTTCATGACCTTGAATCCTGCCAAGAATAGTAGCAAGTTTGCAAGACTGTCTGTAATCTCATATCAGCACTATCATTTTAGAAATCAAAATAGCTCCCTGTTGGGGCCAGCAGGTGGCATGGTGGTTAAGGATGCTGTCCTCCAACATGGTGGACCACAGTTCGAGTCCTGAACCTGCTGACTTGCTTTCTGATTTTCTCTCTCTTTCTGTGTCTCTCTCTAGTCAAATTAAAATAAACAAATAAGTACATAAATAAATAAATATGTAAAGTTAAATAAAATAATTCTTTTTTAAAAAAAATAGCTCCCTGTTTTGGAAATTGTAAGTTTGAGTTTCAAGCTACCAGGTATGAGTGATATGAATTTCAAGCCATTAGTCTGGGTCTCAAACCCCAGTCAGCCAGGTAAGAGTCCAGTGACATAACCAATACACCATCTGCTGAGCCCTGGACTGTTTTTTTTTTTTTAAGAATTATTTATTTTTAATTTTATTTATTCATTTACTTATTTTATTTTGACCAGAGAGAGACAGAGAGAGAGAGAGAAAGTGAGAAAGCAAGCCACCAGGTCCAGGACTTGAACCATGGTCAGCCACATGGGAATGTCCAGCGCCTTAACCACCATGCCACCTGCTGGTCTCCTGGACTGTCTTTCAGTGACACTATCAAGATGCAACTACACAGAGCCGGCAGGTGACATGGTGGGTCGGGTGTTGAACTCCCACATGGCTGACTGTAGTTCAAGTTCTGGACCTAGCGACTTGCTTTCTTACTTTCTCACCTCTGTCTTTCACTCTGGTTCTCTCTGATCAAATTTAAGTAAATAAAGTTAAACAAAATAATTCTTCTTTTAAAAAAAGAAAAGATGCAACTACATGTAAAATGGCACATCTGACAGCTGGCCCTCTAGAAGGGATCAGCCCTTTTGAACCAAGCTTCGGACCCACTTGAAGGCCTCTCTAGGAAACAGAATTATCAGTAGGTTTCACATCAGAAGACATGTTTCTTGGTGTTAAAACAGAGTACTGGGCCACTTAAGTCTTCATTTCTTCACAGAGTAGATTTGGAGCACGATGTTGTACCCTCCTTCAGACCTTCAGTAGCTCTTTATTGCACATAAGATAAAGTTGGGAAACCTAAAGTTAACCTAAAAGGCTACATGTACTCTGTTCTTTGCCTACCTCTTTAAAGAAAAAAATCATATAGAATTCACATACTATAAAACTCAACATCGTAAATGTACAAACTAGTGGTTCTTGGCATATTCATAAGGCTGTTTAGCCACTACCACTTTCTTGTTCTTTAACATTTCTATTGCCCCAAAAAGAAACTCTATACCCCATAAGCAGTCTCTTCCTGTTCTTCATGCTCCCCAGCTCCTGGCAACCTCTTAGATGCTTTCTGTCTCTTAAATATTTTCCCCTTCTAGACATTTCATATAAGTGGAATCATATACTGCGTAGTCATGTATGTCGGCCTTCTTTCACTTCAGGTAGTGTTCTCAGGGTTTGATCATCTTATACCTTATGTCAGTGCTTCATCCCTTGTTATGGCTGAATAATAGTCCATTGTTTAGAAAGATACCACATTTTATTTATTCATTCATCATCGATGGACATTTTAGTTGTTTCAACTTTTTGAATAGTATCAGTGTACTTTTCTCTTTTAAAAATTCTGCTGTTGATGTTAATGCTAGAAGACATGTGCTCGTGTGAGAAAGCACCCCAGTAGGGTGTGGAGGCCCTTTTCCTCCATTCCTCCTTCCTTTCGGGATTTAGGGCACACACAACTGGCGTGATTTTCAAGCCACTGGGGCTGGGATTCAGACTGCGTGGTCAGCCACATGTGACCCAGCTCCCTTAACCACGAGGTCACAGGGCCAGCTGCATGATTTATTTTTGAGACAAGTTTTGTTTGGAATAGCAGAGGAAGAATACTTGCACCTACCAAGGAAAGGATCTGAAATTTTCTGAAATGCAAAAAGTAAAGAGGAACAGCACAGAAATAGAAAGAGAAGCAAAGCTCCCAGCTGGCCAAGGTCAGCAGGCTGGAATCCGCAGGAACTTCCTTTGCTGGAAAAGGGTGAGTGAAACATCCATAACAGCCTTCAGTACCACTGTGAACGAAAGACTCCTGGCTGCTCCAGTGCTTGGCACAGCCCCAGGCGCAGTGAAGGGAAGTTCCTGAGACCCACAGAAGTGTGTAACTCCAGGGACAGATCTCACCCAGGATAACCCCACCTCGCAGGACCCAAGCTGCTGTAACACTTGCAGAACAGGCAATGGCTAGAGTAGAACCTCATCAAGGACCGATGCCCTGTAGGAATTCACGTCCATGAAAATGCCCTGAAATCCTACTAAGCCACCATGAGTGACTAAAGCTTGCCACTCTGGCTAGACTGAGAGTAGTGCCATGAGTCTGGCCTCTAAGCCTGAGCAGCATTGTGTGCTCTGGAACATAGAGGGAACGGTGCAGTGGGAGGACTGCTCTGAGGAACAGGTAAACAAACTCAAGAACCCCACGGCTGAGCTGGGTTCACTTCACAGATTGAGATGGCCCTTGCCACATTCAGAGTCCCTCTAGCCTCTGCTCCCACAGCCCTCAGCTTGCCCTGGGTCCAGCTCTCAGCATTGCTGAAGCACACAGCCCATCCCCCATGGGAGCCTTCCAGAAACAGTTGGCTGCTCCCAGGAGCCCAGTTCATACAGCATCTCTTGCACAAGGGCCCCTACCTTCTGTGGGAATCCTCAGTTGCTAACCGATTCTGAATCTAGTATGTACCATAGTTCAAGCACACAAGGTCCTCCCCGCTGCAGGAACTCTCAAAACTCAACCAGCCCCCACTCCTAGCCTGTGCTGAACCTAGCACTTGCCGTAGTCACAGCACACAGGTTCCCAGCCCCACCAAGGGCTGTCACACATCACAGACCAGTACTTTGCCCTGCCATCCTGCCGTCCCAACTAACTGCTTCCTTTCCGTTGCTAGGGCCAGCAGGCTCCTTAGAAACAGCTAACCAGCACTCCCAGTCCCTACTGCTGTTTATGGCCAAGCATTTCACTAGTGATTCCCATTCTCAACAACTGCATCACTAATACCATTAACACTCACAGCCTGGAATATCGAGGCACTCACAGACACCGTTGTGAATACAACAGAAGTCTTGCAGAGACTGTATTACTATACCCACTCAAAACCAAAACTCCCTCCTAATTAAGTCTAAAAGACATATCCTAACAAAATTACCCACTAGGAAAGCTACTCCCAAAAAATCAGAAGAGGCAAATACTTTCACCAGATGTGCAGATATCACCATGAGGACACAACAGACATGAAGGGAAAAAAGGGAAACTGGACTCCTCTGGAGAAACAGTCATTCTCCAATAACAGATCTCCTGAAAAGGAAATCCTTGATGTGTCTATAAGATAATTTAAAATAATGATTCTAAAGAAACCCCAAGAGATACAAGAAATTACCAATAATTCAGCAAAATCAGGAAACAATACAAGAAGAGAATGAGAAATTCAATGAAGAGATAGAAATCATGAAAAAGAGCCAAACAAAAATTCTCAAACTGAAACACTCAGTAGACAGAATTAAAAACACAGTAGAAGAGAGTTTTAACAGCAGACTGGATCAAGCAGAAGAAAAGATCTCAGATGGTAAGAGATAAATCTTTTGAAATCATCCACACAGGGAAAAAAATAGAAAAAAAGAATAAAGCTAGCATCTGGATACCATCAACCAAACAAATATTTGCATGGTGGGAATGTCAGAAGAGACAAAGGACAGAAAACTTATTTAATAAAACAATAGCTATTAAACTCCCCAAGTATTAGAAGAGATATAAACTTCCAGATAAAAGAAACTCAAAGACCACAAAACAGATTCAACCTAATGAGGTCCTCACCTAGGCATAGTCTAATTAATATTTTAGAAGTCAAAGAGAAAATTTTGAAAACATCAAGTTACAAATAATAGAATTTCCATCAAACTAACAGTGGTTATCCCAACAGGCCTAGAGAAAATGGGACAATATACTCAAATCTAAAATTTAAAAAAAAAAAAAAAAACACAAAAAACTACCTACCAAGAACACTATACCCAGCAAACCTATCCTTTAGAGTTATAGGGGAAAGGCTTCTAGATAAACAAAAACTGAGGAAATTCATTGTGACTAAGCCAGCCTTAAAAGAAATTCTTAGAAGAGTCCTACATTTGGACAGTGGACAGTAAGTACTACTATAAAAATAATCACAGCCTAGTGGTTAAGGCAGCAAGATCCCACATGGCCGACTATGCAGTTTGAGTCCCAGCCCCAGCACTTTGAAAAAAAATGTCAAGCATGTGTGCATGTGTGTCCCAAGTCCTGATAGGATAAAGAGATGAAGGAGAAGGGTCATGGCCTGACCATGACACATTAGGAGGTGCTTTCTCTCTGTCTTTCTCTTTCTCTCTTTCTCTCTTTGCCTTTCTCTGGAGAGTATGCATGCCCCCCGGCAATTAAAAAAATATGTGACAAGACAAAACACATTGGTAGACTAGAAACACAGATGAGAAACGGAAAGGAATCAAACAGCGTTACCCCAAAGATCACCAAAATACAATCACAGACAATGAAAAAAGGAAAAAAAGGATTCAGAGAACACCTAACAAAGTGAGAAGCTTGCGTTCTGTCTGTAATCACCCTAACTGCAAGTGTATTAAACTCCCTGTTGGAAAGATACAGACTGGCTAACTGGATTAAAGTTCAAAACTCAGCTGTATCTTGCCTACAAGAAAACTAACTTCACCTCTAAGGACACACATGGATGAAAGTGGGACAGAAAAAGGTATTCCATGCAAATGGAAGCTAAAAGTGATTGTTATTCTGATATCAGATAAAATAGACTTCAATTGTAAAAAGAGATTAAAAGGTCACTATAAACTGACAATCGATCTAGTAAGATATAACGGTTGTGAATATATATGTATACAACATGGGAGCACTTAAATATATAAAGTAAATATTACTACAGTTACATGGAGACATAAACCCCAATACAATAATTGCTAGAGACTTCAGTACCCTCATCATTGGACAGATCATGTAAACAAAAATCAACAAAGAAACATTGGACTATTGAGCAAATGGACCTAACAGACATTTACAGAATATTCCTTTCAGCAACTACACATTTTTTTCATTAGCACATGGATCATTCTCCAGATAGACCACATGTTAAGCACAAAGCAAATCTCAAAAATAATTTTTAATACAAATTTTTGCTATAGTATGCATGCACTTGCCAGAGAGACAGAAAACAAGAAATCACCCCCTAAGGGGGATGACCACACCACAATCCATACTTTCCTATCAGGAGTTTGGGCATGCATGCACATGCGCCTGGTGTGAGTTTCAAGCTGCTGGGTCCAGGACTTGAACCATGGTCAACTACATGGGAGTCCAGACATGTAACCATTACACTATATGCTGGTCCCTCAAAATAATTTTTAAATAGAATTCATCAAGTATCTTTGCTGACCACAATGCAATACAACCTAGAAATAATATTAACAAGAGGATCTTTAGAAATTGTACAAATAGGTGGAAACTAAAATATGTGCTCCTAAATAACCACTGGTGAAGAAAGAAATCAAGATGGAAATGTATAAATGCATGGAAACAAATTAAAAGGAAGCACATATCAAAACCTACTGGAGGGGATGAGTAGATGGCGTAATGGTTACATCGCTGTACTCCCACCTAGTCGACCACAGTTCAAGTCCTGGACTCATCAGCTTAAAAACACCGAGCATATATGCATGCATGCCCAAGATCCCGAGAAGAGAAGGGATTGTGGTGTGGCCATCCTCTCAGGGGATGATTTCTCACTTTCTGGCTCTCTGTCTGTCTCTCTCTTTCTGGTAAGTGCATGCGCCCTATAGCAAAAACCTCTCAAACAAAATATTTTGGAAACAGCAAAAGCAGTTCTAAGAGGGAAGTTTATAGCAATCAAGAAAGGAAGGAGAGGGAGAAAGGAAGGAAAAAAGGGCTCTTCTCTCCTAAGTGACCTGAGATGATCTTTGAAAATGGTTTGCCATTCACCTGTGGGCACTAGAGACCATATAGGAGGAGGGTGTGAAATGGGGGAGGGGGGGACCAAGGAGAAAAAAGAAGCGAAACATTTAATGGACACAAAAATGGAAAATTTTCTGTTGATGATAATGTATATGGTAATATCTTTGGTCTAATATGCACTGTATTCATGCTGGAAAAATTCATTTAATATGCTGTAAAGATGTTCAGTTATTGAATATAAAAAGAAGTAAGAAAAATAAATTTCTTTTATTTTCTTTTTTTGGACCAAGAAAAAGAAATTTTAAAAAGAAAATACTTTTCACTATTCACTTGACCTAGAGAACCTCACAAAGTCAGGCAAATCAAGAGGTTCAATTCTTCGTGTTCACTTTAAGAACACCCATGAAACTGTCCAGGCCATCAAGGGTATGCATATCTGCAAAGCCACCGAGTATCTGAAAGATGTCAGTTTATAGAAACAGTGTGGACTTGGTAGATGTGTCTAGGCTACACACTGGGGCAGATCACAGGATTGGTGGCCTAAAAAGAGTACTGAATTTTTGCTGTATGTGCTGAAAAATGCAGAGAGTAATGCTGAACTTTAAGTTTAGCTGCAGATTCTCTGGTCGTTGAGCACATTCAGGTGAACAAGGCACCTAAGATGCACTGTCGTACTTACAGAGCTCATGGGCGGATTAACCCACACATGAGCTCTCCTGCCACACTGAGATGATCCTCACTGAAAAGGAGAACACTGTTTCTAAACTACAAGAGGAGATCGCACAGAAGAAAGATATCTCAGAAGAAACTGAAGAAACCAAAACTTACTGCATGGGAATAAATTCAGCATAAAATAAATGTAGATAAAAATACCAGGAAAAAAAGAAAAGAAAGAATGAAGAGAGAGTGAGAGGAGGGATTTGAACAACTTTGTAAAAACAAACAAAAAACAAAAGCCTCAAAGCACAAGTCTATCCATCACTTAGTTTATATAAAATACATATATAAGATATACGTAATGTATTTGTTATAGGCATATTTTTCTAATTTAGCCAATTTTTCCTGCTCATTTTACATTTACTCTCAATAACTTATCCCAGTGGTTTGTAGACTTTGTCTCAGAATGATTTTTATAGTTCTAAAGATTATTGGGAACCCAAAGATCTTTTCTTGATGTGGGTTATGCTTATTTACTGGCAATATATGGTAGGATGTGTGTTTGTGTGTACCTGTACTTATATAGATAAAATATGTAATACCTATGTTTATAACTCAATAAAATGAAAAGGAAAGGTATATTCTTATGTTAACTGTTTTTGAAAATAATTTATATCGATTATTCCAGACTTATAAAGAAAATCACAAAAACGGTGAAAATTCCTTTATTCTCCAGTTAATATTTTATTACAGTTGCTCCTTCTTCCATATATATATATTTGTTTGCATATGTGTATGTAAATATAAATATAAATATATATATATAGTATATAGCCATTATGCTTTTTAAAATACATCTGAGAGCAAATTGCTGACATAATACCTTATCACCTTTAAATACTCCAGAATTTGTGTCCCCTAAACAAAGTTGCTGTATAATCCAAATGACCACCAGAGCTTAAGGAGTTGAGAGACCAAATAAAGAACGAGGCAGACAAAGTCAGCTTGTCAGTTAAGAGTTTATTAAGAGAACTTATGAGCAACAGCGGTGTCTTAGGTGGCCAGAGGATGAGTAGATCACCACACCTTGCACCCCCGAATTATATACTGACATTGCTGTATGTGAAGGAATTGCAAAGGGGAATGAATGTTTGCAGAGAAGTTTTGTGTATCGAGACCTTAACTATGATCAGGGTCCCGTCACTCCCTGGATAAGGGTAATGGGTAAGTTTTCTCTAAGAACTTAGGTTACATTCCAGCTTTGGAGTGTAGTCAAGAAACTCAGGGATACACTGAGTGTATCAAGATAGTCAAGAGAGTCAAGATAGTCAAGAAAGTCAAGAGAGTCAAGCAAGTCAAGATAGTCAGGAGAGTGGGTTAGCTTCCATATGGAGTTATTTCTGCCTTCAGTACAATCAACTCTTATGTATCTTAACCAAATTTTCTTACCAGCATAGATAAAGTCAGGTAACACAAGTTAACAAGAAAAATAGAACTGTTTTTGCTCTAAAAATACGAAGGCTAATGTTAGATTATTGTTTTCCCTTAAAGACCTTTTATATCTTTCGGACATTAAAATAGAGAACAGAGAGTTGCTTCATGTGAGTGACCAAGCAAGACCGACGTAAATTAAAGTACACGGGGAGTTTCCAAGCATTAAACTCATGAGTGCGCTTTCTCCCTAACTTTGTCTTCGTTTGGTAAGACATGTATACATATACCAGGAAGCTTGGGGGGTTTCTTGGTTCTTGGCCAAGAAGAAAAATGCTCCAAAGTATGCCTGTTTAGAGTGCCAACAACTTGTGGATTCTGAAAGTTATCTTTTATGATTGTGATAGTATTCTTGTCAACCAGGGTTTTTCTTAAGCTTTATGGGAGTTTGGAACTTTATCTGTTATACTGAACTTTACCCTTGTTTCCTCTACAAGCATGATTGATTTTAGTTAAATATTAAGAGCTTATAAAAGGCTTTGAAAAGGTTTTCAAATCAGTGGGAAAATAACAGATTATAAAAATAATAATATTGAGACTCTTTAGAAAGAGAAAGATTTTTGGTTCTTTATCATACCAGGCCAGAGTAAATTATGTTTGTTAAAGATATATTGAGTCATAAGAAGTCATGATGTATTTTCGCATAGAAGAACAATACAGAAAAATACATCATGACTTTTCCAACAACCCAATGATAAGTGTAATAGAGAAAAATATAGCTGAATATTTTTCTGATCTTAGTGTGAGGACAAGATTTTTTTTTGGGGGGGGGAGAGGTTTTCACCATAGGGCACGTGCACTCGTCAGACAGAGAGAGACAGAGAGACAAAAAGCGAGAAATCACCGCCCCCCCTGGGGGACATGGCCATGCCTCAATCCCTTCTCCTCCATTCTCCTCTCGGGATCTTGGGCATGCATGCACACGCGCCTGGCGTGAGTTTTAAGCCACCGGGTCCAGGGTGCGAACCACGGTCGACTACGTGGGAGTCCAGCAACATAGCCATTAACGCTAACTGCTGGTCCCCGAGGACAAGATTTTTAAGTATTCTCACAAAGGCAAGCACTGTATGAGAAAATAGTAACAATCCCAGATTTTTTAAAATGTGTAATAATAGTAACAACAGCAGTAACTAACATTTATCAAGCTAAGCGCTAAACCCTTTAGTAAGTGCTTTAAATAGAAGTCAGAGAGCCAAAGTTGAAAAGCCCTGCCCGAGGACAATACCATCTATAAGCCTGGTCTGTTTTCCATGTTATCCAGGTAACAGTATCACCAGATGTTTTACCACGGTCTAACCAGTGTTTCCAGTTCCCCGGTCTGCTGCATCTGTTTCCTCACTGCTTGTTAGTCTGTCACTTACCAAATGCCACCTGTTAGGTTTTTTTTGTTATGGCAACATCCCACTACAAGATAGTAATTCTACTACATTAATTATGTTAAAAGCCAAACTAAAATAGGGAGACCCAAATGCAATGAAACCCACAGGATTGATGTTCATTACTTCTCCATTTAGAGTAGATAGGTAGGTTCTGCCTAACAAAGTTATTCAAGGACCCAAGTGGCAAAGTGGCCCCTCTACTGTCTCTTACCACTGGCCTGTATGAATTGACTTACCTCAGTTCTAGCCAGGGTAGGGGAAACAGCGTGGAGAAAATGCAGCTATTCTCTTAAGATCTACTCCTGGAGACCAGCAAATGGCATAGCATTTACATCATTGGACTCCCACAGGCTGACCGCAGTTTGGTCCCACACCTGATCATGCCAGGTGTGTGTGCATATGTGCCTAAGATCCTGGGAGGAGAATAGAGAAGGGATTATGGCGTGATCATCCCCCCGGAGGGTGATTTCTTACTTTCCCTCTTCCTGTCTCTGTCTCTCTCACTCTCCAGCAAGCACACATGTCCTAAGGAAAAAAAATAAATAAATAAACTCTTAAGAAAAATCTTGTCTCGAAAGTGACATATGGTACTTCTGCTCACTCTATAATAGGGAGAACTTAGTCATATGGGCATACCTTACACCAGGAGGAGGCCAAGAGGAAAGGGGGAACAGATTTTAGTGGACAACAGCAAATAGTTTCACTACAACTACTTCCTGTGCTGCCTCTAAATGTCTGATAAGCCGGATGATCATGAGGGAGTTAACGTGTTCTTAATAAATCAGTAAGAAAAATAAAAGCATGAGGACGTGTATAGTATTCTCAAGTGGGCCGGACTGAGGTGTTTATCATGCTGGGTAAAGTCTCTTTACAATCTAAATGATGTAATTAAATGTATAAATAATAATTTTACAAAGAAAATTAAAAAAGAAATAAGGAAAAGCTACAAATTCAGTTTTAAAAAAAAGGAATGCAAGGCTCATGTCTGTACATTAATGGTTACTTGGTTTTCAACAAGGTACCAAACTATTCAGTCGGGGGGAAACTAGTCTTTGAACAAATGGTGCTGGCACAGCAAAATATCCACATGGAAAAAGAATGAAATTGGACCACTGCTTCACACCACGTATAAATGTTTATTTAGAACAGATCAAAGGGCCAGCCCCATAGTGGAGCATTTGAGTACTGCACAAAGGCAGCTGGATCCCATGTGGCCATCCAGGGTTCAAGGCCCTAGCAGCTTACATGCTAGGCACATGCACATACCCGGGGTGGGGAACTGGAGCAAATAGGATTGTGGCATGAAGAGGCCCTGTTAAGGGTGCTTTTTCTTCCTTTTCTCTCTCTTCTTTCTCTTATTTCATGTGCAAGCACTCACTCTCTGGCATTTAAAAAAAAATAAAAATATAAGAGCTACAAAACTAAAACTCTTAGAAGGATTAAAATCTAAGTTTATATGACCTTAGACAGCAGTTTCTTAGCTAATACCAAAAATACAAAGAAAAAAGAGACAAATTGCGGAATTAAAAACTCTGGGCAGGGAGATGTCAGGTGGCATGGTGGTTAAGGTGGTTAAGGACTCCCATGTGGCTGTCCGTGGTTCGAGTCCTGCACCTGGCAGCTTAAAACATCACACTGGGCATGGGTGCATGTATGCCCAAAGTCCGAAGAGGAGAATAGGGAAGAGATTAGAGCATGGAGGGGTAAATGTTTTCTCACTTTCTCTCTCTCTCTCTCTCTCTCTTTCTCTCTTTCTCTCTCGTGAACGCACACATCCTATGGTAAAAACAAACAAAAAGATTCTGTGGGCCTACCCACTGTGGCCCATACTGCTTTCTATGCTAGAACCACTTGGGATGCCCTGGTTTTATTCCTGTCTATTCTAAAGGCTGAGCAGAGTAGTGTGCGCCTGTAATCCCAGTGACTAAGGGAGGTTGCAAGTTAAAGGCTGATCTGGGCAACATGTTGAGAGAGACCCTGTATGAAAAAGAGCTGGTCATGGAGATGTACGCTTGTACACAATACAGCAAGACCTTGCCTAAAAAAAAATTTTGAGTGCATCAAAGGACTCTGAAGAAAGTGAAAAGACAGCTCTGTAGAAAGAAAATATTTGCAAATTATATATCTAATATGAGCCTTGTATCCAGAATATATTTTATTTTATTTTTTAATTTTATTCATTTATTTTAATTTGACCAGAGACACATGCAGAGAGAGAGAGGGAAAGTGAGAAAGCAAGCCACTGGGTTCAGGACTCGAACCATGGTCAGCCATGTGGGAGTGTCCAGCATCCTAACCACCACACCACCTGCTGGTCCCCTCAGAATATATTTTAAAAGACAGAATTCAACAGTTAAAAGACAACCCATTATTTAAAATAGGCAAAGCATTTTAATAGAATTTTATCCAGAGAAGATACTAAAGATGATTAACACCATTTAATGTCATTAGGAAAATTCAAATTACAGTGAAGTACCACTGCACACCTATTAGGGTAGAATTTTTTTAAGAACTGAAAAAGAGTCCAGCAGGTGGTGTGGTGGTTAAGGCGTTGTAATTCCCACATGGCTGACCACAATTCGAGTCCCCAACCTGATGACTTGCTTTCTCATTCTCTGTCTCTCTCCCTCTCTGTCTTTCTCTGGCAAAACTCATGTGAAAAAAAATAATTATAATAAATAAATAAGTTTTTTTAAGAAAAAGAACTGGAAAATAAAAAGTGTTGCTGAATATATTGGAGAAACTGGGCAAGAATGTAAAATTTTGTAGCTGCTGTGGGAAAATAGTTTGGCAGTTTGAATTGCCATGTGACCCTGGAACTCACTCTTAGATATATACCAAAGAGAACTGGAAGCAGTTGTTCAAGCAAAAACTGTGTACACAAGTGTGTGTAGCAGCATTTATTCATAGTAGTAAAAAAATAGAAACAGCTGAAATGCCCACCAACTGATGAGTAGATAAACAAAATATGATCTATCCATACAATGGAATATATTATACACTGACCAAAGTTATTGTACCAGTGTATGCTATCTCCAGCAATAATATTTGACTTTTCTGGGACCAGCAGGAGATATAATGGTTACATTGCTGGACTCCCACATAGTCAACTATGGTTCAAGTCCCAGAACTGGCGGCTTAAAACTCACCCTGGGCGCATATGCATGAGTGCCCAAAATCCTGAGAGGAGAACATAGGCGAAGGGACTGTGGTGTGGCCATCCCCCCTCGGGGATGATCTTTCACCTTCTGTCTCTCTGTCTCTCCTGCAAGCTCATGTGCCCTATAGCAAAAAAAAATCTCTCTAAAAATTTTTTTTTGGCTTTTCTACACCCTCCTCAATACATAATACTTGCATGCATTTTAATTTTTGCCAATATGATGTATATACAATGATATTTTCTATCGTGTTTTCCTAATTACTGGTAAAGTTAAATGATTCTCGTCATTCATGTGTTTCTACTGTAAATGGCCTATCCATACCCTTTGCCTATTTTTCTATTCATTGATGTTACTCCTTTTGATTGGTAGGAATTCTTTTTTTATTATTTTGGATATTCTTTGATATAACTTTCCCAACCTAATTTTTAAAAATTATCTTGTATTTTGGGCAGCAGTAGGTAACATGATGGTTAAGGCACTGGATCCCACATGGCTGAACACTGTTCAAGTCCCGGATCTGGTGGCTTGCTTCTTCACTTTCTCTCTCACTCTCTCTGTCTCTCTCTGGTGAGCATGTATGTCCTATAGCAAATTAAAAAATAATAAATAAAATAAAATTTAAAAATTATATTATGTTTTATTAACAAGTTTTTCATTTTTATATTAAAAAAATTACCCTTTTATTATTGGTACTTTTTGTGTCTCTACCTAGAGATCATAGTGATAATTATGTTGGGTTGTTAGAAGTCATGACATATTTTTGCATAGAAAAACAAAAAAATATGTCATGACCTTTCTGACAACCCAATATTTTCTTCTAAATGTTCTAAAATGTTGTTTTATAAATTTAGATATTTTTAAACTTTTATAATTTATTTTAAGTTTTATTTACTTATTTCTTCAATAAACACACATGAGAGAGATGGCACCCCTCATTGGGGTCCTGATGCTGTGATCAACCCCCAGCTTCAGCCAGCCCTGGGTCATGGGCATGCACGTACCTGGTGTACCCACGGAAGTCTCTGGATATGAGCCAGAACCTTTCCATGTGGATCAGCCTTGCAGGATATCTCATTGTCCCTCTCCTGTCATTTATTTTCGTGTATGATTTTGAATAGGGATTCCATTGTTTTTCTCTTTGAGGATATCTGCTAGTCCCAATACCATTTATTGAATAGTTTGGTTTGTACTGACCTCTATTAAAAACCATACTCATATTTATGCAGATCTCTTTCTAGATTTTGCATTCTGTTTCACTGGTCTCATTTCGCCCTGTGCAAGTATCACATTGTCCTTGAAAATTATATTGCTTCATTAATAGCCTTTCACTGTTATCTTTAGAATTGCCTTGTTTATCCTGTGTCTTTTTTAATTGGGGTTACTTTGAATGTATAGTCTATTTGAATGATGTATTTTGATATTGAGTCTTTATATGTATGAATATCAATTTTATATCAATATATTTATTTTTTCTTATATTTTTCAGTTAATCTTTACAACTTTATTCTTAATTACATTGAATCATTTTTTTCTGTGTTGTAGTTTTTATTGCTATTTGAGTTTTTTTTTCTTTTTTACCTATTTATTGATGATGCCTATGAACACTACTGGTATTATTAGTCTTTTTTTTAGAGAGATTTTTGCCATAAGGCACATGTGCTACCAGAGAGACAAAGACAGGCAAAAAGCAAGAAATCACCCCCCAGGGAGAATGGCCACACCACAATCTCTTCTCTATTCTCCTTTCAGGATTTTGGGCATGCACACTCACGTGCCTGGCATGAGTTTTAAGCCGCCAGGTCCAGGACTCAAACCACAATAGGCTATGTGGGAGTCCAGAGACATAATCATTACACCATCTTCTAGATTAGTCTTTTTTAGATGAACACATAATAATTGTACATATTTAGAGAGTACAGTACAGTGGGTTTTTTTTTTCAGTATATGAATATCACTCACAAAAGTTTCCTCATACATTCAGTCCCTATTCCCACCTCAGCCCCAGGCAGCCACTGGTCTACTTTCTGTCTCCATAGATTTGCCTTTTTTGGACACTTCCTATAAATGGAATCATGCAATTTTTGGTCTTTTGTGTCTGGCTTTTTTCAGTTAGCATAATATTAGGTTGTTAGGAAAGTCATGATGCATTTTTGCATAGACAAACAAAAAATACATCATAACTTTTCTGCCAACCTAGTATTTTTGAACTTCCTCCAATATCATAGCATGAATCGGTAGTTCATTCCTTTTCATTGCCAAATAGCTTTGCATTATTTGGTGAGATCACCTTTTTATTTATCAATTTATTCTCTAGTGACAGTGGACACATGCATAAGAGAAAGAGAAAGCACCTTTGAAAGGGTCTTGTTACACCATGATCCACATTTTGCAGCCCTCCAGCTGCTCAAGATCTTGGGACTCATACGTGCACCTGGCATGTTTTCAGGCTGACCCAGGGAGATAACCCACTGTTGGCCATATGACTTTCACCCTGCAGGGCGGTTGCATTACTGTTGCACCACAGCGGCTGGGCCGTTGTTTATCGGTTTATCAGTTTAATAGACATTTGGCCTTTTTTCTTGGTTTTGGCTATTATGAATAATTTTGCCACAGATAATTATGTACACGTTTATTTCTTGTGGGCAGATACTAGGGGTAGAATTGTTGAGGGAAGGAATGGTAACATTGCATACAACTCTTTGAGAAATTGCCAAACTATTTTTCAAATTGAAACATTTGAAATCTCACTGCTGATATATGAGGAATTCCCACCAGTAATGTATGATGGTTTCAGTTTTTTCAAAAGCTTATAAGCACTTGTTGTTGTCTGTCTTTTTGATAACAACCATTCATGAAATAGCATCTCAATATATTTAATTTGTATTCTCCTAGTAATTAATGATGCTGAGCTGTCCTTCAGGTGCTTACTGATCATCCATGTATCGTTTTTGTGAAATGACTGTTTAGGTCCTTGGTCTATTTTTAAAATTAGTTTGTTCTCTTGTTATTATTGAGTTGTAAGATACAAGTTCTTTACCT
This sequence comes from Tupaia belangeri chinensis, assembly GCF_000334495.1. NCBI lineage: Eukaryota > Metazoa > Chordata > Mammalia > Scandentia > Tupaiidae > Tupaia > Tupaia belangeri. The sequence goes on along the minus strand of NW_006159505.1, from coordinate 2,267,827 downwards.
TATAAGTAGTTTACAAGTATTTTCTACCTATGTGTCGATTTTTTATTTTTTAAAGGGTATCTTTTTTTCTTTCTTTCTTGTTTTTCTTTTCTTTTTTGGAGAGGTTTTTGCTATAGGGTGTGCAGTCGCCAGAAAGACAGAGAGACAGAGACAGAGAGCAAGATATCAACCCCCCCACTCCCCCAGGGGATGGCCATGCCACAATCCCTTCTCCATTCTCTTCTCCAGATCTTGGGCACACACACACATGGGCCCAGGGTGAGTTTAAGCCACTGGGTCCAGACTTGAACCACAGTTGACTACATGGGAGTCCAGCAACATAGCCATTATGCCAAATGCTGGTCCCAAATTGTGCCTTTTGAAGTACAAAATTTTTTAATTTTTTTTTCTTGAGAGATATTTTTGCCATAGGGTGTGTGCACTTGCAGGAGAAACAGAGAGACAGAGACAGAGAGCAAGATATCAACCCCCCCACTCCCCCAGGGGATGGCCATGCCACAGTCTCTTCTCCATTCTCCTCTCAGGATTTCGGACGTGCACACACACTCGCCCTGTGTAATCTTTAGGCCACGGTATCCAGGACTCTCACCGTGGTTGACATGTGGGAATCCCGTGACGTAACACCGAGCCATCTGCTAGCCCAGTAATTTAAAATTTCAATGGAATGTAGTTCGTCTGTTTTTCCTTCTGGGATCATGCTTTTGGTGTTGTATCTGAGAAGACTTTACCCTTTTCAAGTTCACAAAGATTTTCTCTTATGTTTTCTTATAGAAATGTTATAGGTTTAGTTCTTCTCTTTAGGTCTGTAATTAATTTTCAGTTAACTTTGTGTGTATGATTTAAGGTGAGAGTTGAAGAATTGTTTGTACATGGATACCCATTGTCCCAGCACCATTTGTTGGAAAGTTAATCCTTCCCTATTGAATTTCCCTAGCTCCTTTCTCAAAAAGGATCTAAGATATAAATGTAAGAGTTGATTTATGAACTGCCCATTCTATTCCACTGATCTGTCTATATATGCCTGTCCTTCTGTCATTACCATAGCCCTGTCTTGATTGCTGTAGCTTTAAGTTTTGAAACCGGATGTTATGTATCCTTCAACTTTATTACTTTCCTTAATCTTTTTACCTATTTTAGGTCCTTTGCATTTTTATATACATTTTAGGACCATCTATGTCAATGTGTACCAAAAAGTGAGATTTTGATTGTAATGATATTGAGTCTCCACATTAATTTGGAGATAGTCACTGTCGTAATCAAATCTTTTATTCTATGAACATGGAATCTCTCTCCATTTATTTAGATCGTCTTTCACTTAGCATTACATTTTAGTTTTTAGTGTACAAATTCTTGTATTAAATTCCTACAATTTTGAGGCCACTGTGAATAGAATAATTTTATTGATTTTATTCTCAGTTGATACTTTGCTTGGTTTATAGAAATACAACCAATTTTTTTCGTTTTAAGCTTATATTCTGCAAACTTGGTAATAAGCTCATTTATTTGTTCTAGTAGGTTTTCTTTCTTTCTTTCTTTCTTTCTTTCTTTCTTTTTTTGTCATGTGTGTCCAGATTCCCTTAATTTAAAAAAAAAATTGTTTTTAATTGCCAGAGGACACATGTTCCCATCAAAGAAAAAGAGAGAGAGAGAGAGAATGCACCCCACAATGGATTGTGATTACTCTGCATCTCTCCTTCCCTTACTCTTTTTTTTTCCTTTTTTTATTTTTTTTATACATTCATTCACATTATTTAGCTTACAAAGTGAATATTTCAATGTGAACATTTCTCCCTAGTTCAGTTGATTAAAATATCTTCAACAGATAATACCACATTTCTTTGTCCCATTAATCCTTATTCTTTCTTCTGGATTTTGGACACACACAAATAGGCATATGCATGGCGCACACACGCGTGTTTTTAAGCTGCCAGACTGGGACTCGAACTTCAGTTAGTCCTGTGGGATCTGGCTCCCTTAACTGCTATGGGACCAGCTCCTCTATAATTTTATTATATGTAGGATCAGTTGTCTGTGAATAAAGACAGCTTTACTTCTTTTTAATCGGTATGCTTTTGTTTTCCTTACCTTCTCACAGTGGTTCTTTATTTTTTTCTGTTGCAGTTTTGTACTTGTTTGTTATTATAGTTTCCTTAATTATTTGAACGTAACTTTTAAAATGTACTTATGAAATTTACTTTAAAGTCTACATGCTATAGGGGCTGGTAGATGGTGTGGGGTTGAGGGCACTGGACTCGACTCCCACATGGCTGACCACAGTTCAAGTCCTGGACCCGATGGCTTGCTTTCTCACTTTCTCTCTCTCTCTGTGTACCTCTCTGGTAAAATTAAAATAAATAAATAAAGTTAAATAAATAATTCTTCAAAAAAAATCTACATGCTATAAATCTAGCTTCTCAGTTTATTCAAATAATCTTGATTAACTCCTTTTCTCCCCCGAGTATGGGAACATTTTCCTATTTCTTTATAGTTTTTTTGTTGAAAACTGGACATTTGGGATAATATATTATAGAATACCTGGATCCTTTTTTCCTTCTGAGGGTTTTTTGTTTGTTGGCTCTGGTTTTGCTTAGGTGGGTGGTATTTTAGTCCACATTTCTGTTGTTAACAACTGAATACCACTCTGGATAGTTTGTAAAGAACAGAGGTTTATTTAACTCACAGTTTTAGAGGTCCAAGGTCAAGGGACCACATCTGGTGAGCCTTTGTTAGTGGGTCTTTTTGTCACTGCAGAGTCTCAGGATGATGCAGGTTGTCACATGTCAAGAGCTTTCATGTCTCCATGTCTCTGTCCACGTCTCTGCCATTCTTATAAACCTATCAAGGTTCAGTCATGAAGGTCCCACTCAGATTACCTTATTGAACTGTAATCACCTCCCAAAGGTTGTATTGCCTTTTTCTTTCCCTTTATGAGAGAGGGAAAGTGCACCAGAGTGAAAGACGGGGAGAGGGAGAGAGACAGGAATAGGCATCCTAAGTGGGGTTTCATTGTGTCATGACCTTCCTGCCCTAACCCCTCAATTAGCCAGGATTCACAGGTGCATATAGCCATGTCCAGTGTGCTCAGGTTGGCTCAAGAACTTTCTTTAGACTCTTGGTAGTGATGAGTTTTAAAGGCTAATGACAAAGATAATAACAAAGCTGAATTTTACGTAAGGCTGAAATTTACGTGTCCTATTTCTATGATAGAGCTAAATATCATGTTTCTTAGGCCATAAATGCCTTTTCAATTTGGATTTGCTTGCGTTTTCTACATAGATGCGGTAGGTAGTGTTGTCACGCAATACACGAGAGGCCCTTGCCAGAGGGGAGTCTGTAAGCAGCCACAGATGTTCTCAAAGAAACTCTCAGAAACTCTTTTACTTGCTTAAGAAAGAGATATCACCCATCTTCATAGATTTTCTATTGTATAAGCCAGAGATTTTTCTCAGAGAGATTGAAATCTAACGGAGAAAAGTTCCCACCAGCCAAACAGGCAGCTTTTAACATCTGAATAAACCTCTATAATCCTTTAAAGACAATTAAGTTGCAACTGCAGGTGCCATTAAACTGTGGAATAGGGAAGTCTTAATATTTGTTTTATCATTTTGAATCCATTCCTTAGAAAGGTCTTTGAGTCATAATCAGTTGCAGCCACAGTCTTACTCAGTAGGGGGAAAACAGATTGTAATTTGGGGGGGGGGGTATTGTCATTGCTGTTGAGAAATAGATCCCTTCCTTCCTGAATGTCCTTAGCTAATGTTTTTTCTGTAATTCACATACCGCTGAGCACAGCAGAAGTGATTGCTGGAGCTGACTTCAGTATGGACATGTGAGTGCTTATAAGGAATGCCAAGTTCTTTTTCATACATTTTCTGCTTGAAAAATTTGATATATGAATAACTATATTCCCAAAAAAGTACAGTCAAACTACTATATTAAAATTTGAAAATATCCTGTATTTTACTAATGTAAAGACCAAAACTTCTGTGACTATCCTATATTTTTAGAAAATATTTATAATTTTAAATCTTTAGAATATAATCCAAAAACCATTTTAAAACCTATGGAGTTGGGGCTGGCAGCTGGCGTGGTGAAGGCACTGGGCTCCCACATGGCTGACTGTGGTTTTGGTCTCAGACCTGGCAGCTTGCTTTCTCACTTTCTCTCTCTCTTTCCCCCCACCCCCACTCCCCAGTGTGTGTGTCTCTCTCTGGTCATATTAAAAAATAATAATATGGGACCAGCAGTTGGCATAATGGCTATGTCGCTGGACTCACATGTAGTTGACCACAGTTCAAGTCCCAGACCTGGTGGCTTAAACTCACGCCGGGCGTGTGTGCTTGTGTGTCCAAGATCCCGAGAGGAAAATGGAGGATAAGGGATTGCAGCATGGCCATCCCCCCTGGGGGGTGATTTCTCGCTTTCTGTCTCTTTGTCTTTCTCTGTCTTTCTGGAGAGCGCACACGCCCTATAGCAAAAACCTCTCAAATAAATAAATAAATAAAATTGAATGAATAATTCTAAAACTGTGAAATTAATTTATTAAGGAAACAAAAATAACCCAAGTGATAAATTAGAGCTAGCCCTGTAGCCTAATGGTTCCAGGGGCCAGATCACACATGACTGATTATAGTTGAAGTCTTGGCTTCAGCAGCTTGAGAAAAAACATCCTGGGTGTGCATGCATGCATGCCTCAAATCCCCAGAGGACAGAGAAATAAAGAAGGGATTGCTGTGTGACCACACCCCATGAAGGGTTGCTTTTTCCCTCTTCCACACTTTCACTCTGTCTCTCTCTGGCAAGTACATATGCCTTTTGGCAATTAACATAATAAATCAGCCCTGGGCAAGCCTTCATAACTACTGATTTCAGTCATTAAGAACTGAACCATTTTGATAAAACCTGTGACTAATGTAATTATGAAGGACTTTCAAGACACAGTTCCTTTACCCTCTGTTTTGGTAAAATATGGGTAAAAGAATGATAGAAGTTGATCATCTCCTAATGATCTTACAGACTTGCACTACCTGCTGGGAGATGCCTACGCTTCTCTGCTGGTAAGATACTATGATCTGGTCACCTCCTTTCAGTTAGGAAGAGGACATCCTGCAAGTCCCTGGCTTGCTTTGCCAGCTATGAAGACAGAGTATAGGTGAACTGGGTTTGTTTCCTTCCAAACCTCCTATTGCTTTGAACACCATAATCTGGGTATTATAGACATCTTTTATTTAGATGTGTGGGATTTTCTCAGTTCTTTGAGCCAAGCCAGGTTTTTCTGGTCGAACTTCCATAATGACTTTGTCTAGCAACCTTTGCTGGACCAACATCTAAATTCCAGTACAAATCTTAAAAATCAAAATTTTTCATAATCTGGACTCACCTTACTTTCCCAGTCTTATCATTAGCCCTCTTCATTATTTTACTACCGGCAACTAAATTCTTCTGCTGAGAGTGCTAGAACGCCAGGCACAATGGTGCATGCCTCATTCCCACTACTCAGGAAGCCGAAGCAGAGGATCATGAGTACAAGGCTAGCTTGGGCAACATATTGTGACCCTGTCTCTGAAAAAACAAAAGACAGGAAAAAATAATAATAATAAGATACTGCTGAGGGTGTGTGTTTCTAC
>NW_006159505.1:2253617-2262169 GCF_000334495.1 Tupaia belangeri chinensis | reverse complement strand
GAATGCCTTCATCCTTACTCAATTCGTGTCACATTAGGGACATGTTTTCTAAAATCTGCAGCCAGCATTAATCTCTTATTTCCTTTACTACTCATACATAGCATTCGTCCCTACTTTAATCTGCACTTTGATTGTATCAACATACACATTATTCTTTAATTGATTCACGTAGTTTGTTATGTTCATTATTTTCATGGTGCCTTACTGATGATAGTGAGTGCAACACATACATCACTTCCTTTGGAAAATCTCCCTTAAACCTCTACGTTTGTCCGGATGCCTCTCTTCTAGCACTCTGCTTAATTGGAAGTATCCTATTACATGTGTCTTTCCAGCGTGTGCCATGTTCTCAAGGTTATGTACTCAAAAACACATATACCAACATACATTCGACTGTTAGAATAGTTCTTGATGCAGAGTAGTTCTCATGAAACACTTCATTGAATTGAACTGTTGAATATCGTTATTATTGTGCTGATCATAGACAAAGCAGGAATAAAGAAATTTTGCTGTCATGTGAGTATGCCACATGTCTGTTTGTTCCTGTCTGGGGAGACTGTCTTGGGGATATAAAGGATCAGACTATATTCAGTACCACCACCAGTTGCTTTTTGGAAGAGAGCAATGGAAATATCTAAGGAGCTCAAACTATTTCCTTCCTATTAATAGCCACATATGTCCAACAAGCCTATATTAACTCTTTCCTAAAATTTCAATGTAAAAAACATTCAGATTGCCAACATCAGAGAAGCTGCTTTTTGAACTAAAACTAAGGCTTTTTATTCTCCATGCTAAATACTTTATGGCATTTCAGTACTTGAATACCAAAAAATACACATAAAAGATACCACTTAGATAACGTAACTAGAAGATGAATATGGGGAAATTCTAAGAGTAAATTAGAATGCCACAAATTCTTCTGTTTGCAGCGATCTGATTTACGGTAATCTGAGTGTTTTTCTGGTTTGGCCATCTAAAGCTCTGAACTTCCCTTGTAGTTTTTCTCTCGGAGCCTTAGAGGTTCCTCATCAGGCCTATTGTTCCTCCAGCTCTGTTTACGTCCAGCTGTACAATGGTGCCCACATCCTCACTACCTGTTGCTCATCAGGACCACAGTGAGGAAGAGCTCCTGTTTGCTATTGGGATAGTGGTTTTGCTTGTTTTCCTGTTGCCATAACTGAGTGCCACATACTGGGTCATTGATAAAGAATAAAGGTTTATTCGGCTCATAGCTCTGGAAGTCAAAGATCAAAAGGCCATATCAAGTTTGTTTATTGGGAACCAGCAGTTAGCGTAATGGCTATGTCGCTGGACTCCCACGTAGTCGGGTTTATTCGGCTCATAGCTCTGGAAGTCAATAAACAATAAATCATATCAAGTTTGTTTATTTCTTCCATGAGCAAAAGAGAGACAGACAGATAGACAACACCCTCAGCAGGGTCCCAGTGCCGCAGTCCACCACCAGCCCTGGATCATGGCTATGTGCACAACTGGCACGCTCAGGGATATCTCTGAACATGAGCATGGAGCCTTCCTATGTGAGCCTCAGAGAGTATTGCACTTCACCACCGCACCGTCAGCTAGTCACAGATACTTAGTTCCTAACAAAAAAGTTATGAGATTTACAAAGAAATGGGAATATATAGTATATACACAGGGAAAAAGTAGTCAGTAGAAACCATTTCTGAGGAAGTTCATACCTTGGACTCACTAGAAAAACTTTAAATGATCTATTTTTTAATATAGCCAAAGGGCTAGAGGAAGCCATACCCAAAGAACTAATGGAAAGTATGAGAATGATATCTCATGAGATAGAGAATATCTACAAAGTGATAGAAATTATATAAAAAAAAAGAACCAAATAGAAATTCTGGCATTAAAAAGTATAATAACCGAAATAAAAATATACTGGAAGGATTCAGCAGCAAAGTTGAGCTGGCAGAAGAATCAGTGAATTTAAAGATCAATTGAGATGTTTTCATTTTAAGAAATAGGTAACATAAAGTCTGATTTAAAAGGCAATGCATAGGGTCAATTCCCTAGCACAGTGGTTAAGCACTGTGCATTAAGAGTCAGAACTCACCTGACCAACCATGGTTTGAATCTCAGCCTAGTGGCTTGAAAAACACAGTAGGTACATATGCACGCATGCCCAAAATCCTGATGGGAAGGAGAAATGGAGGAAAGGGATTGTGGCATGATCATGCCTCACCTGGAGTGCTTTCTCCCTCTCTCCTCAAACAGACACTCTGACAAAGAAAGAAAGAAACCCAAGTGTGTCACCAAAATCCCTTATTATTATTACAATATACAATTATAATTATAATCCCTTATTATAATCCTCTAAGGGAAAATGATGATGAAATGTTCTAGTAGAACATAGAAATAGTCAAGCTTTGCTACTTTAATAACCATCTTTTACGAGTACCCCACTCTTTTTTTTTTTTTGGAGAGATTTTCACTGTAGGGCGCGTGCGCTCGCCAGACAGACAGAGAGAGACATAGAGACAGATAGCGAGAAATCACCCCCCAGAGGGGATGGTCACGCCACAATCCCTTCTCCTCCATTCTCCTCTCAGGATCTTGGGCACGCACGCACACGCGCCCGGTGTGAGTTTTAAGCCACCGGGTCCGGGACACGAACCGTGGTCGACTACGTGGGAGTCCAGCGCCATAGCCATTACGCTAACTGCTGGTTCCCACGAGTACCCCACTCTTGACTCCATGAGATCAGGAACCTAAAGCTGGAGAAGGTTCAGTGTCTTCCCAGAGTGATGGGATTTGAATGCAAGTGTGTATGGCTCCAGGCTTCCTACTGGACCATGCTGCTTTGGGATTTCAACCTCAATACTTGTGTTGGTAGCATACTTGCAACCAGATGACAGTAAGAAGTCCACAAGTCTCTTTTAGGCATCTGACTTCTCTTGTACGTTAGGAGATCACTCTAGGAAGCAACACAGACATTTTAGAAAAGCAGTACTAAATTTTTCCTTTCCTCTTTATATTTCACAGACAGAAACTTTCTTGTTCCTTCTTTCATAGAACCTGAAGTAACTCGATGCTTTTAAATAAAACAGCCCCGTATAAAATTAGGTGAAATGTTTCTAATTTTGCTTCATATCAATTAACAAATTCAGCTACGCGTTAAGATATTTACAGTAGTACTAATGCAGCCCATTACTTTTTTTTTTTTAATTTGTGAAAAGCTGCTTTCTCTTTGCAACCTGGTTAGGTACAGCAGGGGTCTTCTGAGAAAGATAAACAGAAGCAGACAGGCAAACAGTGTTTTCTTCCAACATCAGCGAAGAAGGCCTGCAGAATTTCGTGATTTAATCTTAGAACAGCTCACATTTATCATCATCTTGATATTTATATCCTTGACTTTGACCAAAGACTATTTTAGAAATGCCTGTTCCTCTCAGAAAAGAAGAGTTTATTTTTCTAGGCCACATTAAGGAAACTCCAGAGATTTCAGTATAACACTGTAACTACAGAATCTGTGCCCTTCCTGGATCTAAATAAGGAGGCCACTGTTTAAAGTTCTCACTTTAGGGGAAATTGCATCAAATGCTTAGAAAAATGACACATTTTCCCTCCTAGTTCCTAATTCATCGTAATTATCCTCTTCAAACAAGTTCCAGGGAATTTATACTTTCCTGTAAAATAAATGTTCATTGGGACATCCTAGAATTCTAAGTTTCTGAATTTTCTCTAGAATATCTTCAATTTCTCATTTCTTTCTCTCTTTTTTTTCTTTCTTTGTATTCTTTCACTCTTTTTGAGTATTTACCATTATGAGCTTGGATTCCAAACACTGATTTTAGGAATCAAATAAATAAAACAAGAGAAGAGACGAGGACAGTGGCACTATATGAGGGAGTGTGTGGACCTTAGCCAACTAGAACAAACTTGACTGCTTACATGCATTCAAATTAAATTTTCCAAAACCACTGCTGGACAGTTAGAACATACTGCTGGTTAAAGGCCCCATGCTTTCTCAGTTTATATATTACAGAATTATTCCCCTAGAAAGTCATAGCAAATAGTCAAGAAAAGTTTGACAGTTTATTAAATGTACATTTGGGTACATTTCCTACCAAATTTTTGCATATTTGAAACAACCAAGAAACTTAGACTGCCAGACTAACTATATTTGTATAACCCTTGCAAGAATGCTTCTCTTTCTATTTCTGAGCATATGATGTGAATACTAATGTATCCTTGATTAAGAAATTATTTTTTTAAGGTTTTGCCATAGGGCGAATATACTCTCCAGAGGAGACAGCTAGAGGGGAAAGTGAGAAATCACCCTCCCAGTAGGGGAAGGCCATCCCACAATCTCTTCTCTCCCATTCTCCTCCTGGGGTTCTGGGCACACATGCACACATGCCTGGCCTGAGTTTCAAGCTCTTGGGTCCAGGACTAGAACAACAGTTGGCCATGTGGAAGTCCAGCCCCGTAAACACTGTGCCACCTGCTGGCCCACATAAATGTATGGTTCCTCATACAGGTTTATTTGAATTGAAGTTCATACACATTTGCTCATTTGAAATTGAACAAACAAGTGTACTTTGAAAACATTCTTGTGGCATGCTCATTAAAATGGCTAAATGCTAGACAAGACTCAGGTACATCTTCACTATGTGTGCCTTTGTTAAACTATTATAGTTGTGATGTTTCTATCATTTATTGTAAGCTTTAAATAGTTCTTACCTTACTTTGTTTTGTTTGTTTAATTTTGCTATCGGACACATGGCACTCCCCAAAGAGAGAGAGAGAGCAATAAGAAAAATGGGAAAGCACCCCCCAGGGAGGATTTCCATGCTGTAATCCCTTCTCCTCCACTCTCTTTTCAGGATTTTGGGCATGCATATATATGTGCCTGGTGTGTTTTCCAAGCCACTAGGTCTGGGGCTCGAACCACAAAGTAGGCCTTGTAGGATCTTGTATCTAAACCACTGCACCACCAGCTGGCCTTTACTTTTTTTTTTTTTTCCTTAATGCCAGAAGATGCATGTGCTTACCAGTGAGAGAGAGAGAGAGCACCCCCCATCACCACCTGATTGGATATGATCATTCCGCAATCCCTTCTCCATTCTGTCAGGATTGGGGTCATGCATACACATGTGGCTAGCATGTTTTCTCAAGCTGCTAGGGCTGGGTCTTAAGCTGGCCATCTGAGATCCAGCTTCCCTTAACCATTTGCTATGAGGCTGACTCATCTCGGTATAAATTGTAAGAAATTTGTGCAGCTTTGGGTTGTGTTTATAATTAAGCTTCGAAATGAAATGATCTACTTTGAGCTTTTAGATGCATTTACTGAAGAGAATTAGAATAGTAAAGTGTGCTATTAAAATGTTATTACTTATCTATCAATATATTAATCAAGATTTCTTTTCTCATAATGCAACCAAAAGGCACAATTTGGTTATGGCTGATAGAAGCTGCACTTGTCATTCACTGCTCTTTAGTTAGGAGTCTTTTGATTGCAGGTAGCAGTGACCGAACTCAAAGTAGCTTATACAAAACAGGAGAATGTGTTATTCAGGTAGCCAAATCACAGAACGGATGAGAGGGTATTTGCTAAGGAACCACTCAGTCCAAGGACATTATCTGTCTCTTTCTTCTGCTCCCCATTCCCATCTTCACTCTGGCAGATTTCTCATTTCCTTGTGAGATGACTTAATTTTTTCTCACTGCAGATAGGCCTTATCTCCTTGGTGGACAGAATAGCCACTTCTTGTAAAGGCTAGGCCATTTTTCACTCATCTTGTGGCTTCTATTGTAGGGATGGCCTAATTAAGGTCAAGTGCCACCTCTGCAAAGTAACTGAGGACAGAAGGCAAGGATGTGAGGCTCAGCCTCCATACTCACCCCTGTGGATCTATTTGCTTGAAGGAAGAAGGCATGTAAATTCACACGTATTTCATGTCTTGGGATTCCACCTAAAAAGAAGTGACTGTTGAAAAGGTTTTGGAGCCAGCCTAGCAGTTACGTTGCTGGACTCCCACATGGCCAACCGTGGTTCAAGTCCCAGACTTAGTAGCTTGAAAATCATGCCAGATGCATGTGTGCCCAAGATCCCAGGAGGAGAATAAAGATAAGGGATTACAGTGTGGCCACCCCTCCCAGGGGCAATTTCTCACTTTCCCTCTCACTGTCTCTGTCCCTTTCTATCTCTCTCTGGCAAGTGCACACATCCTAAGGCAAAAACCTCTCAAAAAGAAAGAAAAAATAGTTTCAAAACCACACTGCACAAAATTTTACTGTTGTCGGACTCTAGTGTGGATTTACTCATTAAAAAAAAAACTTGTCAGCTTTGTGGGCTGCAACATGGAGGCTACTAGTGGAACTGAGGAGCGGGTTTCCAGGCAGCTGGTGTCTGTGGCACATGCTCTTTCACTCCCAGCAGAGTCATACGGCGGTGATCCTGACATTGAGGTGGCTTGGGCCATGAGAGCAGTGCAGCGTGCTGAAGTCTGTTACAAGCTCATTTCATCAGGTGACTCGCAGTTCCTGAAACTCACCAAAGTGGATGACCAAATCTACTGAGTTCCTGGAAATTTTTGAGAAACTCAGGAAGGATGTATTGGACCCAGAAGAACTCAAATCGGAATCAGCTAAAGAGAAGTGGAGGCCATTCTGCATGAAGTTTGATGGGACTATAGAAGACTTCGACTGTGGGACTTTGTTATGACTAGATTGTTCTCAGGGTCACACTGAGGAAAATACCATCTTTGCCCCCAGGAGTCAATCTTTTGCCATTGAAATGGCTGAAACCTGGACAGCTATAACAAAGCAGTTTTTATCAGTGTTCAGGACAGAGAAAGAGCAAAAGAAGCCAACAATGGAGGAGAGAAAGGAGCTGACAGACCAGAGAAAGCCAAGAAGGAAGAAGAGAAAGAAGTTGATAGTAGAGAAGAAAAGAAGAAAACTGACAAAGGAGGAGAAAAAGAGAAAGAAGCCAACAAATAAATCAGTAAAAATGGTGAAACAACTGAGTAAGGCAGATGGGGAACTGCACTCTAGAAGCTGTGACTCAACCAAGTCTGCACGTCACACGGTGCTGCTTGCACCAAACCCCTTTGGTTAAATGCATGTCCTTGTGCAATTGAAGGACACTTGGAAGGACATCTTTCTAAGCTAATGATCAGAGCTGTCTGGTCATTCCCATGTATGAACTAGCTTAAAGGCGGTGGGGTCTTAGTTGTTTCTTGATATATTGTTTCTTGGCTCTCACCACTGGTCAAGTAAGAATTTTTATAAGTAAAGTTTTTTTGGTTCTTATGGAAAAAATTTTTTGTCAGAGCCAGCAGTGGTTAAGGCTCTGAGCTCCCACATGACTGATGACAGTTCAAGTCCCAGACCTGGCAGCTTGCCTTCTTACTTTCCCCTGTCTCTCTGTCTCTCTCTGGTCAAATTTTTAAAAAATAATAATAATGAATAAAATTAAATAAACTTCTCCTTCATTTCTCCATCCTGTTGGGATTCTGGCCACACACACACACACACACACACACACACACACACACCTAGCATGTTTTTCAAGCTGTTAGGTCTGGGACTTGTACCACAAGGCCAGCCATGAAGGACCTAGCTCGCTTACTCACTAGGCCATAGAGCCACAAGTACTCATTTTTTCAAACATGTGAATTCTTATCAGTGTGTTGATTGTAAACAAATACTTTTTTTTTTTAAAGAGAGTTTTTTTGCTATAGGGCATGTGCGCTCACCAGAAAGACAGAGAGAGACATAGAGATAGAAAGCGAGAAATCACCCTCCCCCCCAGGGGGGTATGGTCACACCACAATCCCTTCTCCATCCTCCTCTTGGGATTTTGGGCCTCCACTCACTTGTACCCAGCATCAGTTTTGAAGTCACCAGATCCAGGACTTGAACCACAGTCAGCCATGTGGGAGTCCAGTGACGTAACCATTATGCCATTTGCTGATCTCATGAACAAATACTTCTGAGCACTACAAGTATGTCAAGCCCTGTACTCAGCAAGGAAGATACAACTGTAAACAGACATGATCTCTCCCTTCATGGAACTTTAAAACCAAAAAGAGAGAGACAGATATCACCATTGTGAGGTTATATGCTATGATCAAGTTATGAAGCAAAAAGAAAACAGATGTGCATAGTAGATAATAAGTGAAAGTCAGGTGAATAAAAGTGAGCCAGACCAGGGGAGAAAGGGCATAGAGTCAGTAATCAGGCAGAGGAAAAGCCTGTGTGGGGACAGCAGTTAGCGTTACAACTTGCTGAACTCTCATGTAACTGACCGCAGTTTGAGTCCCGGACCCGGTGGCTTAAGCTCACAGTGGGTGCATGTACATGTGTGCCCAAGATCCCGAGAGGAGAATGGAGGAGAAGGGATTGCGTCGTGGCCATCCCCCCGAGGGATGATTTCTTGCTTTCTGTCTGTATCTGTCTTGCTGGTGAGCGCATGCACCCTATAGCGAAAAACCTCTCCCAAAAAAGGAAAGCCTGTGTGAAAGCTCAGGTGCAAAAGAGGCATCTTGGAGGAATGGAAAGATGTGCATTGTAGG
>NW_006159505.1:2237056-2253603 GCF_000334495.1 Tupaia belangeri chinensis | reverse complement strand
AAGGGAAGTGGGAAGTAGGAAGTGGAGAGGCGGAGGAGATCTAAGTTCAGAACATAATGTCCACACTCAAGGGCTTGTTCGTGGTATTTGTCTTTCCCTTTATTTATGATAGAGTGTGTGAGTACACGAGAGAGAGGAACACTCCGCGGGGTCTTGTCACACCACGATCCCACTCCTGCAGTCCTTCTCTTGTCAGAATCATGGACAGCCATGTACACACCTGGCATGTTTCAGGCCCACCAGTCTGGGAATCCACGCCGCGGTTGCAGTGTGGCTTCCGGCACTGCAATCCAGCATTCTTTTAACTGTGCCACAGAGGCTGGCCAGTTTTTGTTTTTAAAGTTTATCCCAAATGTGACAGGTAGGCAATGAGCAGAGTTGAGCTGTCAAGTAAAATACACGATTTAGACACATCTTTCTAGGTGTGGTGTAGAAATGAATCGGCATGAGGGACCAGCAGATGCAGGGCAGCAGGAGCTACAGCAATCTGATGAGACAGGATGACGGGAGGGTAGTGGCTGTGGTGGTTGAGAAGAGGGGATGGCTTTGATAAATATATTTAAGAAGCAGAATCGACAAGATGTAATATTTAACTGGGTGTGAGAGTAAGGCAGAGGGGAAAGTAACCCCTTTCTGCCACAGGCAGGTAGGTTGTTAGCGGCATCACCCCCTGAGCTAGAAAAGCAAAAAGAAAAGCAAGTGGAGAAGGGAATGGTTCTGCTTAAGAGGCAGTTTCTTAAGTAAAAGTCCATCTCAATATTCGTGCAGTCTGCCTTCTAGTCACAAACCGTGTTGAGACAGTACTACCCAGAATGCTCTGAGCTTTATCTCTGGGGGCCATTTTTGTTCAAACAGTAGCAGTTAACTTAAGGCAGAGAGTTGGAGCCAGCCATAGGGTCGTCCACTTCCTGTGCTTTGAATTCCAACCATTTCTTAATTTCCTACCTCCTGCCTTAAGTCTGTACACACTCACAGTAATTTATCCAGCCTAGATGAACTCCTGTTTTCTTATTCTCTCCCACCAGAAAAACCTGGTACATGAGCAGATTTAGGGGTACCACGAACTCACAGAGGTGGTCGTTGAAATTCAGTGATAGGTGATAGCGCAGCACTAATGCAGCCAGGCCTTATTAAAAGGCCTGTGTTTGCATCTCAGGATACATATATATTAAATTGCAGTGCCAGAAGCCACACTGCAACCGCGGCGGAGATTCCCAGACTGGTTGGCCTGAAACATGCCAGGTGTGTACATGGATGTCCATGATTCTGACAAGAGAAGGACTGCAAGAATGGGATCGTGGTGTGACTAGATCCTGCCGAGTGTTTCTCTCTTGTGTGCACTCATACACTCTATCGTAAATAAAGGGAAAGACAAGACAAACAAAACCCTTGAGTATGGACATCATGTTCTGAACACTTCCTTCTCTGCCTTTTCACTTATTACTTATATATCACTTATTATTATTATTTTTTGGAGAAGTTTTTGCTATAGGGTGCATGCACTCGCCAGAAAGACAGAGAGAGACAGAGAGACAGAAAGCGAGAAATCACCCCCCAGGGGGATGGTCACGCCACAATCCCTTCTCCTTCAGTCTCCTCTCAGGATCTTGGGCACACACTCACATGCAGCTGGTATGAGTTTAAGACACCAGGTCCAGGACTCAAACCGCAGTCGACTACATGGAAGTCCAATGACATAGCCATTATGCCAATTGTTTGGTCCCTTGTTTTTGTTTTTAAGAGAGATTTTTTGCTATTGGACTTGTGCAGTTGCTGGAGAGACAGATAAAGTGAGAAATCACCTGGGGGGATGACCACACTGCAGTCCCTTCTCCGTTCTCCTCCTGGGATTCTCGGCAGGAACGCACATGCATCCGACATGAGGTTTTTTTTTTTAGAGGTTTTTGCCATAGGGCACGTGCGCTCGCCAGATAGACAGAGACAGACAGACAGACAGAAAGCGAGAAATCACCCCCCAGGGGGATGGTCACGCCGCAATCCCTTCTCCTCCATTCTCCTCTCGGGATCTTGGGCACGCACGCACACGCTCCCAGCGTGAGTTTTAAGCCACCGGGTCCGGGACGCGAACCGCGGTCAACTACATGGGAGTCCAGCGACATAGCCATTACACTAACTGCTGGTCCCAGAATTTGTGTATTTTTTAAAAATCAGTTTTATAGTAAAATCGTGATAACAAACATAAGATAACAAAAAAAAATTATAATACATGACCTCCACTGAAGATTCTTAGATACAGCATAAATATAAGCAACATAAGAAAAAATTAGCTTAGTTAGATTGCATCACAATGTAACACTCTGGCCAGCTGGGGTGGGGTGGTCAAGGCAGCTGGATCCCACATGGCCAACAGCATGGCCCAAGTCCTAGACCTGACAGCCTGAAAAACACGGGCCCATGTATGTACATGCTCAAAATTCTGAAAGGAGAATGGAAAAGATTGTGGCATGGCTATCCCCTCTTGTAGATGCTTTCTCACTGCCCTCCTCACCCCAGTCTAAGGCAAGTGCACCCACCCTATAGCAAATTTAAAATACTTATTTATAAAACTTTTGTTCATCGAAGGACACTATCAGGAAAATATAAAGTCAGCCCATAAAGGAGAAAATTTTTGCAAATCATACCTTGTAAGAGTCTCATTTGCACAATATAAAAAGACTGTGTATAACTCAGCAACAAAAAGACAACTCAATGAGAAGATGAGCCACCAGCCAGCCACAGTGGTGCAGTAACACGATTCTCTATGGTACTGAGGCCGAATGGGAGGTCCCATGTTCATGTCCTGAGATCTCCCTGGTCCCATGCTTCTGCCTGACTGAGGCTGAGAGTAGGATCCATGGCATGAAGACCCTGTTGGGAGTGCCTGTCTCTCTTTTTTCTGTCTCTTTCTCTCATGGAAGAACTAAATCAATAAACTTAGAAAAATTGAGTCAAGGACTTAAATAAACATTTCAGAGAACATACATAAATGACCATTAAGCACATAAAAAGGTGCTTAACATTTGTCATTAGAGGAATGTAAATCAGAACTAATGTGAGATACCACTTCTCACCCATTAAGATGGCTTTAATCATTTAAAAAGCAAGTCAAAACACCTAAAAACAGAAAACAGGGTTGGCAAGGATGCAGAAAGCGGAGCCCTCGTACACAGCTGGTGAGAGGTAAAATGGGGCAGCTGCTATGGAAAAACAGGAGGACAGTTCCTCACATAGACAGTTACCAGCAATTCCATTCCTAGGTGTATTCCCAGAAGAACTGCAAACACATGTTGAAACAAAAACTTGGACACAATTGTTCATAGCTGCATTACTCATAATAGCCACAAAGTGAGAAGAAAACAAATTTCCATCAACTGATAAGTGGATAAACCAGATGGAATATTATATTATCAGCCATAAAAAGGAGTGAAGTACTATTACATGGATGAACCTTAAAACATGATGCCAAGTGATGGGCACAAAATGCCACATAGTATGCGATTCCATTTATATGAGATAGAACTGACAAATCTGTAGAGGAAGAAAGCAGATTAGTGGTTCCCAGGGCTTGAAAGGAGGGTGGGGCATGAGTGCTTACTGGATATGGGGTATTTTGAGGGGGAAGAGGAGATGAAGATGTTCTGGAATTAGATTGTGGTGATACTTGTAGAGTATTGTGAATATTAAAAGCCACATATTTTGTACTTTGAAGTTGTTAAAGCAGTGACTTTTGTATTGACTGAGTTTTATTTCAATTGGTTGGCAAGACTTCAAGACGTTCTTGTTAGTATTACAGATATATTTCCCTTGATTTTGAGGGGGAAGAGGAGATGAAGATGTTCTGGAATTAGATTGTGGTGATACTTGTAGAGTATTGTGAATATTAAAAGCCACATATTTTGTACTTTGAAGTTGTTAAAGCAGTGACTTTTGTATTGACTGAGTTTTATTTCAATTGGTTGGCAAGACTTCAAGACGTTCTTGTTAGTACTACAGATATATTTCCCTTGTTGTTGCTTGTGTGTGTGTGTGTGTGTGTGTGTGTGTGTGTGTGTATATAATATATATTCTGTTTTTCCTGCCTTTCTTAAGCTAAAATTATTTGGTACATACTTTTCATCTATACAGTTTCCACAATTTTATTTTGGTGAATATATAGATATATAGTTATATATAGTTATATTTAGTTATATATAGTTAGTGACTATACACATCTTAGCTTAATCATTCCTAAAATGTTTGGTGGTTTTCTCCTCTTTATTTACTTTCAGTAAGTCCTGCTATAAATGTTTAAACAAATAAGAATGTTTTAAGCCCTTCATAGATACTGCTTTTGTGTTTCTTCCCCAAAACAAGATCTTCATTTTTTTAAGAGAGATTTTTGCTATAAGGCACATGCGCTCACTGGAGAGACAGAGACACAAAAAGCAAGAAATCACCCTCCAGGGAGGATTGCCACACCGCAATCCCTGCTCCTCTACTCTCCTCTCAGGATCTTGGGCATGCACACACTCCTGCCTGGTGTGAGTTTTAAGCCACTGGGTCCAGTACTCGAACTGCGGGTGAATACATGGGAGTCCATCAACGTAACCATTACACCATCTGCTGATCTCGATCTTCATCATTCTTTAAAAATATTTCTATTGTGGTTTTTTTCTGGCTAATTTTCAGTAAATATATACTAACTTATGAGGGTACTTCAGAAAATTCATGGAAAAATGGGATTAGAGTATTGTATTTTATTTTTATTTTTTAAGGTTTATGCCATAGGGCACGCACACTCACCAGAGAAACAGAGAGGGAAGGTGAGAAATCACCCCCTGTGCCACACCACAGTCCCTTCTCCTCCAGTCTTCTGTTGGGATTCTGGGCATGCACACACACACACACACACACACCCCCGTCGTGATTTTCAAGTATGAGCTTATGTTGGTGCAAAAGAATTTTGAAATCCATACATATCATCATTGAAAAAGTCATGATACGTTTTTGCATAGAAAAATATGTCCTAACTTTTCCAACAACCCAATAGTTTTGTTTTGTTTTGTTTTGTTTTGAGAGGTTTTTGCTATAGGGTGCGTGCACTTGCCAGACAGACAGAGACAGAGAGACAGAAAGCAAGAAATCACCCCCCGGGGGGTGGCCATGCCGCATTCCCTTCTCCTCCATTCACCTCTTGGGATTTTGGGCACGCACGCACACATGCCCGGCTTGAGTTTTAAGCCACCGGGTCCAGGACCCAAACCGCGGTCGACTACATGGGAGTCCAGCGGCATAGCCATTACGCTAACTGCTGGTCCCACAACCCAATAGTTTTTTATACTATGCATTTTCTATGAACTTTGTAAAGACCATCCCTTGTGTAATCCTACAAATAATGGATAAAGAAAAATTGAGGAGATTAATGTTTATTGAGTATCTACTCAGAACTGTGCCTAGATTCTCTCTGTGCCTAGTTCATTGTTACACTCAGCTTCTGCACCTGCTCTGTCGTAAAGGGACTGCAGAAGCAAATAAACAGATGAACAAAGATTAGAACCAGGCATTCTTTTCCCAAGTTGTGCCCTATTTCCTCACAGTTTTAACAATATTGCATTTTATCTTTTTGCTTCCTGTTTAATAAAGAGATTCAACATTTTCTAGTGTGATTGTTGACTGTATATTTATTCTCACATAATATTCTGTCCTTTTTGTCTACCTATTCCTTCCTAATGTGTTATCATAATTCATTTGCTTTCGTTTACTTCTCTTTTACAGGCTCTTGATGGAAATGTATATGATCACCTCAAGGATTATTTAATAGCCTTCAGCCGGACTGAGCTAGAAACATGCCAAGCTGTGCAGAACACATTCCAGTTTTTATTAGAAAACTCCACCAAGGTAAGTTACTTTAGCGTAGTATGTGGTACCACTCATTTTAGAATCGAAAATATTTTTGCGTTTAGACAAAATGAAGGAACCAGTGATATTAGAAGAATGCTTTCAATGACACATTTGCCGCACACAGCATTCTTTCTAACAAGATGTTAGGATGTCCTTTTCTCTGTTGGTGAGTTGGTAAAGGTAGCACCGAGGGCAAAATGAGCACAGAGTCTTCATCCTGAATGCCTCCTTCATGGCCATATACTGCCATTTTGGTCAACAGTGGGTCCCAGATGTGACAACGGTCACAGAAGGAGTACATAGCCTAGGTATATAGCAGGCTACACCCTCTGAGTATATAAGTGCACTCTGTCATGTTTACACAGTGGTACAATCGCCTAAGGTCATATTTCTGAGAATATTTCCCTTGTCACCAAGTGACATATTACTTTGTAAATATTCTTGTTTTCATTGCACTGGAGCTTCCAATTCTATTTTTAGGAAAAACATTAAGGGTCCGGTAGGTGGCGTGGTGGTTAAAGTTGCTGAATTCCCACATGGTCAACCATGGTTCAAGTCCCAGACCTGACAGCTTGCTTTTTTACTTTCTCTCCCTCTCCCCTTTTCTCTCTCTTCTCTCTCTCACCCTGTCCCTCTCTGGTCAAATAAAAATAAACAAATGAATAAATAAGTTAAATGAAATTCTTTAAAGAAAAAAAGAAAAAACATTAAGAATGCTAGGTTGTTAGGGAAATATAAGGATCATTAACCTGGAGCTTTGAGTTCCTGTCATGTATCTATTTTCCTATATTTTTATCCCTGGATTTCACTAAAACAGACCAAAGCATAAATGTGTAAAAGGAAGGATGAATGGATAGAAGGGTAATAAGTTATGCAGAAGAAAATGTAGGGTGATATTTTTGTTTCTAATTTTATTTTTTAAATAATTATTTTTTATTTAACTTTGTTATTTATTTTAATTTTAATTTGACCAGAGAGGGACAGAGTGAGTGAGAGAGAGAGTGTGCAAGCCACCAGGCTCAGGACTCAAACCGGAATCGGTCCAGTGTTAGTCCAGGGCCCTTCACTACCATGCCACTTGCCGGCCCCTTTGTTTCTAAGTTTATTAGAAACTGTATATTATTTTAATTCTAATTTTATCAGAGAGCTTATCCTATAACACAATTCTTCAAAATTTATTTTTATTTATGGAAAAGATAAGTTAGATTGAATACACTTAGTTTATAAAGCAGGTACACATGTAGGTATACAGATAGCCAATATTTTGCACACACTTAATCCCCTAGAAGTTTTTAGCATATCTTATATCTTGAATGCCAAGGGGTTGTTATTACCCTCTTCATTTTATAGAGAAGGAAATGGACTCAGGAAGTTTATGTGATTTTTCTGAGGTCATGCACACATAGTGCTTCTCATGCTCTTTTACTGTATTATCTCTTCAGCTTGCATTATTTTAATAGAAAATGAATTAAGAATTTATGAACTAGTTTAGCCGCATGAAGAGATAAGCTTTCATTTTCTGCATTTATTCATATGAGTATCTCACTCACCAAGGAAGAGGAATAAATAAATGAGATGCTCTTATGTTTAAAGTGAAAGTGGTAGGAATAAAAATTTAATAAGAACGGATCTAGAAGATGTGTCCTATTGTTCAAGTACCAGAAGACTCACACCTACAAGTTTAACATCACGTGCTTTTCTGTTTCAAAGAGCTTATTATAGTGCTCATGCTGAAAGCATCCTCATGATTTGAGAAGAAAAGTGTTAAGCTGTTTTTTTATTTTACACATTTATCACTTTGCCTTTTGGAGAGAAAATACATTTTTACATACTAAGATGTGTAATATTCTCAAAGATATTTGAGGGTAATTCAGACTGGTAGACTAAATGTGAAGGTGATCTTTGTGTCTTTCATCCCGTAAATGGATGCAGTTTGCCTGAGGAACTTTTGTTAAATTTTAATTATTTATGAAGCTTCCTTTTCTCCTTAATATTTTATGGAGTACTTTGTATGTGTAACTGAAGCAGATGTTGTCATAGATATTTTTCTCTACGATAGTAGCTCCACAGACAGCTCTGCTGGCTTTTATGGTTTGTTTATGTGTGTATGCCTTCTGTCTGCATAAGGACACACCTACAGATGAATGTAGCTTTTTAACAGTTCAGGACAAAACAATGATAGTCTTTATTTCTTTGGAAATTAAGTGATCTAGTGTTACCATTGTTAATATTTAACCAAAAACTCATTTTGATAAAATGGAGGGGAAAGAAAAACTCATGGTCATTCCAATAGAAAAAGCATTTGTCAAAACGTAACACCTTTTTATGATTAAAAAAATCAGCAAACATTTTTGTTTTGTTGAATTGTTGGTGGGACTGTCATGATACACAACTGTGGAAAGCAGTTTGACAGTTCCTCAAAAAATTAAACACAGTTTCCATGTGACGAGCACTTCTACTCTTAGGCATGCACCAAAGAATATTAAAACAAGGGTTGAAAGAAAAACTTGTACAAAAATGTTCACAGTAGCATTATTGCAAGTAACCAAAAACTAGAAATAACCCAGATGCCCATTGACTGATGATTGGATAAGTAAAACATGGTAATACGGCATATTCATACAGTTAAATGTTATTCACCCATAAAGAGAAAGTAACTGTTGATATATTGTACAAAATGCATCTCACAGAACAAAAAATATGAAAGCCATTTCCTCATAAAAAGATATTATGGGCTGAATTGTGTCCTTCCAGTTTCGTATGTTCATGCTCCATCCCCTAGTACTCAGTATATAGAGATAGGTTCTTTAAAGAGATAATTCAAATAAAATGAATCGTATAGTGGATCCTAATCCTGTGACTGGTGTCCTTATGAGAAGAGATTAGAATACAAATAGGGGGCAGCTGGTGGTATGGTAGTTAAGGTGTCTGGATCCCCCATTGCTGATTGAGCAGTTTGAGCCCTGGACCTGGCAGCTTGAAAAACTCACTGGGCATGTGTGCATGTGTGCCCAGGATCCCAAAAGGAGAATGAAGGGGAAAGGATTGTGGCATAGTCATCCCCCATTGGAGGTGCTTTCTCATTCTATCTCTCTGGTGAGCATACATGTCCTATGGCAAAAATAAAACAAAACAAAAAATAAAATAAAAACCACAGTAGGCTCAGAGGAAAGACCATATGAAGATACCAACAAAAGATTGTCAACTATAAGCCCAGGAGAATAGCCCTCAGAAGAAACCCGTCCTTCTTACACCTTGTCTTTGATCTTCTAGCCTCTAGAACTGTGAAGAAATACATTTCTTATGTTTAAGCCCCCTATTCTCTGGTGAGAATGCTCTAGCAAGCTAATACTGATACCTTTTCTTATTAATAATCATGAAAGGGAAAATTACACCATCATGAGATTCCACTTTACATGTATGAGATTGAAAAAAAATATAGACAGGAATGAGTGTTAGTGAGAGAAACTAATACACTACCCTGGGGGGGGTATGAATTGGTCCATCCAGTTTGAAAACAGTTGGCATTATCTAGTCAATTTAAAGATGTACTTACTTTGGGACCAGCAGTTAGCGTAATGGCTATGTCGCTGGACTCCCATGTAGTTGACCACAGTTCGCACCCCAGACCTGGTGACTTAAACTCACACTGGGCGTGTGTGTGTGCATGCCCAAGATCCTGAGAGGAGAATGGAGGAGAAGGGATTGCGGCGTGGCCATTCCCCCTGGGGGGTGATTTCTCGCTTTCTGTCTCTCTGTCTGTCTGGCAAGCGCACGCACCTTATAGCAAAAACCTCTCCAAAAAAAAAGGATGTACCTACTTTATAAATGACCTGACAGATTCACTCCTGGAAATGTATCCTAGAGAAACTCTTGCACGTGTGTACCAGGAGACTTGGAAGAATGTTCATAGCAGCTTGCTTGCTTGCTTATTTGCTGCAGGGTGTGTATACACATGGGAGAGAGAAAAAGAGAAAGGAAATGAGAAATCACCACCTGGGGTGGGGGGGATGACCATGCCACAGTCCCTTTTCCTCCATTTGCTTGGGATTTTGGGGGCATGCACACACACATGCCCAGCCTGTTTTTCAAGTCACCAAGTCCACGACTCAAACCACCCAATGGCCCATGGGATTCAGCCACCTTAACCACCACACCACCTAAACCACCACACCACCTAGTTGACTTAGCAGCTTTCTTTTTTTTTTTCTTTTTAAGAATTACTTATTTTAATTTTTTTTTAAAAATGGCGAAGACTGTGGCTCTCACATGACTGACTCCACAGTTCAAGTCCCACACCTAGCAGCTTGGAAAACACTTGGGGCACTCATGCATATGTGTGTCCAAAATCCTGAAGAGAAGATTACAGAAGGGATTGCAGCATGACCAACCCCCTTGGAGGGGTGCTTTTTTGCTTGCTTTTTTCTGTCTGTCTCTCCCACAAGCATACATGCTCTACAGCGGAAAATAAAAACCATTGCCTATTTTCACCCTTTCCCAGGTACATAATGCATTGCGCTCTCTTCACAAGACTTTCTATGCCGTGTGTCTTCTTTCCTGTATATCGGAATTTTCCCACATAAAGTCCTTTCTAATCTGTCTTCTTGGTATGCTTTAAGATGATTATTAGAATGTAATATCTTTAAAATGGGTGTCAAGTCTCTAAAAATATGATTTCTTGCTATAGATGGGTTATCTGCAGTTTCCCGGTAGATGGCAATCCCCATAAAGCAGACTTTGAGAAGCCTGTAACATGTTAGGCCCGGGAAAGATCAGAAAAACCAACGTGCTTCCTCATGAGCATGCTCCCCCCTCCAAGAATAGCTTTATGTGTGTAGCCAACCTCTCACTGTCTTAGAATAGTCTTGCCTAGTACATGACTCTGGGTTTGTTTCTACACTAGTACTTTCCAAATTAAGATTCTTAAGAAAATAGAACACAAAAGTAACAACTGTCAACTAAAATGAGAAATAAAATGAGTAACATCACTTTTTTATAGCCACATTGTTTGGGGTGATTTTTCATTTGTATAGGAAACAGCAGAATAAACCTCAGAGTGTAATTAAAAGGCATCTTAACCATATAAAAGGCTTAAAAATATTTTGTTTTTCTCTTCAGGTGGTGAGGGACTATAATCTCCAGCTGTTTTTACAAGAGAATGCTGTATTTCACAAACCCCAGCCCTTCCAGTTCCAGCCTTGTGACAGCGATACTGTAAGAGAGTTCCAGGTTTTTGTTTCATTTGTTGCGCAGCTTTGTTTGTGCTTAAATAACTGTTATCCTTGGAAAAGACAGAGAAAACGCTGAGTGTTTCTCATTAACTTTATAACACAATTATAAGGATGCAGGCAAACTATGACATTTCTCCTTTCTAAAATGTGTCCTACATACCCTGTATCTTTATGCTAATAACTTTCTATGATATAAGGTTACATTATAAGACAAGTTACTGAAAATCAGAAAGCAACTAAGGGAAGAAGAAAAAAATTCAATAAATTATTTAAATATAAATTACACTTTCTGTCCACGAAATTCCTCATATTATACCATTCTAGAGAAACTAGTGGCTAATTTAAACCAGAATAGAATTAATCAATGGAATAATGAATATGTATATGCAGATATTTTAATTGGCTTTATAAAAATTACAGGCCTTTTCTAATTCCTATAAGATTTCTCAGAATGTTAAAATACTAACATAAACCCCAAATAGACAAATGTTAAAGAGCAGACTTTAATCATACAGTTTTTACCCTTGAATTTACTCTATGAGGAATATTTACCATTATTTGAATTTTTGAATGTGGGCTGGCCATGTAGCCTAATGGTTAAGGGAGCCGGCTCCCACATGGCCAATCACAGTTCAAGCCCAGACTCAGTAGCTTGATAGACATGCCAGGCATGTGTGCCTGCTCAAAATCCTGACCGGATGGAGAAATAAAGGAAAAGGGATTGCAACGTGATTACATCCCATTGCAGGGTACATTTTCCTTTTTTGTCTGTCTGTCTCTCTTTGGTGAACATACATGCCCTCTGACAATTAAAAAAGAGCCAAAATGTTAATTGGGTGACATGCAAAATTGAAATTGAACTTCTACAAAATAAGAAGACCCGTGTTGGCATTACTAACACATTCTCTCAGTGTAAGCAAGACAAGAAGGAAGTCAAATACAATCGTAAGGTCTTGGTAAATTTAGAGTTAGAACCAGTGGAGTTTGTGATATAGTTCCAGCTTGTAAATGTATTAGCTTAATAGAAGTATCTTTGATGGAGACATCTCCATTACTTTTCTTACATTTTAAGTAGCCCTTTTAGTAGCTCTGTTTAAAAATGTAGGAAATCAGCATTTCCCTTTAGGCTATAACTCTTGCCTCGGGACCAACAGATGGTGTAATGATTATGTTGCTGGACTCCCACATAGTTGTCCCCGGTTCGAGTCCTGGACCTGGCAGCTTAAAACTCACGCCAGGTGTGTGTGTGTACGTGCCCATAATCCCAAGAGGAGAATGAAGGAGAAGGGATTGAGGCATGGCCATCCCCCTCAGGGAGTGATTTCTCACTTTCTATATCTCTGGTGAGCACACACGGCCTATAGCAAAAATCTCTTTAAAAAAATAATAAAATAACCCTTGCCTCGTACAGTAGTATCCTTTTTATCAGTCAGCTTTTGATTAATGACTGAGTGACAGTGTCAAGTAACTTGACTTCTTTGAAGTCTGGGAGGAATTAAGTAGAGCATTAGAAGATACAGGGTATGGACAAGTTTGTCAAGCTTGATTTAAAATTGTGGCTAATCTGAGGTTATTTTATCTTCGCCTATTTCCCACAGAAGAATCAGAATAACAGTGACTCTCATCTTACTTTTCAAAGCCCAACTACAGCCCTAAATCTTTTTTTTGTTTCTAAACACTGCCAAATGTTTTTAGCTGTCATGTCCGTTTGCCTTAAAATTCTAACTCTATGCTGTTTTCTGTCCTTGTGCCATCTTTACTGGGCAGAGTTTAAAAGCTGCCCAACTGGTGGATATTGAGCTCTCCCCTGTCAGTGCTCTGAGAATGACCATAGCTGAGGTATATGGGGGTCTGGGCCAATGGTGGGAGGGCTGGGATGTGTGGGTTTGCATGTTAATGAAGGGTGGGACCTGGCGTTGGGGTGAAAGTCATGTATGTGTATAAGGAGCCACTGAAATAGCAACAGTTTTGGCATTCTGTTTCACCTTATGAATTAGGAATTTCCTTTCCTGTTTATAGTGAAAAGACAGACTCCTCATTTTTCTCTCACCTGAAGCGCCTTATTTTTTTCTCAGTAAGAGTGCTGGGAAGAACCTTAGAGCTAATTTCAACTTTTTTAAAGGGGAAAGTGAAGCCTAGAAAGGCAAAGAGCCTTGTTCAAAGTCACAGAGTGAATTAATGACACATTACTGCTGTGATTGCACTATTAATGTTCTTTCTACTATGCTGTTCTGTTTTCTGAGAAACATTCAGCACTTGCGAAGCAATTAGTTTTTTTCATAATGGGAAAAAGATAAATGCTTATGTCTGCCATGGCAGACAGTGGTCTTTAGAATGATGGTTCTGAAAATGTTCTTAAGTACAATATATTTGGGGATTAAAATAAATTTTGTTCTGTTGGAAATGAAGTGTTTTTACTGCCATAAAGAGTAAGATCTCTGGGCCAGCAGGCGGCATGTTGGTTAAGGCACTAAATCCCACGTGACTAGTTCTACAGTTTGAGTCCTGGACCCGACTGCTTGAAAAACACTCTGAGTAAATGTGCATGCATGCTCAAATCCTGAGAGGAGAATGGAGGTAAAGGGATTATGGCCTGGCCATCCCCGCTGGGGAGGGATGTCTCACTTCTTCCCTGCCCCCACTCCATGAGTGCATGTGCCCTGTAGCAAAAAAAACAAAACTGAATTATTTCACTTGGAATAGACTAGTACTGTTCCTTGTGAGAATAAAACCATTGTTTATTTGTTTTCCTGCCTTCTTGAAGTTGGGAACACCAAGCCTGTCTTAGAGAGGAGGGGACCAGTCAGTGCCCATTAACCCAGTCTTCTTGCCCGGTGAAGCTACAACATGTAGGAAGGATGGATTGCCTCCATCTTCAGTTACATTCCTGACTTTGCTGTTTTGAAGCATATTTCAGTTCAACAAATGAACCCTTACTGTATGTGCCAGTCACCCAGCTAGGTGCTGATGGTAGCTGCTACATGCCAGACTACGGCTCAGAGCGAGATGAGCTCTCTGGCATGCACACAAATAAGCAACATACAGCGCGGCATCCACACGTATGTGATAGAGTGCTCTTAGCGTCTGACAGCATCAGTGTATCCTGATATGGTGCGGTATTTTTTACAACTTTATGGAGTTATATTTGCATGTATAATTCACCCTTTTCAAGTGTATTTAATGTTTTTTAATAAATTTATCAAATTGCGCAATCTTCATCCTAAATAAGTTTAATACATTTTCATGACCCCAGTGCCTAGTTGCTATTAATCCTCTTCTGCTCCTGCCACAGACAGCCACTTACTGTTGGGCTGTCAGAAAAGTCATGACTTTTTCTCCTATGCCTTTCTTTGCAAACACACATCATGACTTTTCCAACAACTCAGTATCTACAGATTTGCCTTTTCTAGGCATTTCATATAAGTTGAATCATATAATGTGTAGTCTCATGTGCTTCTCTCACTTACATTAATGTTTTTGAGGGTAATCCAGGTTGTATAATGTGATAATATTAATAAGTGTGTTCGTTTTTATAACTAATTAATATTTAATTATATGAACATAACTGTGTTTTGTTTACTCATCAGTTGGTGGATATGTTTTTCCTACTTTTGACTTTTATGAATAATTCTGTGTGTGCCAATCTTTATGTGAACATATATTCATTTACCTTGGGTTGCTGGATGATATGATAAATTTATGTTTAACTTTTTAGAAAACTGCCAAAGGTTTTTCCCACAGTGGCTAAACCATTTAACGTTTTCACCAGCATTAAGTGAAGGTTCTCTTTTCTCTACCTCCTCACCAGCATTTGTACTGCTGGGTGTGCAATAGTATCTCATTGCGGTTTTGATTTGCCTTTCCCTAATGACTGGTGATGTCGATTATCTTTTCACGATCCTCTCAGCCATTTCTATTTCTGCTTTAGTGAAACGTCTATTCAAATCTTCTGTCCATTTTTTTATTGGTTTGTTTGTCTTCTTGTTATGTATTAGATCTTAAAGATGACTTGAAGTTTACAGAGATTGAGAAACAACACACCAGGAAGTGAAAACAACAATTGAAACTAATAAAAATAATAGGTGATATTCATTGAACATTTATCTCATGCTAGACATTTTTCTAATTGCATTACCTATATTAACTAATTCAATTCTCATGACAATCCTACATTATAGGTGTTATTTTTAATACTCTTTTTAAGGAAAAACCTAAGTTTAAGAAATTTGTTCTAGCTCACTCATCTAATAAATGTTAGAGTGAGAAAAATGTGGAAGTGCTCTATCTGTACCTAAAATAGCAAGCAGCCTTTGGGTGATGAGAGAGAAGTTGAACACTACCATAAATGTGGGTTACAACCAGATTTTATATTTGAGTTTTATATATGATAGCCGAGGGAAAACTATAGAATGTATTCAGAACAGTTCATGATGAGGTTCAATACGGCGACAGGAGAGTATTGTTCCTTCTTTTTATTTTGAATTTTATAATTTGAATTAGCAATTTTGAACTGTTTATGAGCTTAACACATTTATTTTTCATTTACTCAGTAGATACTTATTATATTGGGTGGTTGGAAATGTTTTTTTTTAATGCAGAAACGATCATCCAATATACTTTTGTACATGTTTCCCTCCTTTTTTTCAACAAATATTTGATCAAAATTTAGGGAACCAGCAGTTAGCGTAATGGCTATGTCGCTGGACTCCCACGTAGTCGACCGCGGTTCGTGTCCTGGACCCGGTGGCTTAAAACTCACGCCGGGTGCGTGTGTGTGCGTGCCCAAGATCCCGAGAGGAGAATGGAGGAGAAGGGATTGCGGCGTGACCATCCCCCCTGGGGGGTGATTTCTCGCTTTCTGTCTCTATGTCTCTCTCTGTCTGGCGAGCGCACACGCCCTACAGTGAAAATCTCTCAAAAAAAAAAATTTAGATCAGTTATTTTTAGGAAAGTCACAGGACTTTTAAAGGTACTAATCTAGGGACCAGCAATTGGTGTAATGGTTATCTTGCTGGACTCCCACATAGTCAACCGCAGTTCGAATCCTGGACCTGGTGGCTTAAACTCATGCTAGACTAACACGTGTGTGTGTGACCAAGATCCCGAGGGGAGAATGTAGGAGAAGGGATTGCGTCGTGGCCATCCCCCCTGGGGGGTGATTTCTCACTTTCTGTCTCTCTGTCTCTCTGCCTCTCTCTGTCTTTCTCGTGAGTGCACGTACCCAATAGCAAAAAAACTCTCAAAAAAAAAAAAAGTTACTACTCTAATAAAATGGAGCCCTTATTTTCTTCTGAACATTGTAATACACTGTGTTAAAAAATGAAAACTTTTTCGCTGGACTCCCACGTGGTCGACCGCGGTTCGTGTCCCGGACCCGGTGACTTAAAACTCACGCCGGGCGCGTGTGCGTGCGTGCCCAAGATCCCGAGAGAAGAA
>NW_006159505.1:2194610-2236957 GCF_000334495.1 Tupaia belangeri chinensis | reverse complement strand
CCTAAAAAAAAAAAAAGGTTTCTGTCTCTCTGTCTGGTGAGCACATGCACCCTTATAGCAAAAAATCTCTCCGAAAAAAATAAAAAGCTTAAAAGTAAAACCTAAAAAAAATCCTTTTTAATGTACCTTAAATATATGATTATTTTAACTCATGCTTTAGAATGATATTCCAACAGGAACTAGTCAAATTGTTATTGTTGTTTGGTTTTTTTGTTTGTTTGTTTTTTGGAGAGGTTTTTGCTATAGGACGTGTGCACTTGCCAGACAGCAAGAGAGAGACAGAAAGCGAGAAATAACCCCCAAGGGGGATGGCCACGCCGCAATCCCTTCTCCTCCGTTCTTCTCTCGGGATCTTGGGCACGCACACACACGTGCCTGGTGTGAGTTTGGACGCGAACCGTGGTCGACTACATGGGAGTCCAGCGACATAGCCATTACGCTAACTGCTGATCCCTAGTCAAATAGTTTTATAAAGCCACAGTTATGTCTATTCAATAAAATCAGAGAGGGAGACTTCCGTTAACTATAAGAGTATTACAAGTGGCAGACTAATGGCAATATTTTCTGATGTGATAACTTAGTAGCTGTCTCATGGTTAATACTGAAAGATTTTCTCATCTGTATTTTTATATAGAGTTATTGTTATCTGAAATGTCTTTTCTTTATATCCTCAAATACCCTTTTTTTTGGAGAGGTTTTTGCTATAGGGTGCGTGCGCTCACCAGAGAGACAGAGAGAGACAAAGAGACAGAAAGCAAGATATCATCCCCCACGGGGGATGGCCATGCCGCAGTCCCTTCTCCTCCATTTTCCTCTTGGGATCTTGGACACGCATGCACACGTGCTTGGCGTGAGTTTAAGCACCGGGTCCAGGACTCGAACTACAGTCGACTACGTGGGAGTCCAGCAACATAGCCATTATGTCAACTGCTAGCCCCACTTAAGGAAGTTTTTAATGCAGAATTATCTTGAGGAATATGGAATGTATCCTAAACCCTCTCTCCCCCAAAAAAGGTTACTCTGTGAGGGAGAATTGACGAGTACATTTATTAGGATCTCAATGCCAGAAAATCATTCAGCTACCACATTAGTCATGCAGGTATAATGGAAAAGTCATGGGTTTTGGTGTCCAAACTATCTGTTTATTTTATTTATTTATCTTTAACTTTCCTGATTCAGCTTTTTTATGCACAAAGTGACTACCTTATTGGACTTAAAAATTACTGAAGATACATAAGCATTGAACTGCATGTCTAACTCATAGTAGTAAATACAGAATAGATATCACTACCTTCCTTCCTTTTCTGTTTTTATCTTTCCCAAAGCTAAGTGTATTTCACATTTCTTAGGTTTGCCCCTAATTGCTACAGAAAATACCAGAGTATCATGTCTAGAAGACATTGCAGAGATTATGAAATCTTGCAATACTTTTGCAATCTGGATTCCTAGCTCTCAACTTCCTGTTGAATTGGTCACTAAGAGTCCCTTGGAACTTATGTTCTCTCTTTTATTTTACCAAGGAGACCTATTAACCTCTCTTAAGCAGTTTATGCGCCTAAAAGGCAAGCTGTGTGGAATAAGTAGTAGCCAGTAGCTAGCAGTTAGTGTTATCTGTACCACTCATACCTCTTAGCACACAACTGCACTTTGCAGTACCTGGGCTGGACACACATGTCAGTGAGCTTCCACTCCTGGCTGGAACTAGTAATGAGTGTCCAGAGTCATTTCCTCATGTCTTGTGGGAAAGAAGAGGTCAGCCTGGGATGGAAAATGATAAAAGAAACACATACAGGCAGGAAAAATTGAAGGAAGTTTTCTCCCCAAGTTTCCCAATGAGGATGAGAAGACTCTTTCCTCTTTTTTTTTCTTGAACCACAAATAACAAGATACTCGCAGATAACAGCAAAAAGCTGACATTTACATTTCTGATATATATTCTTTTCCTGTTGTTTTAACCACTGTTTTTGATAATTCAGTTCTGCCTTCTATAGATTAGCAATTATTTAAAGTAAAATGTCCACTTCCCACAGTTTAGGACTTTTGCACATTGAAGTTTGGTTAAATGGGACTCTTTTTGAGAGAGATTTGTGCTCTAGGGCGTGTGTGCTTGCTGAAGAGACAGAGAGAAATATAGAAAGTGAGAAATCACTCCCCAGAGGGAATGGCCACATCACAATCCCTTTTCCTCCATTCTCCTCTTGGGATTTTGGGTTTGCATGCACAGGTGCCTGGCATGAATTTCAGGCCTCTAGGACTTGAACTACAGTTGGCCATGTGGGAGTCCAGCAATGTAACCATTACACCATCTGCTGGTTCTGCTAAATGGGACATTTTATGCATCTGTTAAAAAGAAATATTCAGCAAAAATTGCCCTTGTCTGTACAGGGCTACTATACCATCTAGGAAATTTATCTGAAAAATTTTATTGTTATAGGTGCCTCTTTCTATTGATAGAAATTTTGTGTTGCATATAGCATTGTCTCATAAGCATGAAAGACCATGTAGAGAATCTGTGGAAAATCCTGTTGGATAAATAGATACCATCTTCTTACACATATACCAGGCATTGTATCCAAAAGTGGGAGGCTTTGACTAGAGGCACTAGTGTTGCTTTCTAGAATCAACAGTATTGACAGATGTTCAAAAGGCCTGTCCTAATTTTTTCAGCTTTTCAAAAAGGACTTGTCTGCTTTTCATAGAAAACCCACCATTCATATAGTAGGCCTTCTGCTGGGTTAGTCACCTTTCTCTGGTCCAGTTCCTTCTCTAACCTTCTAGAGATATCCAGAGCTTTGCATAGACCCTTGGTAATGTACTGGCATGCAGGAACCTGGAGATACACTTCTTTTTTTTCTTTTTTAAGTTTATTTA
Source organism: Tupaia belangeri chinensis (assembly GCF_000334495.1). NCBI lineage: Eukaryota > Metazoa > Chordata > Mammalia > Scandentia > Tupaiidae > Tupaia > Tupaia belangeri. Next base: position 2,234,086 of record NW_006159505.1, on the reverse strand, counting down.
TCTCTTCTATGAGCAAGAGAGGGAAAGACAGAAAAATAGGCATTCCCATCAGGTTCTTCACACCACATTCCAACCCCAGCTTCACCCAGGCCTGGGTCATGGGCATGTGAGTGCCCAGCCTGTTCAGGAAGGTCTCCAGATGTAAACCCGAAGCCTCACCGAGTGGATCCACCCCACAGAGCCTTGCATGCTGTGTATCACTGCCCAGCCCAAGTTTTTATCTAGCTTGTGATTCTAGCTCTTGAAGCACAGCCTCTGTAAGAGCCGCTAAAGTAAAGACATACCCCTCATGAGATCGTTCATCTAGCACAGCCTGCCTCTGGACAAGCTCCAGAGAGTATCAGACCTGAGATTTTTTTGTTGTATGGTTTGTTCTCATGTCACTACTCAGAGATCAATTTTTGCTTAGATTTACCTTTGGCGTTTTAACCCTAGACAACATGACATAGCTCCCTTCTCAGAGTTCCCATCGGTTTTTCACACCAGCCTTAGTGAAATTGCATACACTTTTCCACAGTTGTCCAGAATTTTACAGAATTGTCTCAAGGCTCGGGCCATACCAGTTGTTCTCCCAGTTACTATGAGAGACTGGAACACTCAACCTAGTTACCTAGACGAGTTTCCACTTCTCTTCTAAGTGAAGGTGCTGCCATCCAAGCATAGAATAAGTTAAATTGTCTCTCTCTCTCTCTGTTTATTTTTTAATAATTGCCAGAGGGTATATACACTCAACAGAGAGAGACAAAGCACCCTGTAATGGAGTGCAGTCATACCACAATCCTTTTTGTTGCATTTCTCCATCCCATCAGGATTTTGAGCACATAAGCACACATGGCCAGCATGTATTTCAAACTGCTGGGACTAGGATTTGAACCACAGTTGACCATGTGGGATTTAGCTTTCCATGCACAGGGCTTAACCACCGCACTGTGGAGCTGCCTTTTTACACACACACACACACACACACACACACACACACACACTATATTTATTTATTTATTTATGTATTTATGTATTTATTTATTTATTTATATGTAACTTATAGATGATTGATTGGTTGATAGATATGTAGGTAGTAGGTAGGTAGATGAAAATAAGGAGAGCGAGAGAGAGAGGCACTTTTGACAGTCTTACTCAACTCTCCTGCTCCAGCCTCCTCGCTGGCTAGGACCACAGGCATGCATCCCTGCACCCAGCCGGTTCAGGTTGTGCAGGGAACTAATCCCAGGCGTCACATGTGGCTTCAGCCACCATACAGCAGTGTCCTCCCCCTTGCACCATGGTGGCTGGGCCTAAATTATGAGGGCACTGTGTCACTCCTCTCCAAAATGTGTGATATATATATAAAATGTGTGACTTTTTAAAGTCTGCAATTTGTTATTAAAAGTTGTCCTGAAGTGTTAAAAAATTCAGTGTTTCACATTCTAGAAAGGTGATCCATGTATGTGTAGCGCCTTGTGCAGGGTATAAACATTCCGTGATCAAACACAATATTTTTGCAGTAAAACATTTGAATATTTGTGCCAAGTAAAATAAATAAAAACTAAATAACCTCTCTAAATTTTGCCTCAAGTGAGCTTTGGCTCCAAACTTATTAAAAATATATATAATTTTCAAAGTTTTCGAATTTCAAAATTGTGGAAATTGTGAACCTATGTAAGCATGAGTGTTCAGAATACAATAACTTCCAAAGATCTAGATTCTTTTTACTTGGGGAGGTCCTTTTGAGAACAAATAATAACTAACTTCTAAAAAATAATTAATAGTATTTTAGTAGACTTCATAAAGAACTAAGATGTTAAATATTTAACCTAATAAAAATATATATAAGTAATGTAAATCCTTTGAATGAGGGTTAATAAGTCTTTCCTGACATCTGACATTGGCAGAACAACCCTTAACATTATCTTTTTTTGACATTGGATTGGAATGTTACTATTGCACTGTGTTAGTGGTTTTTATTCACCATGCACGACCATCTCTTTTTTATGCTTTTCAGATGGTTGTATTTTGGTTATAGACTTGGAAAAACAATGACTGTGTTTCTTCTGCAAAATCAGCTTTTCTATCCCTGTTCACTTTGCCCTTTTGGACATGTTCTCAGATATCTGTCTGAACCTTCTGTGCCCCTGTCTTAGCCTTTACATGAACTAAAATCCTATCTTCAGAGAGTATCTAAGGACAAAGTAGTTAAGATGACTTCAAGACTAAGATAGCAAGAATATTGGAATGTTAATTTCCCTAGTTTAGTATCTTACGGTTTTAAAATGTAAAAAAATGTTGTGATAGCATTTTAGTCTTTGCACTTTGAACACAATCTCAAACTTACTCGGAACAGTTTGGCTTTTGTTTTCCTGAAAACAAAATTAAATCAGTAGATGTCTTATCTCCAAGTAAAACCTAACCAAAATTTCATTCCAATGAATTGGTATTTCAGCAGTTGTTCTTTCAATTTAATTGTCTCTGTGTTATCAAAATTAGCATTAGCTAACTAAGACAGTTAGACCCAGATGCAGTAGTGCAGGCTGGGCAGTGCTATTTGGTAGACTAAAGCCACATGGGGGAGAGGTCCAGTTTCATTTCCAGTCTTTCCTACAAAGCACCATCTCAATCCTGTCATCCCAGCTGCTCAGGAGGATTATAGCGTATTGAGTGCATGTCTCTAGACACACACACAGACACACACACACACACACACACACACACACGAATGGGCAAAGAATAATCGAATAACCAGTGAGACAGTGTAGGCCTGTAAGTACAGATGGACTCCGAAGTCAGTGATACCTTAATACAAGCTCTGGACTCATCACCTCTGGCTGAGTGGCTTTGGGGGAGACGTATACCCATTCTGAGCCTAGATTTCCACACCTATAAACTGAGTATAGTCTATCAAGATCATTTTAAGAACTAAATTAAATGAAAGCAGTACAGAGCTTAACTATTTGACAAATGATTCCTTTAAAAAAAATTAGCACAGCTTTATAGTTTTCTAATTTAAAAAAAAAAGCATAAAAAAGAAATATTTCACCTGAACTCACACCACTCAAAGGTAACTATGGATAACATTTTGATAAATATTCTTTCAAATATCTCTTGGTGGTATATGCATATACAGATGTGGGTATACAGCTGCATGTGAATTGATTTTTACTACCCAGATTTCAATTTAAGCATTTTTTCCATTCGACAATATGTCATGGATATCTAACATTTGGAATATCTGTAGTCCCTAACCATCTCAGTAATTTGATATTCCTCCCACCTTTCCTCAAGTGAAAAGTCATGACATATTTTTTTGTTTTTCTATGCAAAAATTTGTTGTGACTCTTCCGACAACCCAGTACTTTGTTTTTATGTTGTTCTTATATAATATATCTCTGGTACCTCCACAACTTATATCCTGTCACGGATTTTAAATTCCAAGTATATTAAATTTATGCTTTAAGACTGTTTTGAATTTTTACAGAGACCTTAATGCTCTTGGGTTAGGCCGAGTTCCCAAGTAATACTTTTTAAAAAAAAAAAATTGGAGCCGGGAGCAGTAGCATTGTTAGCATGTTTCAGTGTTTCTTAGGCAGAGAAACACCGTGTTCCACTGCTCACACCAAGGCATGAGCCTGATTGTGCTTTTAAAATTAATTGGAGCACTAGTAAGAATCGGATTGCATCTCATTTTCCTGTGTCTTGATTTTCAAGTGAGGAAGCTGGGGCCCAGAAAGGAAGGGTAAATTAGTCAGGATGATGCAGCTAAGTCTCTTTGGAAAGTAAGTAAACTTCAAATTTCAATGGCTACTTTTTAAGAAACTAATAGATTTCATAAAGTAAAAATTCTAATAAAATTTTCTTAATTTGAAGACGCAAAATCTTCTCCCCCGGTCATTCATTGTAAATGGATTTTGTAGTAGAAATTTAAACATAAAGAAGATTATATTAAATGGCATTTTATTGTATGAGTGTGAGAGGGTACTCAGTCCTGCAGTCAGCTTTGAGAACCTGTGTTAAAGCTACTTAGTAAGTTAGTTCCCTTTTTCTTCTGTTCATTTTGTCCTTTCACATACGCAATGATCTTGTCCCTAAATCAGTTAGAAATGGACTCTAATGCGAAACATTTATTCTCTTGTCATCCCTGAAGGCACCATTCTGATCATCGTGGGCCTGGTTCTCACTCGGGAATCAGAGCATTAGGTTCTATTTGCCAACATTTACTGAGGCCATTTTTTGTACTGTTGGGGCACTGCTAGATGCCAGGAATGCAGAGGTTAAGACCGTGCCCAGACTCTCAGATTGCCCAACAACAGATGGGAACCCGTGCAGCTGTAGCAGCACCATGTGATATGTACCTGGCAGTGATTACTCAAAAAATGCAAACAAATGAAAAATTAATATAATAGAGATATGTCAAAAAGAAAGGCGTCTCTGAATCTGTCTGAAAAAAGTCAGGGAAGATTTCACAGAGACAGCACTTGGAACTGAGATTGGAAGAATGACTAGAAGTCTGTTCATGAATTAAAAAAAAAAAAAGATAGGAGAGTTACACCAGCCAGAGGGAACAATACTCAAAAGCATAGGCTTGTGTCTAGGTTAAACATTTGTTTTCCATGAAAACACCTATGTGCTTCTGAAATTTTTTACTAAAATTTATGATTTCTAAAATCCAGATGGTTACAAAGATCTTGGGACCAGCAGTTAGCGTAATGGCTATGTCACTGGACTCCCATGTAGTCAACTGCGGTTTGCATCCGGGACCCGGTGGCTTAAAACTCATACCGGGCGCGTGTGCGTGCGTGCCCAAGATCCCGAGAGGAGAATGGAGGAGAAGGGATTGCAGCGTGACCATCCCCCCAGGGGTGATTTCTCACTTTCTGTCTCTCTGTCTCTCTCTGTCTGTCTGGTGACCGCACGTGCCCTATAGCAAAAACATCTCAAAACACACACACACACACACACACACACACACACACAATGATCTCAAGAATCACAATTACTTGACTTCCCCTACTTTAGACTATTTCAACTGGACACAGACAAATGAACATCTACCTACCCTATACTTAAAGGTTGCTAGGAAAAGTCCTCTTAACCACATTTGTGAAAGAACCACAGCATTTGTAGAGCTAGAACAAACCCTTAGTGATCATTTCATCTAGCATTTTTATCTTGCATATGAAGACATTAAAGCCCAGAGAAAGGGAAGAATCTAGTTTGAGGTTTGGTAGCAAGTTGATGATAAACCTCTAAAGTAAACAAGCTACCTTAGGGCAGGGCTCAAGGTGGGATACATATTGCATCATGTTTTGTTTTGTTCTTGGTTCTATTCAGTGATTCCTCCTTCAGTCACATTGAAACTATCTAGTTGTTTCCTTTTCTCTCTGTGCAATTGTAGTGTCATGGTAAGCTGGCATGCATATTTTTTTCTCCTTTGCCTAGATTAGCTAGTTTTCTTCACACCCAAAAAGATCAGTCCTGAGTATTAAAGGTGAAGGTTTTTGTGCTCAGCAATTTAAGACAAAAGCCTGTGACCACTTGTGGTTTTGCACTGTCTTCCTAGTCTTCTGATGACTTTCTGTGACATGAAACATTGCTTCCCACAGTAGTGGAGCATGCCATGTGTTTTGAGTGCTGGTTAACAGAAGGCCTTCTGATCCAACTAAACCTGGTAGTGGGTACAAAAAAGATAACCGTGCTTTTTCTCTCTGTTTTCTTTTGTGTCGTAGAGCCGGCAATTAGAATCTGAAACTGGGACCACCGAGGAGCACAGTCTAAATAAGGAGGCTCGGAAATGGGCCACACGAGTAGCACGTGAGCACAAAAACATTGTTCACCAACAGCGGGTAAGTGAGAGAGAGTCCTAGCTACGTCGAGTTTAAGCCGAATCTTAAACAAGTTAAGGAATTGGGTTTCATTAATGTGAAAAATATCCTATATATGTTTTTTCTGAACTTTCTCAACACATGACAATATGTACTCAGCTCTCCAGGAATCTCAGAAATTCTTTAAGCCCTTTAGCAACAACACACTAATTCATCTATTTGCCACAAAATTGTCTAAGAAAGGCTAGAGATAATGTATTATAATCTTTGGGCAGGAAAAGAGACACACATATATTAAATTAATGGAAGTTTTCATCTCCTAAGACAAATTTTTTGAAGACACAGTGTAGATTCCATGAAAATATACCTTCAGGAGGGCTGATCGTGTTACAGCAGTGAAGCACAACACTCTGTAAGGCTAACCCACATGGGATGGTTCTGGGTTCATATCCAGAAACCTCTCTGAGTATGCCAGACATGTATGTGTCCATTATCTGAGGCTGGGAGTGGTCTGTGACATTGGGACCCTATTGGGGGTTCTCTGTCTCTCTCTTTCCTAGAAGAAATAAATAACCTTTAAAAAAAGAAAACTGGGGGGCCAGCAGGTGGTGTAGTAGTTAAGGTGCCGGACACTCCCACATGGCTGACCACAGTTCGAGTCCCGGACCTGGTGGCTTGCCTTCTTCTCACTTTCTCCACTTTCTCTCTCTCGCTCTCTCTCTGTCGTCAAATTGAAATAACTAAGTAAATAATTCTTAAAAAGAAAAAAGAAAACTGTATCTTCAAGATCATACACACAAAGATATTATTTATAGTATAATACATTTTTTCAGTTTCATTTAGGCCTATATTCTTCTCTCTCTCTTAGCCTTCACATTCATTCAACCTATTTTTTATAGAGATTTTTGCTCTAGGGCACATGCCCTCAACAGAGAGACAGAAAGTGAGAAATCATCCCCCAGGGGTGATAGCCATACTGCAGTCCCTTCTCCTCCATTGTCCTCTCGGGATTTGGGGCACACATACACATGAGCCCAGCATGAATTTCAAGCTGCCAGATCCAGGACTTGAACTGCAGTTGACTACATGGGAGTCCAGCGCCTTAACCATCAGACACCACTTGTTGACCCCACACGTTCAGCTTCTTAAAAGAACTGTCCATACTCGGGACCAGCAGATGACGTGATAATTATGTCGCTGGATTCCCATATAGCCAAGCACAGTTTGAGTCCCAGACCTGCTAGCTTGAAACTCAGGCCAGGTGCACGTGTGTGCCAGCCCAAAATTCAGAGAGGAGACTGGAGAAGGGATTGTGGCATGGCCATCCCACCTTGGTGGTGATTTCTTGCTTTCTGTCTGTGTCTCTCTGGTGAATGCACATGCCCTGTAGCAAAAATTTCTCTCAAAAAAATAAAAAAATTAAAAAGAACTATTTATACTTTATCTGTGTATCCTCACCTCCCACTTAAGGGGACCCATTATCTTTGAGCTTTCCCTTCCTTTTGTTCCCTGTACCACTTCGCAGAGACTAAACTCGCCAAAATCACCAATGACATCTCTGGTGCTAGATCCCAAATGGTCACTACTTAGATTTCTCATTTTTCTTAACCCGTCAGCACTTTCATCATCACAATGAACAACTCCCCTGTCTTTTTTTTTTTTTTTTTTTAATTGGCTACAGGGTATGTGTGCTCACCAGGAAGAAAGAGAGAATGCACCTCTCCTCCCTCCCCCAAGGAGATGGCCATACCTCAGTCCCCTCTCCTCCATTCTCTTCTCAGTATTTTGGGTGCACACGCAAATGTACCTGGCATGTCTTACAAGCCACTAGGTTTGGGATTCAAACCATCTAATTGGCCATGTGGGATCCAGCTGTGCTAACCACCAGCTGGCTCACACACCTTTGTCTTTTTTTTTTTTTTTTTGAGGTTTTTGCCTAGGGCACATGCACTCACCAAAGAGAGAGACAGAGACAGTGAGAGGGAAAGTGAGAAATCACCTTCAGGGAGGATGGCCATGCCACAATCCATTCTCCTCCCGTGATCTTGGGCACACACACACACATTCCCAGAGCGAGTTTCAAGCCACGGGTCTGGGGCTCAAACTGTGTTCAGCCATGTGGGAGTCCAGTGACGTAACTGCTACACATCTGCTGCCCCTCCCTTTGTCTTAAAGCAGTCTCCTCTAGTCATCCATGAGTCAGCATTGTCCTGCTTTCCTTCTGCTTTTCTTGCCATTCCTAGTTTCTTTGATAGGTCCTTCTTTTTCCATCCTATAATTAAATACTTAAATTCTTTAAATTTATGTACTAGGCTTTCTTTTTTTTCTTACTCTTTATTCTCACTGATGATAGTCTCAGCCACTTCCATGGTTCTACATAACATGAAATCCTGAATGCCCGTAATGCTGGGCCTTGCTACTCTGTGTCCTGAATCTTCTTGCCTATTTATCTTCCTTTCACCATCTCACAAACATCTTCAATGCAGTCTTCTACTTCCTAACTGCTGAGGAATAAAACACCCCAAACTTAATGCTGTGAACAGGAGCATTTTTTAATATTGTCTCTCATTGCTGGGTATTGGGTGGTCTCTTCCCTGTCTTTTTTTTTTTTTTGGAGAGTTTTTTTTCGCTATAGGGCGTGTGTACTCGCCAGACAGACAGAGAGAGACATAGAGACAGAAAGCAAGAAATCACCCCCCAGGGAGGATGGTCACGCAGCAATCCCTTCTCCTCCATTCTCTTCTCAGGATCTTGGGTATGCATGCACACGTGCCCGGTGTGAGTTTTAAGCCACCGGGTCCAGGACGCGAACTGCAGTCGACTACGTGGGAGTCCAGCGACATAGCCATTACGCTAACTGCTAGTTCCCTCTTCCCCGTCATTTTTCACTTGGGGGTCTCTCACTTGGTTGTATTCAGATAGTGGCTGGTGCTGGTGTCATCTCTATGGGTGCACCACTGAGCTATCTGGTGTGGGGGTCAGGGAGGTTTGAGCAGCCAGGAACTGGAGCAGCTGGGTCGCATCATGCACCTTAATCTCTACTCTCTGCATGGCCTGGCTAACACGCAGCTTCTCAGTAACTGCTTCTTACATACTAGCACAGACCACAAAGGTGCGAGTCCCAAGAGTGAACAAGCAGATGCTTTGTTATCTTTTAACCTCGCCTCAGAGATAACATAGTGTATTTTATGTCATGTTTTTATTGGGTCCTCAGAAAAGTCATGACACATTTTTGCATAGAAAAAATATATGATGATTTTTCAGATGACTCAATACATTAATGAGCAATTTCAATACAGTCCCAATGAAACAAGATATTTTAAAGAAACTTGAAATCTGGTTCCAAAATATATCTTGATTTTCTTTTTTTAATGTACAGAATAGCCAAGGACAATAATGAGCCTAACGTGCCTTATCAAATACTGAAAAATGCAGTAATGATTTTATAATTAAAGTTGTGGCATGATACAAAAGTTAACAAATATATCAAAGAAAATGACCCTTATATATATAGCAGTTTAATTTAAGGGCCATATTAAAATACTACTTACAACCAACTAGCCATGAAAAGTCATTTTTTAAAATTTTCTGTAGTGTACATATGCCCACCAGAGAGAGAGAGGAGGAAAGTGAGAAAGCATCCACTCAGGGGAACTGCCGTGTTGTAATTTCTTCTCCATTCTCCTCTTGGGATTTTAGGCATGCACACATACTGTGCCTAAGCATGTTTCTTAAGCAGCTAGATCCAGGACTAGAACCAAGCAGTCAGCCATATGGGATCTAGCCACCTTAGCCACCATGCCACTGGCTGCCCCTAAAGGTCATTTTTTGAGACAGGCAGGGATATTTAATGAACAGCATATTAGAGACTACCAAGAAATTAATGTAAGGTGTAATAGTGGCATTGTAGTTGTATAAAAAATTTAACATCTTTAGGGAACCAGCAGTTAGTGTAATGGCTATGTCTCTGGACTCCCACGTGGTCGACCGTGGTTCGCGTCCCGGACCCGGTGGCTTAAAACTCACACCGGGCACATTTGCGTGCGTGCCCAAGATCCCGAGAGGAGAATGGAGGAGAAGGGATTGCAGCATGGTCATCCCCCCGGGGGGTGATTTCTCACTTTCTGTCTCTCTGTCTCTCTCTGTCTGTCTGGCGAGCGCACGCGCCCTATAGCGAAAAAACCTCTCCAAAAAAAATGTAACATATTTAGAGACTTTTACTAAAGCATGGAGGAGTGGAGATTTATAGTATCTTAAATTTACTCTAAGATGATTTGTCAAAGAAAAAAAGGAAATCAGTGTGACATAATGCTCTCCTAGGCAAGGCCTGAAAATAATTTTAAAAAAAGGAGGGGCCAGCAAGTGGTATGGTGGTTAGGGGTGCTGGACTACCATGTGTCGAGGGGCCAGTTGAGTCCCAGACCCAGTGGCTTGCTTTCTTTCTCACTTTCTTCCTTTCTCTCTCTCTTTCTCTCTCTCTCTCTGTTCCTCTCTGGCTAAATTAAAATAGACAAATACATAAAGTTAATTTTTTTTAAAAAATCTTTTAAAAAGAGAAAAAAACACAATAAATCAAATATAGAAAAATCTTGACAAGTTTTGAATCTCAGTGATCAATATATGAGAGTTTGTTGTACTAGTCTTTCTATTTTTCAGTATATTTGAAATTGTTTATATTTTAAAAAGGCACATTAATGGCATTTCAAATCTTTAGGGAAAGGATTGAGTAAATGGTGTTAGAACAGTTGTCTGTGTCTTTAGGAAAAAAATGTAAAGTTAGATTCCTCCAGTCTACTATGCCCCAAATATACTTCAGAAGAATTAGAGTTAAGTGCTCAGGGCCGGCAGGTGGTAAAGTGATTTAGGCACTGAACTCCCACATGGTTTGACTGTGGTTTGAGTCCCAGACCCGATGGGTTGAAACTCGTGCCAGGCGTGTGTGCATGCGTGCCTAGAATGCTGAGAGGAGAATGGAGAAAGGATTGTGGGTCGCCATCCCCTCAGACAGTGATTCCTCGCTTTCTGTGTCTCTAGTGAGCACACAAGCCCTATAGTAAAAATCTCTCAAAAAAAAAAAAAAAGCTAAGTGCTTAACAATAGATTATTATTCTTACTTATTTTGAAGAAATTTTTGCTATAGGACATGTGCGTTTGCAGAGAAACAGAGAGACAGAAAGCAAGAAATCACCCCCAAGGAGGGATGGCCATGCCGCATTCTGTTCTCCTCTTGGGATTTGGGCATGCACACTCATATGCCCTGCGTGAGGTTTAAGCCACCGGGTCAAGGACTCAAAGCACGGTCAGCTAAGTGGGAATCTGGCGGCGTAACCATTACACCATCTGCTCTTCCAACACCAGATAAATTTTAAAGTGGAAAGATAGGGACCAGGTGGTGGCATAGCAGTCACACCCATTGGACTGGCATGAGAAAGGTCTGGGTTTTCTATCTTGGGATGTCCCTGTGCATGCTAGGTGCATACATGTATGCCTGTTTTAAGAGCTGACTGGGACTGAGAGTAGATCATGACTTGGTGACCCTGTTGAGGGTACTTGTCTATCTCTGGGAAGAAATAGAGGAATTAACTTTTTTAAAAAACTGGAAATATACAGAATACTTTTGATATATTACAGATACTTTACTGAGGAAGCTACAAAACCCCAAAGATTAATGTGGCCATAGTAGATGAGGGTGGCAAGATGGCAGCCTCCTGGGACCAGCAGTTGGCATAATGGCTATGTCACTGTATTCCCATGTAGCCGACCGCGGTTTGAGTCCCGGACCTGGTAGCTTAAACTCACGCCAGGCACATATGCGTACGTGCCCAAAATCCTGAGAGGAGAGTGGAGGAGCAGGGATTGCACCGTGGCCATCCCTCCGGGGGGTGATTTCTCGCTTTCTATGTCTCTGTCTGTGTTTGTCTTTCTGGCAAGCGCACATGCCCTATAGCAAAAACCTCTCAAAAAAAAGAAAAAAAAGATGGCAGCCTCCACCTTTGCTGGCACTGTGTGAGCAGCTTCAAGAATCTTAAAGCCCCTGATAGATAGGTATCTTCGGCCTGTTGAAATCGTGCCAAGAATGCCTGTCTTATTTCAGTACTGTCCACCAGACATTTTAGTTCTGTCCAGTCACCAGTTGTCTTCTCTGTTCCCAGACTTTCCCATCCATCAGAGACCTGACTTGTGGGCATACTGCAACTATCTTTAGTAGAGTGGCCCCCTTGCTTCCAATTGTCCTGAAGCTCCTTCCCAGTCAGGTCTGTAACATACGTCAGTTCAGGAAAAGACAAGAGGAAGACTGTGAAAGCTGTCATCTATTCTGACCTTTGGCTAAAGAGAAAGACTGGTTTTAAGAAAAAAATTATGGAGAGGCCAGCAGGTGGCATGATGGTTAATGGCACTGGACTCCCACATGGCCAACCATGGTTTGAGTCCCAGACCAGGCGGCTTGCTTTCTCACTTTCCCTCTCTCACTCTGTCTCTCTCTGGTCAAAATTAAAAATAAATAAATAAAGTTAAATAAATTCTTTATAAAAATTGTGGAAGAGGACAAAAGCAAGAAAAAGATGCACGAGGGCATTTGTGTTCTGCAGTAAAACCCAGAGTAAACTGTCAGAAAACTGACAATGTTTTTCTGGAAGAGGCGAAACTGGTATGGTGACACTCAGACAGATCTGAAGTTCAGGTCAGAAGCTTCACAGTCCCTGTGTATATTATGTCTTTACAAAAACGAGTAAGTTAACACATGATGTAAATTGTACCAGCTGATATGTAAACACATGATAAAAGTAAGCTGAAAGTTTTAAAACTTAATGGATTAAACATTCCCAAATTTGGTCAGAGGAAAAAAGCAAAAACCCCAAAGACTTTAAAAAAAAAAAAAAGAAAGAAACACTGGTAAATGTGACCACGTAAAAACTAAATACTTCTGTTTAACAAAAGAACATACAAAAGAGAGAAAGGATAGAGTGAGAAGAAATATCTGTAACACAAATAACAGAGACTAGCTAGAAAGAAATATGTGATCATTTCTCAGTCTCCGTAGTGAACTGGTTCCAGGACCAGCAAATACTCAAGACCCTTGTATAAAATGGTATAGTATTTGCATATAACCTATCACATCCTTCTACGTACTTCAAATTATCTATAGAGTCACCAGCAGTTGGCGTAATGGCTATTCGCTGGACTCCCATGTAGTCGACTGTGGTTTGAGTCCCAGACCCGGTGGCTTAAACTCACACCGGGCACGTGTGTGTGCATGCCCAAGATCCCGAGAGGAGAATGGAGGAGAAGGGATTGCGGTGTGGCCATCCCCCCTGGAGTGTGATTTCTTGCTTTCTGTCTCTGTCCCTGTCTTTCCTGAAAGCACCACTGCCCTGTAGGGAAAAAAAAAAAAACTCCCAAAAAGTTATCTAGATTATTTATAATATCTAATACAATGTAAAAGCAGTGTAAATAATTATTATACTGCACTTTGTATTTGTATTTTCATTGTAGTGTTTTTCTTTTTTTTACTATTTTCTATCCATAGTCGATTGAGTCCATAGATGCACAAGCCATGGATATGGAGGGTGATTGTATTTAAATCATAATAAAAAGACAAGAGAGTAGAAGAACAGATAAGAGAATATGATCTGCCCATTCATAGATATAGATATACCAGGCCAGCTTGTGGTGTGGTGGTAAAGATTTCTGGATCCCACACAGCTTAGCTCACAGTTTGAGTCCCAGACTGGGTGGGTTGAGAAACATCCTGGGCACATCTGCCCAAAAGCCCAAAAAGAGTGAGAAGTGGAAGAGAGAATTGCAATGTGGTATTCTCCTTGGTGTGTGCTTTTTCACTTTCTCTGTCTCCCTCTCTCTCTGTCTCTGCAAATGCACATACCCTTTGACAAATTAAAAAAAAAAGAAAGAAAGAAAGAAAGAAAGAAAAAGAAATGCAGATGCCCAGCAACACATAAGAAATAATGATTTTTATTAATCAGATACAGAAAAAATGAAAGAGTTTTAAAATATAAAATGTCATATTAGCATTATTTTAAAGATTGATGATATCCACTGTTGATAAGAAATAGGAAAATTGGTCTGGCCTCATAACCTTGTGTTAAAAGGAACTAGATTCCACAAAAACAACTACACACCTCAAATCCCAGACCTGGCTGCTTGAAAAACGCACCAGGTGGGGGCCAGCAGGTGACATAATGGTTATGTCGTTGGACTCCCACATAGTCCACTGCAGTTTTAAGTTTTGGACCCAGTGGCTTAAAACACACTGGTCACATGTGCGTGCCCAAAATCCCAAAAGGAGAATGAAGGAGAAGGGATTGTGGTGTGGCCACCCCCCCTGGGGGTGTGATTTCTCTTTCTGTCTCTCTCTCTCTCTCCGGCGAGTGCATGTGCCCTATAGCAGAAAATCCCCCTAAAGAAAAAAGGGGTGGGGGAGAAGGAAGGAAGGGAGGAAAGGAGGAAGGGAGTGAAAAGAAAGAATGACAGACAGACAAGGCACATCTGTGCACATGCCCAAAATCCCAAAAGAATGGAGAAGAGATTGCAATGTGGCCATCCCCTCTGCTAGATGCTTTCTCACTTTCCCCCTCTCTCTCATTCTCTCTCACTCTCTGTCTCTCTCCAATCAGTACACGTGTCCTGTAGCAAATTAAAAAAAAAGAAGAAGAAAGAAAGAAAGAAACAGGGAAACATGTTCCCACACATCTGTGTTTTTATCTTAAATAGTCCATATGTGAGTAAATGACTCAGTGGTTTATGTAGTACTGTTTATAATATTGAAAAGTTTGCAAACTCAAATAGCAATCGAGTAAGAGTAAATAAATTATGGTACAATTAAACTGTTAAATCTACGGGTTAGTTAAATAGAATATAGTCAATCTGTACAATATGAAAAGGATTCTTAGAGACTGAAAGGGTGATATTTCTCATTTCCTTTTTATAAATAAAACTTTATGTTTGTGCTAGTATTATGAAAATGCACAGAAATGGTTTGGAAAAATACACCTAAATTGATGAGCTGGCAGTTATCTCGGATGGAGGGCATATGGTAGATTGTGCAGGTATAATGGAGACTTTTTGTCATTTTGTACTACTTGTTATTTTGCAACTATATTCTATAGTCATGTAATTTTTTAAAAGAAAAGATATGCATGTCAAAGCTTGTGCAATCCAAATAAGATCTATAAATTGTGCCCATGTTGATTTCTTGGTTTTTATACTCTACGTAGTTATAAGTTGTTGCCTTTCAAGGAAGCTGAGTGAAGTTTCTCTCTGTACTACTTTTATAACTTACTGAAGGTCTACAATAATCAAAAAATGTTTTATAATTTATGAAATAAACAAATGGGGGAAATTGAAGATTTAAAAAATGAATCATAACTACTAACCTTTTCACTTATCTGAATACTCTAGCTACTTAAGGAAGAAAGATGGAAAAAAAAAGTCATTTTTTCCTATATTCTTTCCTAGGTTCTAAATGATCTGGAATGTCATGGAATTGCTATATCAGAACAAAGCCGAGCAGAGCTGGAACAGAAAATAGACGAAGCTAGAGAAAACATTCGTAAAGCAGAGGTAAGGTGGTGGCTGATTGTGGCACTTGTCACGGTTGCCCAATGACAGTTCGCAAATGTGCTGTGCTCCTTCAGAATTGAATTTCCACGCACAGTAAGTCAGAGATGATTCACTGTCTTCATCGCGTCCATAGTATCTGCTGAATGCCTGCTTGTAGAGCACACGCATGTAAATAAGACACGGAACTTGCTGTGAAGGTGTCACACTCATGAGACATCACATAGCAAGAGCTAAATCTCAATGGAAATATTAATTTTCAAATTTTCACAGTATATGAAATAAATCAGTCAGATTACTAGTACAGAAGTTGATACATATGTAAGTTCAAAGCCTAGAAACTCTCCCCCATATGGAGGCGCTTGAGATGAGCTTTTAATAGGGAAGATTTGGTAAACTAAGAGGGAAAAAATATACACTAGGGGGAGCCAGCCAGGAGCATGGGTGGTTAAGGCAGCGAGATTTCACATGGCCAACCATGCAGTTCAAGTCCTGGGTCGAGCAGCCTGAAAAACACACCAGGTGCATGTGCACAGGAGCCCAAAATCCTGAGAGGAGAATGGAGGCAAAGTGATTGTGGCATGGTTATTACCCCTGAGATAGTGCTTTCTCCCTTTCTCTCTCTCTCTTGTTCTCTCCAGAGAGCACACATGCCCTGTGGCAAGTTTAAAAAAAATTTTTTCTAATGGATTTTAATTTTCATAGGAGTCATGGAATCCTTTCAGGGTTATATGAGAGCTATGAAACTTCCTCTCCGCCACACACACCCAAAAATGTGGTTTGTGTAGAGTGTCCAGCATTCGTATACTGGTGTTCCTACTATATGACCCTATATGAAGTCCACAGTTCTTATACCTAATACTCCCTGCCCTAGAGGGGGAGAAATTGAGATGGAAAGCATGAAAGTATTAGCCAAGGAGGAAGACTCAAGCTGCAGTTTGGCAGTTGGGTTTATGTACAAAATCTTAATATGATTAGAGTGAAAGAATTTTTGTAAGGACTTGTGGTAAAAAGTAAACTGATAGTGGTTAAGTCCCAGTCATGGAGGACTTGTATGCACATGTGCATATTTCTCTACTTAGCTACAACATGGTAAAGGGATACAGAGGTGACCCTTTGAAAAGACTTGACACTGACCAGCCCTCAAGAGATTATGTTCTTGTTAGGAAGGCATAAAGAATTCCGAAGATGGGGCCAGCAGATGGCATGGTGGTTAAGGCACTGGACTTCCACATGGTCAACTGCAGTTCAAGTACCAGACCAGGCGGCTTGAAAATCACACTAGGGATGTATGCCTAAGTGCCCAGAACCCCAGGAGGAGGAATGGAGGAGAAGGGGTTGTGGCATGTCCATTTGCCCTATTGGTGGTGGGAGTGATTTCTCACTTTCTCTGTCTTTCTCTCTCTCTGGCGAGTGCACACACCCTATGGCAAAAACCTGAAAAAAGAAGGCCAAAGATAACTGAGATTGTAAAGCCCAGTGGTCAAGATGATCCTTACAAGTACACGTAAGGAACCAGAGGATGCAGAGGCCACTGTGAAGGGTTGTTAGGACCAGTGACAGAGAAGAGGTAGAACTTAAGTTGGGTATTGGCAGATGAGCAGTATCAAATAAGCAGAGGAAAGGGATAGCACAGATTTATTGCACGTAACCTCACAAGGCGGAACTTTGAACCGAAAGATGAAAGAGATGGGCAGGATGGTTTGGTGACAGTAAAACATGATACTCTGTGAGGCAGACCCACATGGGAAAGTTACAGGTTTGTGCCCAGAGGCGTCCCTTAGTGTCCTGGGCACATAATCTCACTGGGCAAAGCTGTGGGTGGACCGTGGCATCAGAACCCTGTCAGGGTTGCCGTATCATTCTCTCTCTCTGTCTCTCACTCATGGAATAAATAAACATACATTTTTTTTAAAGAATGAAAAAGGGAAGGAGACGTATTTGAGATTGGTATTGAGAAATATTTTTTAACATTCAGATCTTCCCAATGACCAAGCAAGCACCCCAAGGACATAGTACAGCACTATAAGTACATGAGAAGATTTGGATCAGGCACCTGGGGTTCTAATTCTTGCATTGGTTGAGAGTTCATCAAAACTAGTCCTTTTTAAACACTCCTTCAGGACTTGGGAAGTTTGGGGAAGGTGAGTGCTCCTGTTGTTGTGGAGTGGGAGCAGAGGAAGCACACGGAACGTGAGCGTATTACTGGCACAGCCCCGTGGACGTGATGTGAACCTGCACAGGCTTGCCATCTGCCGGCCCGGAGAAACCCCATAACCCCACGTCTGCTATATCCCTGCCATGGTCTGATCCACAGCCTCCAAAGTAAGAAGGGCAGTGAGCAACAAATAGCCATTTTCCTCTCTAAATTCAAGCTCATGGCTAAACCACTACCCCAAGTAGTGCCAAGTACTGCTGGCAGACCCTTGCCTACTTTGAGAAACACTGGCTTGTGGTCTAAGAATTTTTCCTGTTGTTTGTTTTTCTACTCCTTGGATGGAGCCAGCTTCAGAGCCTTGGAGGAACAGGGTAATTATTTTGAAACAAGTCTCAGAAGTTTTCTGAAGGGTATGTTCTTTCTTGTATTTTCTGTTTCTGGACCCCACCTATGGTGTCACTGTCTGGCACCCTAACTGTACTGACCTCCCGTCTTCGGCAGGTATCAGTCACACAGTCTTCCTTTAGGCCGAATGACCTCTTATTTCCATGAATGTGCTAAACTACACTGCATGTGTCAGTTTAAAACCCAAAATATGAAGCGAGATTTCCACAACAGAATGTCTCACCCCTCCTAATACAAGTATTTTAAGTCTGCCCTCTCAAAGAAAGGTTTTACCAAAAAATATGCAATATACTAAACCATGATCCCAGATCCGTTACCTCAGTTTTGAATATCAGTAAAATCTAACTCATCCTGCTGTTACCTTGAAGTGATCTCTACCTTGGTTTCTACTTATTAGATACAAAAAAAAAATAGCCCAGCTGAATGAGCTGACAAATATGAGGGCATATTTATTGAGGTAGTGCTTAAAGGACTGTCATAATGAAATTTTAGATAGACTAGACCACAGGGTCTTCAGAGAAACCGACAACAGTCACTTCTGTTTATCATTGGCATTTGATTTTCCATTCCTATTCAGTTGTTATTTACTTTATTTGTTATGAATACCTATAAAAAAGGAGAAAGCTAGTTAAAATTTCATTATATTCTTTGTGTTTGCTTTTTAACTCTTTCTACCATGAATGACACTCACCTTTGTTTAATCTGCTTTACCCTATCTTTTCTATATTCTGTTTGCAGTCAGTATTCTCTTACTTACATGGAAAGAAGAGATGGAGAGATTTTTCCCTATACCAAAGTTGTGATATATTCTCTTATGTTTTCTAAGTGTTCTAGTTTTAGCTTTTACGTTTGAACTATGATCCTAACATTTTGATTTAGTGTTGAGATCTGATATGAGTTACAGGTCATGGTTCTTTTTTCCCACAGAGAGTCAGTTCTAAAGCCTTTTTTTTTTTTTTTTTTTTTGAGAAGGTTTTACCAGAGGGAGCGTGTGCTCACCGGAGAGAAAGAAAGAGACAGTGAGAGGGAAAGTGAGAAATCACCCCCAGAGCGTTAACCTGACTTCATCAAAACTACAAACTTTCATGCGTCAAAGGACATTATCAAGAAACTGATAGTCTACAGAATGAGAAAATTATTTGCAAGTTCTGTATTTAATAAGGGACTTGTTTCTAGAATACATAAAAACTCTTATACAAAAAAAGACAAAACCAAAATAAAAAGAACTATAAAAAGACAAGTAGCCCAGTGTAAAAATGGGCAAAGAATCTAAATAGTCACTCTTCAAAGATGTACAATGATCAGTAAGTACACAAAAAGATGCTTGAATCATTCATCATCAAGGAAATGCAAGCGAAACCACAGTGAAATACCACTTCACATCTATTAGGACGGCTAGAATCAAAAAGCCGAGATTAACAAGTGTTTGCCATAATATGGAGAAACTCTTATAACCTGCTGGTGGGATTAAGTGGTGCCGCCATTTTGAAAAACAGCCTGGCATTTCCCCAGATGTTTAAAATTAAGCATTTCCAGCAATACCAGTCTAGGTTGGATGAAGAGAAACGAGACGTATTTCCACACAAAAGCTTATATATAAGCAACATTTCAAAATAGCCAAAAAGTAGAAACCTCCTACATGTCCATCACCCAACAAACGACTAAACAAAAGTAGTATATTCAAATTATAGAATGTTATTTGGCCATTAAAAGAAATGCAATACTAATACATACACATCACCTAATCACAGAAGAGTTCTTGATATCTGATCCTTTTCTTGGTCTTCTTAGATAATTAAGTTGAAAGCTGAAGCCCGACTGGACTTGCTGAAGCAGATTGGTGTTTCTGTGGACACGTGGCTGAAGAGTGCCATGAACCAAGTAATGGAAGAACTGGAAAACGAGCGGTGGGCCCGCCCTCCTACAGTAACCAGTAATGGCACTTTACACTCGGTATGGTTTCTTAGATACGATGGGCTGACTTCTATTGAGGGATCCTATTTTTTGACTCTGCCGCCAAACTTAATAGCCAAAATTTAAGAAAAAAAATAATGATTTGCTAGTGGTTTGGAATTTTTTTTCTTTAAAAAATTGATTTAAATTTATTTCAACTTAGTGCAAGAGGGGAAAAAAGAGAAGAAAAAACTATTGTGTTAAGTGTTCTTTTGTTTTGTTTTATTTTTAAATGTGGAGTAAAGAATATGTTATGATTAATTGAATTATCAATAATAGTCTGCCATACTCATGATCCCATTCATGAGTAAACATGCTTTTCATCCGAAAGTGGTAAAATATAAAACTTAATTTAATATTTATAAAGTTCTTAGAGGTTTTCTCTAGTGAAAATGAAACAAACATCCATAGAACTGAAAAATATCTTAAAGAAGTAAAAGGAACATTCCTTTTTTTTTTTTAAGAATTTTTTTATTTAAATTTATTTATTTATTTAAATTTGACCAGAGAGGGACAGAGTGAGAAAGAGAGATTGAGAGAGGGAAAGTGAGAAAGCAAAAGTGAGAAAGCAAGTTACCAGGTCTGGGACTCAGACCTCAGTCAACCATGTGGAAGTCCAACGCGTTTTCTCTAGTGAAAATGAAACAAACATCCATAGAACTGAAAAATATCTTAAAGAAGTAAAAGGAACATTCCTTTTTTTTTTTTAAGAATTTTTTTATTTAAATTTATTTATTTATTTAAATTTGACCAGAGAGGGACAGAGTGAGAAAGAGAGATTGAGAGAGGGAAAGTGAGAAAGCAAAAGTGAGAAAGCAAGTTACCAGGTCTGGGACTCAGACCTCAGTCAACCATGTGGAAGTCCAACGCCCTTAACTGCCACACCACCTGCTGACCCCAAAAAGAACATTCTTAACATGTGGGCTATCTGAAGGTGACTTGCTTTTACAACCTCCTCACAAGGAGACCGTGCAGGTGTGGACACACATGTTTTCGTGTTTCACATTTTCTTACTTTCCATTCCATTCCAAGGTCATCAAGTTCATTCAGCCTTAGGTTTTTATGTTGGAGATCTGAGTACCAGAAAAAATGGGTGATTTGCCTGATGTTACACAGATGGCTAGTGCTGGATAGCTAGTCAGACTCAAGTGATTCCTACTACCATCTCCTCACCCATTACTCTCTAACATCCTAGTTACGTTCTCAGTGGTATTTATTACAGTTTGTACTTCTTTTTTTGTTTATTATCTTTCTTCCTCTCTGAAATATAATTTCTGCCTGGTTCACTGCTCTGCATGGCAAAGCCTTACACTTGGTACGTACTCAACAAATACTTGTTGAAGAAATGAACAAGTGAATGGATGGATGGATGAGTGCGGGTGTGGGTGGAATAGTGGCAAACTGAAAGCTAAAACTCTAATGTCTCCATTTCCCTTGATAGCCCTCTGTTCTCGTGCCCTTCAGATATAAGGCATCCTTGCTAGAGAAAGTGACCAGTTTAAAAACATTCCTGGAAGTTTTGTCAGTTTTTTTAACACAGCATTCTGGTTTTCTAATGGGAATACACTTGCACATTTTAAAAGGATTGTGTGTTTTAAGGAAAAAGAATCTACTGAAGATTTATTTTCATTCCACTATAAATGCAAACCAACGGGGGGAAAGCACACCATACCGCCTTGATTTTGTGGTTAGAGGAGCTGTTCTGGTGTCATTAGAACAAACTTGTTCCATAGCGTGAACTATCTGTTCCTACTGCTGCTTTTAAAAGTCCTACTCCCAGGACGAGCAAGTGGCATAATGATTATGTTGCTGGACTCCAACGTAGTCGACTACAGGAAGTCCCAGACCAGTGGCTTAAAACTCACTGCCGAGCATGTCTACATGTGTGCCCAAAATCCTGAGAGGATGATAGAAGAGAAAAGATTGCAGTGTGGCCATTCCCCCAGGGAGGCAAGGGGTGATTTCTTGCTTTCTGTTTCTCTGTGTCTCTGTCCAGTGAGTGCACACACACCCTATAGCAGGAATCTCCCTAATAAAGAAAATTCTTCAAAGACTATCTCAACTGACATTTCCTTCATGGGGCAAACTTCTTTCCTACTCTGGTTGAGGTTGAGCTTTTCTTTCTTGCTTTTTTTTTTTTTTTTTAACAGAGATTTTTGTTATAGAACAAATGTACTTACTGGAGAGACAGAGAGAGAAAAATGAGAAAGCTCCCCCCGGGGGAAAAGTCATGCCACAATCCATTCATTTTCAGAATTTTGGGCACACATGCACATGTGCCTGGCATAAGTCTCAAGCCACCAGGTCCGGGACTTGAACCATGGTCAGCCATGTGGGAGTCCAGTGCCCTAATCACCATGCCACTAGATGGCCATGGTGTTGAGCTTTTCTAGTAGCATTTCACAGAATGGAGGGACTTGAGGAGTTAGAAGATATTTTAGAGTCATTTAACCTAACTTTCTCTCAGATGCCCAGAGCAGGGTGACTTTTTCCAAGGTGTACTGATGAGTTACGAGTAAGCAATTTGGAGTCTGCCATATTGTAACCCAGGTTAATGACACTGCCATGTGTCACTAAGATCCATAAAGGGCAGTAAGCTCTGAGAAGAGAAACCAAGTTTTGTTCCTCTCCAGTTAGCTCAGAAAGTGAGAACAAAGTCAGGTGTAAGTGACTTCTCAGTCAGTTAGAAAAGGTGCTAGCCAAGGAAAACCATGGTTGAAAGCCAAAATTAATTTTGTGCCTAGAATCAGCTGTCATCATAAACTGCACAACAGAATAACCTGAAGTGGACAGGTATTAGGACTTTTTTTTTTTTAAGAGAGATTTTTGCTATAGGGCACATATGCTCGCCAGAGAGAAAGAGAGACAGAAAGCGAGAAATAACCCCCAAGGGGATATGGTCATAATGCAGTCCCTTCTCCTCCATTCTCCTCTCAGGATTTTGGGCACACACACATGCCTTGTGTGAGTTTTAAGCCGCCAGGTCTAGACTCAAACCGTGGTCAACCATATGTGAGTCTAATGACATAACTGTTATGCCATCTGCTGGTCCCATCTTTGAAGAATTTTAACAGGCGATGAAGAAAGGCTCCTGAGTTGTGAAGGTATTCTAAAGGCCTATCCACAGCCATCAGGTCACGTGGAGACAGGACTTGTCAGATGGTCTGAGAAAGCATTTTGTAGTTCCATCCCACTTTTTCTTTCCTTCTTGGCATTCTTATGGAGCCTGTATCTTTCTTCTTCTGCTGAAAATTGTATTTGGTGGAAGATCTACTGACAACATAAATGAGAGAGAGATGTAGGCACAAAATAGCTTAATGAGGACCCAATATTTACCTAACCAGCTCTTAAAGAGCAGCACTGAAATAACTTAGAGGGGGTTGTATCTCTTCACACTGACAGCTAGCTGGCTGAGGAACATGAAGTAGAAATACACATTCTCGGGACCAAATTATTCATTCCATTATAGATGCCAACAAAAGCATTAGTCATCTGGAAAACATGATTAATACTACAGTTAGACATTAACAGTGTAGCTGAAAGTGCCTTATGGAAGATAAATATTTTTAAAATACACAATCTGTTTACCCTATGGAAGGAAGGAACTAAACTTGGTCATTAACTCTTTTCCTTCTGTATCACACTGTGTTGTTGAATACAGCATTGGAAAGAACAAAAGAAAAAAATCTCAGACTATAGCAACTTTTTTTTAAAGGAGAACAATCTACTGGTATAATTAATTATTCAGTTGATGGGTAGCCAAAGCCTACACCCAGCTTCCTGTGATTAGATTGCTACCAATGACCCAGTCAGCCTTCGTGTCACTCATCCCTCCCTTCTCCTTTTTCCTGTCCCCTTTTACATAAAATCCATACCCAGTTTACAACTTTTTAATTAATGGTAGAACAGAAAAACTTATATAACTACATTTTTAAAAATTCAGAAGACAATAGAGAAGAATATGGAAATTTAACTTCAAAAAATTAGGAAGAAACGAATAATTCATCAGGTGACCAGAAACCACCACAGAGGCACAAGAAATACAAGAAACCAAGAAAATCTTTCTCCTCCATGGAAAAGAACAACTCCTCATGCACAGACAGTACAATGGAAACTCGTGGAAATGTCAGATAAAGAATTTAGAGTATTTGTAGTGACAAATCTAACAGAGATGTAAGAGAAGAGAGACAATGAACTCCAGAAGATGCAGAAGAAAAGAATCAATGAGTTCCAGGAGGTGCAGAAGTTCTTGCACAAGTTGCAAGAGGAAATACACATCGTAAAAAAGAATCAAATGGAATTATTAGAGGTGAAGGTTATAATACAGGAAATCAAAACCTCCCTTTAAAGTATTAAAAGCAGATTAGATTATGCAGAAGATCATATCTCAGATGTAGAAGACAGAACCTCTGTCCTAGGAAAATTCACCAAAAAGACTGAGAAAATAACCCAACAAAATGAAAATAATATATGAGAAATATTAG
This sequence comes from Tupaia belangeri chinensis, assembly GCF_000334495.1. Taxonomy (NCBI): domain Eukaryota; kingdom Metazoa; phylum Chordata; class Mammalia; order Scandentia; family Tupaiidae; genus Tupaia; species Tupaia belangeri. Next base: position 2,209,697 of record NW_006159505.1, on the reverse strand, counting down.
ATACCATTAAACATCCAAACATCCAGATAATAGGTATCCCAGAAGGTGAAGAAACTACTAAGGGTGTTGATAATCTATTCCATTAAATCCTGGAAGAAAACTTTACAAACCTAGAGAGGCATTCAAAGATCCAGACCCAAGAAATACAAAGGACCCCACTTAGAATCAACCCATGATCTTCTCCAAGGCATATCATAGCCAGATTGACCAAAGCCACAGAGACGAGGTTATAAACTTGGCAAGAAAGAAACATTGAGTTACTTTCAAAGGATATCCCATCAGGCTAATAGCAGACCTCTCATCAGAAACAATGCAAGCAAGGAAAGAATGGGAAAATATATTCAAGTGTTGAGTGAAAAACATTTTCAACCAAGAATTCTATACCCAGCAAGATTATCCTTCATATGAGAAGAAGGAAAAAAAAAAATTCTCAGATAAACAAAATCTGAAAGAATTTACCAATACCAGTCCAGTTCTCTAAGAAAATCTGAAGGGAGTAACAGACAGAAATAAGAGTCCACAAAAACAACCAAGAAAATGGCCAACTTAATGGTAGGGACAAGTCTGCAATTGAATGTTAACTTCCAGAATTTGCGTATGTATGTATGTATGGAGAGGTTTTTGCCATAGGGCACGTGCGCTCACTAGAAAGACAGAGAGAGACAGAGAGATAGAAAGTGAGAAATCACCTCCCAGGGGAGAGAGCCACGCTGCAGTCCCTTCTCCTCCATTCTCCTCTTGGGATCTTGGGCATGCATGTACATGTGCCTGCCATGAGTTTTAAACTACAGGGTCCAGGACTCGACCCGTGGTCGACTACGTGGGAGTCCAGCAACATAGCCATTATGCCATCTGCTGGTCCCAACATCCAGAATTTAAATGGAAAGATCAGACCTCAACAGAAGAGAGATTAATTACATGAGACTGAACTGGTGAAATAGAATTTATGATTTTGATTAAAACCTTACTAATTTTCTCCTATCCTTTGTTTTCCAGATTTAAGATTTTTTTGTCTTCTCTTGAGCTGTTCATAGGTTCATCTTCCTACAATTTTAATAAAATCCTAAGCTTTTTCTGGGCTTTAAGTCTGAATCAAATTTCTGTTAACATTTGTGATTTTAATTCATTAAAGCTAAGACCCTTTTCTTGAAATTAAAAAATGCATTAAAAAAAACTATTTAATGACCACAGTAAGCTATATAGCTTCAGCGAGGTGCTACTTTATAGTATGTTCATTCTACTCACTGAGTTTTATGCCTAAAGTCAGACATGTGTTCACAGATATGAATATACCAGCTGAACTTGCAAATAGAAGTATTTAATTAATGTGGGGGGAAAAAAAGAGAGGCATGGAAATCAACTGTCGATACCAGAGACAGTGTGGAAAGAGGGTAGGAAATGGCCGAGGGTGAGAAGTAGGGAATCAAGGGAGGAAGAAAATCCAAAATATGTAAGAAACAAGAAAGGAAAAATTATTTGATGATGATAACATGTATAATAATATTATTAGTTAAGCCCATATACAGTGTATTCTGGATGGGAAATCTCATTTTGTATACTGTGATGATGTACAGTGAATGAATGTAAAGTAAATAAAATAAAAAAGACAATAGAGAAGTATATGACTTCACAGCTCCATCATCATAATACCAGTTAACAATTTTGTATATTTCCTTCTTTTATTTGTTTTTTTAGTTTACAGATTAAGTGTGTGTGTGTATATATGTGTGTGTGTGTGTGTGTGTGTGTGTGTGTGTGTGTATGGTGTATAACATGGATGTTTTGCTTTACATTCCTTGTTCTTTTTTTTTAAGTTTTTAGTTTTGTTTTTGTTTTTGCTATAGGGTGCATGTGCTCATCTGGAGACAGAGAGAGAGAGAGAGGGAGAGAGGAAAGTGAGAAGTTATTTCCCAGGGAGGGGATGACCATGCCACAGTCCCTTCTCCTCTGTTCCCCTCAGCATTTTGGGCATATGTGAACATGTGCCTAGCATATTTTTTTAAGCCACCGGGTCTGGGACTTGAACCACAAAGTCAGCCTTGTGAGACCTAGGCACCTCAACCACCATGCCACTGACTGTCCCATATTTATTTCTCTCCACTGTGAGCTGGAGAAATAAAGAGAGGCACAACAAGGTCTTCGCATTGAGATCCACCCCCAGCTTCAGCCAGCCTTGGTCATAGGCATGTGCTTGCTCAAGGAGGTCCTCCAGACTCGAATCTGGAACCTTCCCATGTGGGTCAGCCTCGTGGAGCATTCCATAACTGCTATACCCACATCAGGCCCCTCCTTGCTCTTTCTATTATTCTTTTTTACAACATATTTCTTATTAAAAAAATAAATCTTATATATTTTTCCATCTAACATTCCATGTTACTAGATCTTCATAAACATCTTTTAAATGTCTGTATTATATTCCATCAGAAAGGTGTATCATAATTCTCTTAACTATTCTCTTATAGGTTCAATATTTAGACTGCCTCCAGATTTTCACCACATAGTACTCTAAAATTTTTTTTTTCCATACTGGAAATTTTTTCTGTAATACATATTTACAGAAGTGGAATTACTGGGTCAGAGATTTCTAGTCCTTTGTTTTGAGATTGGTTTGTTTCTATTCTTTTCAATCTTTTTTTCGTAGCCTTTTAAACTATAGAATTTCCTGTCTCCAGCCATTTCCCCTAGCAATTGTACAAGCCTTCCGAGATGTATGAGCATTTGCAGAGTTGTACAGAAATAAATTCTGACTTCACTCAATACGAAGACCATGTGGAATAATGTGGTTGAGAAGTGAGGAGACCAGATTTTCTTAACCTTTGGGATATCGTTGCTTCTTAGCTACTTCAGTACTGCCTAATAGTCATTGCAGACCAATGGGCTTTGTTTTTGAAATATGAAATTTTGTTCGTTGGCTTGAACTAATCCCAAGGAAGGGAAATGAGGGATTTTTGTAATGAAATAAATTTAAGCTACTAAAAATAACAGAATGTGCCTATAAAAATCTTCATTTTCATATTTATACTATTTCCAGATGGGCAGTAGTCATTTTATTGAACTAAACTCTATATTCAAAATGTTCATTCTTTTAGTGAAATTGTCATTTCATATTTCCAGTAGGATCAGTGTAATTCAATTCATAAGAATGTATTGAACCTGCACTACCCTTAAGACCGTTCGTTAGGTGCTGAGAATGATTAAGACATGGGTATGTGTATTGGATTAGTGTCTGCAGGTTGAGAGAACCAGTCTCACTTACTGACCACCAAGGCAAAAAGATTAGCATTGAAAAGATGTAGAGAATTTCACCTCTATGGAAAGTGTCTTCGGGATATACGATATCTTTAACTTTCAGCATAGCCATAATAACAAAGAAAGTTTCTAATACAGTTCCATATGCATAGTACACGTTCAAAAATACTCACTTCAACCTCAGAATACTGGTTTGTTCAATCCCCGCCCACAAAGTTCACCATTAAAAGGAGGAAATTCACTTCTGCAAAAGATGGGTTGATTGTCAGGCACATTAATATGTTACCTGCATGAGCACAGTTAATTAATGAGCCAACAGTCCTGAGTATATTTACAGATGAGATAGATTTGGAAGGATTAAATATCTCACCCAAGGGCACACAGCTTCTAAGGGAGGAGAGCTGATACTTGAACCTTGCTGTGCCTGCCTGTAAAGTCCTGCTTGCTTACTCTGTGGGTTACTCTGTTCTTCTTACTTTTATTATGGTCCATTTTCATTGCTCTACGTTAATTTTTTCTAAGGTCTATTGAATTACCATTGAATGTCCCATTTTGAATGTAATTAACAGTACTGTGGGATCTTCAAGTACTGTGTGACCAGATGACATTAAAATTCCCAAGCTTTGTTGATATTTTAAATAACTTTGCTGAGGTGCAATTGATACACAGTTGACTGCACATATTTAAAGTACACAATTTGGTACATCTTGACTTGTGTATAGCATTAAGACTTTATCACAATTAAGATAATTATCATATTCATTAATCCCAAAGGTTTTCTTCATACTCCTTTGTAATCTCTCCTTCCTATACTTTAGTCAACCACTGATCTAATATACTTCTAATATGCATTTCTCCCCCCCTCTCCCCCCAATTTGCTAGAGAGCATGCATCAGGAAGAGAAAGTGAGAAAGCACTCCCCGGCAGGGATGGCCACTCCTCAATCCCTTTGTCTTCATTTTCCTCTTAGGATTTTGGACACACGTACACGCACACGATGTTTTTCAGGCCACCAGATCTGGGACACAAAGTGCATAGCTGGCCACATGGGATCCAGCCACCTTAACCACCAAACCATTGGCTAGCTCCCTACTCACCCCCCCCCCCACCCCCCCTTTTTTTTTTTTTTTTTAAGAGATTTTTGCCTTAGGGCACATGCACTCACTGGAGAAAGCGACAGTAAGAGGGAAAGTGAGAGGGAATGGACACATGCAATCTCTTCTCCTCCATACTCCTCCTGGGATCTTGGGCATGCATGCACATACATAAGGTGTGAGTTTCAGGCCACCAGTCCAGGACTCAAAGGGCAATTGGCCAGGTGGGAGTCCAGCGAAGTGACTGCTACGCCATCTGCTGACCCCGCCCCCATTTTTTTTTTAAAGACTCCTTTCTCTACTGAATTACCTTTCATCTTTATCAGAAATCAGTTAATCATATATCTGTGGATCTGTTTCTCAACTTTTTATTCTGTTCCATTATATATTTATCTAGCTTGATACCAGTCTACAGTCTACATTGTCTTAATTTCTGGAACTATATAATAAATCTTGAAGTCAGGTAGTATAAGTCTTCCAACTTCCTTCTTTTTGTGTGATTTCTTTTTTTTTAATTTCCAGGGGGTGCATGTACTTACTAGAGAGAGACGGGGGGGGGGTAGAAAACATCTCCCAGTGCGACGTGGTCATACCACAGTCCCTTGTGCTCCATTTCTCCATCCTGTCAGGATTATGGGCATGCATGCACCTGTGTCTAGTATGATTTTCAGGCCACCAGAGCTGGGACCAAACAGTGGCCAGCCATGTGGGACCCAGCTCCCGTAACCACGAGGCTATGGGACTGGTCTTAATTGTAATTTCTGATATACATATACTCATTGTACATCTTTGTAGGACATAGTATGGTTTTTCTAAGTATGCATGTGGTATAAGTAGTATGTAAAAATCAAATCAAGGACACAGACATATTCATCTTATTCTGATTTTCTTCCATCTCAAAGTTTTTTGCCAGACTTATCTCTGTTCCATAGTTTTTGGTACTATTAAATTATTTTTTTAAATCTCCATTTCAGATTGCTCATCACTAATATATAAAAATACAGTTTATTTTTGTGTATCAGTCTTGTATACTGCAACCTTGCTAAACTCACATATTAGTTCTAGTAGATTCTGCATAGATTACATAGGATTTTCTTTTAGGTAATTGTGTTTCCTGCAAATAAAAACAGTGTTGTTTCTTCCTTTCCAATTTGGATACCTTTTATTTCCTCTTTACTGTATCAACTGGAATCTCCAGTTCAGTGATAAGCAGAAGTTGTGAATCTAGACAGCCTTGCCTTGTTCCTGAATTTAGGAAGAAAATATTCAGCCTTTCACCATGAAGTACGATGTTAACAGTGGAATTTTTGAAGATGCTCTTATCATCTTAAAGAAGAAAGAGTTGGTTTCATTTCTATTAGTTTGCTGATAAAAATGGATATTGAATCTTGTCACATGATTTTGTTTTATTTTAATCTGTTAATATGACAAACTACATTGATGATTTTCAAATACTAAACCAACTTCATTCTGGTAAACCCTACTTCGGTCATTATATATTATCCTTTTTATATGTTGTTTGGAATTGATTTGCTAAAATTTTGATAAGCATATTTACATCTCTGTTTCAGGGAAATACTGGTGTGTATTTTTCTTTTCGTTAATGTTTTTGTCTGGTTTTGGTATAACACTTGTCTCAGAATGATATGGAAAATATTTCCTGGAAGCTTTGTATAGACTTGTGTAGAATTTTTTCTACCTTAGATGTTTGGTGGATTATATCAGAACTGGTCCTGGATTTTTCTTTGTGAGTGTCTAAAACGAACACAATTTCTTTAGTATATATAGAGTTATTCAGGTTATTCTTCTTGAGAGAACACTGGTAATTTGTATCTTTCAAGGAATTTGTTTATTCTAAACTGTCAGATTTATTAGTTGTTGTTTATTATATTTATTATTTATTGATGAAAAGTTGTTTATAATGGGTATAAAGCTGTTTATTATATTGCTTTAATGTATTTCCCTCTGGGTATTGTTTTAGGTCCATTGCACAAATTCGGTTATGTTGTGTTGTCATTTTCATTCCATTAAAATTATCTTCTAATTTGCCTTAAATTTCTTCGATAGGTTATTTAGAAGTGTGTTTTTGGGTTTCCAAATATTTGGAGATTTCCCATATATTTTTCCATCATTGGTTTCTAGTTTATTTCCACTATTGTCATATAACATATTTGAAGCCTTTTTATTTATTTATTTATTGAGACTTGTTTTGTAACACAATATGTGGTGTATATCTTCATAAATGTTTCATCTATACTTGGAAAAAAAAAGCACATTCTGCTCTTCTTAGGTGTTCTGCACTACCAGTTAAATCAATAGTGTTCAAACTCTAAAACTTTACGGGTTTTCCAAGTACTCTGCCTGATGCCCTGTGTCTTATAAGGTTTTCTACTCTCTTTTCTTCCCTTTATACATGCTAGAGCATGCATGTATGCACAAAAAGAAAGAGAAGTGCGCTCACCATGGGGTCTGGTCATGCTGTGATCCTCTTCCTCTAGTCCTTCAGCCTATCAGATCTTTCGCACTTGTGTGTGCTTGGCCGACCCGGCCAGGGATTTGGACCATCTGCCGTTGTGGATTCTGGCTTCTCTTGAGCAGTACCCTGCCACTGTACCGTGGAATGGGCCCAGCTTTTCTACTTTCTTAGGAGGCAATAGGAGTTGTCAGACTTGTACGAGCTCTGGGAATTATTTCCTGTAGTCCACTTGGGTGGTTTGTCCCCTAGCTTTGGATGATTTCTTCATCTGCATGTACTGATCAATCCTCAGCAGAAGCCCTGAGGGGGAACCCTCTACTGACTTCCTAAGTTCTCTCTACCTGTGTCTGTCTTCTTAGTTATTCTGTGATTTGCATTCTAGCCACTTCGGCTGTCCTGAATTTCCAGTTTCATGTCCTCAATTCAGGAAGACCGCCATCCTCTCTTGGTTTCCTTCTCCTTGTGTGTCAGCCTGGAAACTTTCTTCAGACAGTATGTCACAGGAATTGTTTCCCATCCCCAGGGATTACTGTCCTTCACTGCATAATGCCGGGTGTCTTGGAAACTTTCTTTCATTTGTTGAATAATTTTTAGTTGGTTTTAGCAAGAGGTTAAATCTGGTCCCTGATACACCATCTTGTCTGGAAGCAGAAATCCATTCTTCTGCTTTTAAGGTCGTATGTTGTAACCTACTTGAATTACATTTGGAACCATGTAACATTTGGACCACTTCTCTGTCCAGATGGAGTTCAGAGGTGTTAAGGAGCTGCCTTCCTCTGCATTGGATATCATCACATGCTTCGTCTAGAGTCTCCCTTTTTTTGTAAAAACAATAAAAGCTAATAATTGATTAATTTTTTCTTACGCACCAAGGATGTGTTAGGGGTTCTAAATATATTACCTCATTTAATCCTTATGATAACCTTGTGAAGAAGTCATTATTGGGGCCAGCAGGTGGCATGGTGGTTAAGGGCGCCGGACTCCCACATGGCTGAACACAGTTTGAGTCCCAGACCTGGCAGCTTGCTTTCTCACTTTCTCTCTCTCTCTGTCCCTCTCTGATCAAATTAAAAACTATATAATAAATAAAGTTAGACAAAAAAAAAAAACTTTAAAAAAAAATTAATTATCTTCATTAGAGAAATTAGGTAACTGAAGCTGAAAACTTAGTCTTTTGCCCAAGGTCACACACGTAACTGGCACAGTCAGCATATTCAAACCCACGGCCGGACCGCAGGCCCTAGCTCTCTGCTTAGTGACAGCTCTACAAAACCGGTGGGGCCTTCAGAGGCTATTTTGCTGAGTACAAGAAGATAGCTACTAAAAACAACTTAAAAATATTCTTATCTGCCCTTGCAATAGGAGTAAGCATTTTACAGCACTTGTTTTGTAACACAATATGTGGTGTATATCTTCATAAATGTTTCATCTATACTTGGAAAAAAAAAGCACATTCTGCTCTTCTTAGGTGTTCTGCACTACCAGTTAAATCAATAGTGTTCAAACTCTAAAACTTTACGGGTTTTCCAAGTACTCTGCCTGATGCCCTGTGTCTTATAAGGTTTTCTACTCTCTTTTCTTCCCTTTATACATGCTAGAGCATGCATGTATGCACAAAAAGAAAGAGAAGTGCGCTCACCATGGGGTCTGGTCATGCTGTGATCCTCTTCCTCTAGTCCTTCAGCCTATCAGATCTTTCGCACTTGTGTGTGCTTGGCCGACCCGGCCAGGGATTTGGACCATCTGCCGTTGTGGATTCTGGCTTCTCTTGAGCAGTACCCTGCCACTGTACCGTGGAATGGGCCCAGCTTTTCTACTTTCTTAGGAGGCAATAGGAGTTGTCAGACTTGTACGAGCTCTGGGAATTATTTCCTGTAGTCCACTTGGGTGGTTTGTCCCCTAGCTTTGGATGATTTCTTCATCTGCATGTACTGATCAATCCTCAGCAGAAGCCCTGAGGGGGAACCCTCTACTGACTTCCTAAGTTCTCTCTACCTGTGTCTGTCTTCTTAGTTATTCTGTGATTTGCATTCTAGCCACTTCGGCTGTCCTGAATTTCCAGTTTCATGTCCTCAATTCAGGAAGACCGCCATCCTCTCTTGGTTTCCTTCTCCTTGTGTGTCAGCCTGGAAACTTTCTTCAGACAGTATGTCACAGGAATTGTTTCCCATCCCCAGGGATTACTGTCCTTCACTGCATAATGCCGGGTGTCTTGGAAACTTTCTTTCATTTGTTGAATAATTTTTAGTTGGTTTTAGCAAGAGGTTAAATCTGGTCCCTGATACACCATCTTGTCTGGAAGCAGAAATCCATTCTTCTGCTTTTAAGGTCGTATGTTGTAACCTACTTGAATTACATTTGGAACCATGTAACATTTGGACCACTTCTCTGTCCAGATGGAGTTCAGAGGTGTTAAGGAGCTGCCTTCCTCTGCATTGGATATCATCACATGCTTCGTCTAGAGTCTCCCTTTTTTTGTAAAAACAATAAAAGCTAATAATTGATTAATTTTTTCTTACGCACCAAGGATGTGTTAGGGGTTCTAAATATATTACCTCATTTAATCCTTATGATAACCTTGTGAAGAAGTCATTATTGGGGCCAGCAGGTGGCATGGTGGTTAAGGGCGCCGGACTCCCACATGGCTGAACACAGTTTGAGTCCCAGACCTGGCAGCTTGCTTTCTCACTTTCTCTCTCTCTCTGTCCCTCTCTGATCAAATTAAAAACTATATAATAAATAAAGTTAGACAAAAAAAAAAAACTTTAAAAAAAAATTAATTATCTTCATTAGAGAAATTAGGTAACTGAAGCTGAAAACTTAGTCTTTTGCCCAAGGTCACACACGTAACTGGCACAGTCAGCATATTCAAACCCACGGCCGGACCGCAGGCCCTAGCTCTCTGCTTAGTGACAGCTCTACAAAACCGGTGGGGCCTTCAGAGGCTATTTTGCTGAGTACAAGAAGATAGCTACTAAAAACAACTTAAAAATATTCTTATCTGCCCTTGCAATAGGAGTAAGCATTTTACAGCATCTAACAGAGAGAAAAATAATAGTACAGCCAGAAAGAATAGTTTCGATTGAAGTTCTGTTACGTGACAGAAAGTAAAAAAGGGTGAGAGAGCAGCGCTTAAGATAAGGGACAGGAAGAATGCGATTTTAGAAATGTTGGGTCAGGAAAACATTGCAACAGTTAAGAGAGTGGAAGAGGAAAAAGGAAGGAGTGACTCCGAGATGACTCGCTTTGCGCAGCTGCTAGAGCAGTACAGGAGTGTATGGGAGCGACCTCTGTGGCTGTCACCGCAGCCTTCCATTCCCTCTACGAGGATCCAGAAATGAACTCAGAATCGGGGGGTGGGGTGGGAGCGGTGTTTAATATCAGCCCGTGCTGCCAAGATAAAATGTTTTGAATTGGTTCCCAGTGCCAAAGCTCAGTACAGTACATGTGAACATTCCATAGATATTTTTTGGAAATGTTCTACCCTCATTTTTATAAAAGTATGAGTGTTTTATTTTGTAATACATTTTTTTTAAAAAAACATCTACAACTGTCCTTAGAATATGAAGGTAGTATTTCCTAAGTATATAAAAATATTTTTAAAGTTGGTTTTATGCCGATGACTAGCGTCCTTTGCTCGTTTGTAACACAATGCCCTATGAAAAGCAGTAGTCATAAGTCTGAGATGTGAGCGATTACGATCTGAGCCTGTTTTGCCGCTGACCCGACTGACTGGCCACAAGTGAATGATTTATAAGATGGGGCACATCTGCATTCCCAGGGCTTGCATGTAGCCTTTCTTTGAGTAACTCTTCACTCCAGACGCTGAGCTCCTGAGAGCAGTTATTTCATTTAATATCTGTCCAAAGAGTCCAGCACAGTACAGAGGTCTGTATAAACAAGTCAGTCATTTCCTTTATTCTCCATTCTTTATTCTGCCTGCGTGTCAGAGACCTGTGTTCATATGTTTATTTATATTTAATATATCATAGATATATTTAATATATCTAGGTATGACTGTAACTCACTTTTATGTTCAATATCATTTTAATATATGCTTTTTAAAAATGGTGAGTAATGGGGGCCGGCAGGTGGCATGGTGGTTAAAAGCACTAGATTCCCACATGGCCGATCATGGTTCAAGTCCTGGGAGGCCAGCAGGTGGCATGGGCGTTAAGGGTGCTGGATTCCCACATGACCAACTGTGGTTCAAGTCCCGAACCTGGTGGCTTGTTTTCTCACTTTCCCTCTCTCTCTCTCTCTCTCTCTGTCTCTTTCTGGACAAATTAAAAAATAATAACAAATGGATTTAAATAGATAACTCTTTTTTTAAAAAAATTACAAGTAATATATCTTGAAACTGGGCTTAAAGTTATGTCCTTGTGTTACATTTCAAAAGGGACTATGCCATGTATATGTGTGTAGTGTGTGTGTGTGTGTGTGTGTGTAGTGTGTGTGGTGTGTGTGTACACCCTGTTTAAGTATCCAGCTCAGTGGCATTAAGTACATCCACATCGTTGTAGAAGCATCCCCACCACTCATCTCCAGAACTCTTCATCTTTCAGCAATAAAATTCTGTACCCATTAGACTCCCCACTCCCTGACAATCACCATTTAAATTGTTTTCTATAAATTTGACTGTTCTTGGCATGTGAGTGGAATCATATAATGATTATCTTTTTTTTTTTTTTGAGAGGTTTTTGCTATAGGGTGCGTGTGCTCGCCAGACAGAGAGAGATAGAAAGCAAGAAATCACCCCCCAGGGGAGATGGCCACACCACAATCCCTTCTCCTCCATTCTCCTCTCGGGATATTGAGCACGCACGCACACGCTCCCGGTGTGAGTTTTAAGCCACCGGGTCCAGGACACGAATCACAGTCGACTACATGGGAGTCCAGCGACATAGTCATTACGCTAACAGCTGGTCCCAATAATTATCTTTTTGTAACTGGCCTCTTTCATTTAGCATAATGTCCTTAAAGTTCATCCATAATGTAGCATGTCAGAATTTCCTCCCTTTTTAAGGCTGAATAACATTCTATTATACATACAGACCATGTTTTATTTATCCACTAATTCATCTCTCAGACACTTGGGTTGCTTCAACCTTGTGGCTTTTGTAAATTATTGTAGCTGTGAACATTAGTTCACAAATTCCTGTTAAAGTCCATGCCTTTAGTTCTTTGGGGTATATACCCAGAAGTGGAAATGCTGAAGTGTATGGTAATTCTGTTTAATTTTTTAAGGGAAAAACCATGTTTTTCCATAGTGGTTGTACCATTTTATATTCCCCTCAGCAATGTACAAGAGTCCCAGCTTTTCCATATTCTCACCAATACTTGCTTTTGTTTCATAATAACCATCCTAATCATTGTGAAATGATATCTCTGTGGTTTTGATTTCTATTCCCCTTAATGCTTAATGACGTGGAGTATCTTCTATTTTTTTAATTTGCCAGAGGGTTGCATGCACTTATGAAGGGGGAGAAAGTGAGAAAGCACTCCCCATAGGAAATGACCACACTGCAACCCCTTCTCCATTTATCCCTCCTGTCGTGATTTTGGGCACACACACACATCACATACACCCAGCATGTTCCTCAGACTGCCAAGTCCAACACTTGAACTGCACCATTGGCCATGCAGGATACAGTCTCCGTAACTACCATGCAGGGCTGACTCAGTGTTGATCATCTTTCTGTGTGTTTATTGGTCATTATGTGTGTTTGTGCTTGTGTGCATGTGTGTATATATACACATATTATATTATAATATTATATATGTATACATTAATATATATTTATATATATATATATTTATCTCATATTTTGGGAAATTTCTACTCAAATTGTCTTTTTTTAAATGGGTTATATGGTTTTTATTGTTCAGTTTTAGGCATTATTTATATGTTCTAGATATTCATCCTTTATCCAGTGTATGATTTGCAGTCCATTCTCGGGGTTGCCTTTTCACTTCGTTGTTCTTGATGCATAAAAATGTTTAATTTTGGAAACAAGCAGATGACATAATGGTTACATTGCTGGACTCCCACATAGGTGACCATGGTTCCAGTCCCGGACCAGGTGGCTTAAAACTCATGCTGGGTGCATGTACATGCGTTCTCAAAATCCTGAGAGGAAAACGGAAGAGAAGGGATTGTAGTGTGGCCATTCCCCCTGGGTTGGGGGTGATTTCTCACTTTCTGTTTCTCTGTCTCTCTCTGTCAAACACACACACCCTATAGCAAAAATCTCTCTTAAAAAATTTTTAAAAAGAAAGAAAGAAATGTTTAATTTTGATGAAGTCAAATGTATCTATTTTTCTTTTGTTGCCTATGTTTTTGGTTTCATATCTAAGAAATCATTGCTAAATCCAGTGTCATGAAGCTTTTTTTCTATGTATTATTCTGAGTTTTATCGTTTTAGCTCTTGTGTTTAGGTCTTTCATTCATTTGGGTTTATTTCTTTTTTTAAAGTAATTATTTATTTCACTTTATTCATTCATTTATTTTTAATTTCACCAGCGAGAGAGAGAGAGAGAAAGCAAGCCACCAGGTCTGGGACTTGAGCCATGGTCAGCCATATGGGAGTGTCCAGTGCATTAACCACCACACCACCTGCTGGCCCCCTCATTTGGGTTTATTTCTATCTATGGTGTAAGATAAGGTTCCATCTGTATTCTGTTGCATGTGGGTATCTAGCTTTCCCAGCAACAGGTTTAGAAAAATATTTTTTTACACATTTAATGATCTTGAAATCCTTGTTAAAAAACATTTAACCAGGGGCCAGCAGGTGGTGTGGTGGTTAAGAGCACTGGACTCCCACATGGCCAACTGCAGTTCGAGTCCCGGACCTGGCAGCTTGCTTGCGTGTGCTCTCTCTCTCTCTCTCTCGCTCTCTCTCTCTCTCTCTCTCTCTTTCTCTCTCTGTCCCTCTCTCTTCAAATTAAAATAAATAAATAAAGTTAAATAAAATAATTCTTAAAAAAATCATTTAACTATATATGTGAGAATTTAATTCTGAGCTTCCAATTCCCAAACTAATATTTAATGAGTGTTACTCCTCTATAAAATGTAGATATGTCATAGTTTACTCAAACATTCCTTCATTGGTATACATATAAGTTGTCTATCAGACTTTTGCCACTACAAATAAAGTGGCAATAAATATTTTAAAATCTACAGTCTTGAGCCAGCCAGTACCATGCTGGTTAAGTCAGCTAGAACCCAAATGAATGACCGCACAGTTTGAGTTCCAGACCTGGTAGCATGAAAAACACACTGAACGTGAATACATGATTACCCACAATCCCAAGAGGAGAATGGAGGAGAGGGGACTGTGGCATGGCCATTCTCCCTGGGGTGGGGGGGGTTATTTCCTCTCTTTTGCTCTCTTTCCAGCTAATTCATACACCATATAGCCAAAAAAAAAAAAATATATATATATATATAGAGAGAGAGAGAGTCTTACATTCTAGTTCTTTTATTTATCCGTAGCGTATTCACAAAAGTAGAATTGCTAGATCAAGTGGTATGTTTAGTATTTAATTTCAGTAAGCAGATATTTTGCAGAAATAGGATGTATGAATTTACATTTCCACTAGTCATAGACAAAAACCTATTTTGTCACATCTTTGGTAGCATTTAACAATCTTATTAATGGGGCCAGCAGGTGGTGGTGTTAAGGCACAGGACTCCCACATGGCTGACTGTGGTTTGAGTCCCGAACCAGGAAGCTTGAAACTCACACTGGGCACATGTTACATGCATGCCCAAAATCCCAAGAGGAGAAAGGAGGAGAAGGGATTGTGATGTGGCCATCTCCTTTGAGTGGTGATTTCTCACTTGTTCTCTCCATGTCTCTGGTGCACACATAAGCCCTATTGCAAAAAATCTTTCTTAAAAAAAAGAAATCTTTTTAATGTTTCCTGCTATAATTGGTTAAAAATGGTAGTAGGCCTTTGTTAATCGGTATTTAATAGTGAAGAATGAACATATGCTGACAAATATTTCTTATATATTCAAAAGACTTCTTTTCTTTATTCATGACAGAGCACACGCATGTGCACACAGATGTGTAAGAGCTAGGGGTGAGCACCCTCCATAAGGTCTGGCGTGCCACGATCCCCTTCCTCCCGTCCTCCAGTCTTCAGACTTATTGGTTCCTGGGCACTCATGCATGTGCCTGGTGTGCACCAGGCCAGCTGGGCTGGGGACTCAAGGTGTAGCTGCCACCTGTATGACTGCGGCTCCTGAGCAGCACATTCCTG
>NW_006159505.1:2186831-2194590 GCF_000334495.1 Tupaia belangeri chinensis | reverse complement strand
AGGCAGCCCTTGAACGACATTTTACTCTTGGTTTAAAAAGGAAAAAATCTCTCTCCTTTCCTAACACTGGAAATGCAAGTGAGAACAGATAGTTATTTCTGTATGCAGGTAATAGGTAAATTAACATTCTGAAACATTCACATTGAGTGTTTCCCCTGCTTTTAACCATTTTCTTGAAGTAACCAAACTGTTCTCTAATTTTTTCTAGCTGAATGCAGATACTGAAAGAGAAGAAGGAGAAGAATTTGAAGACAACATGGATGTTTTTGATGATAGCAGTTCCAGCCCTTCTGGTACCTTAAGAAATTATCCACTCACCTGCAAAGTTGTTTATTCCTATAAGGTTAGTATTTCTGCAACACATTACTGACGTTAAATTGTGAGAACTTGGAGTATGTGCATCACTGCTCCTACCCAGCTGCTCGTGCTGTGGGCAGAAGCAACGTAACGTGCTGGTGAATAGTCTAGGCTCTGACCTCAGAGTTAAAGTTCTGGGTTCAAGTTCTGTCTCTGCTGCCTAGTGTGCTGTATGACCTTACCCTAGTCCTTTAGTCTCTGTGAGCCTTAGTTTCCTTATTTAGATCACGGTTATATGAAGATTAAGCAAGATAATACTTTTATAGCAAAACACTTAGCACAGCACCCAGCATATAGTAAAGTTTCAGTGAATACTGCAGTCGCCTTATATGCAGTTTCAGTTACCTGCCGTGAACCATGGTCTGAAAATAGGTGAGTATAGTACAGTAGGATTTTTTTTAAATTTATTTCCTTCATGAGAGAGGAGAAGAGAGTGAGGAAGAGAGAGAGGCACCCTTGATGGGATCTTCACACCACAACCTCCCCCAAGCCCTGCAGTCAGCCAGAATCACAGGCACACCCACGAGCACACCCAGCACATTCCAGATAGACCCAGGACGCAAACCCAGAGCCTTCCCATGTGGCCTCCAGCATCGTATCAGCCATGCCCCTATGCCGCGCCTCTGTAACTGGCCAGTAAGATCGTCTTAGAGAGAGACCACAGTCACACAAGTTTTATTATACTACGTCTATTACTTGTTACTGTTCATCTCTTACTGTACCTAACTTATAAATCAAGCTTTATCACAGCTATGCACTGTGCATGTACTTCAGGGGGAAATGTTGTAGAATTCTGTACCATGTCCAGTTTCGGGCATCCAGTGGGGATCTTGGACTGTATCTGCCATGGTTAAGAGGGAATGACCGTACAACTCTTACCCTTATTATCAGTGGCCTGCTTGGGAATAGGACCCTCTGTTAAGACAACTCTCAAAATTGATATCAAAGAAGAATGGTTTTACAAAGCAGTTGTTAAAACTCTGCCTTTGAGGACGTGGTGGTTAGGGCGCTGGACACTTCCACATGGCCAACCATGGTTCTAGTCCCAGACCTGGTAGCTTGAACGCGCTCTCTCGCTCGCTCTCTCTCTCTCTCTCTCTCTGTGTGTTTCTCTCTAGTCAAATTAAAAAATAAGTAAATGAATGAATAAAATGAAATAAGTAATTCTTTAAAAAAAAAAAACTCTGCCCTTGGGACGAGTAGGTGGTGTTGTGTTTAAGGCACTGGACTCCCACATGGCCAACTGCAGTTTGAGTCCTTGACCTGGAAGCTGTGTTCTCACTTTCCTCTCTCTCTCTGTCTGTCTCTGGTGAGCACAGGTGCTCTGTAACAAATTTTAAAATTAATAATGATAAATAAAGTTAAATAAATAACTATTTAAAAAAAAAAAACTGTCTTTCCTCATCCTCGTGTTCGCCATGTTAAACATAAACCTGGGAAAATAGATGCCGGAATTTCCAAACCTGATTTGGTGTAATAGTTCATCTCTCTCACCCCTGCCTGGCTTTTCCACTAACTTTCTGCTCAGCACAAAGTAAACGGATTTTCCGTTCCCCAGTTCCTCTCTGTACTCACCCTCTCCTGCAGTCTAGTCTGTCAGCCAGTCCTGTTGCATCCACCCAAATCGACTCCCTTTTCCCCATCTCCACTGCCACGTCTTAGCCCAGGCCATTGCTTCAATGACTGTAAAAGAAAGAAAAAAAAAACTCATAATTGCTCTTCCTCTTTCATCGTTGCTTCCCATAAGTCCATTTCCCACTCTGTGATCAGAATTACCAAGTTTAACATACAAGGGAGGGACCAACAGATGGCATAGTGGTTATGTCGCTGGACTCCCATGTAGTCAACCGTGGTTCAAGTCCCAAACCCAGTGGCTTAAAACTCATGCCAGGTGCATGTGCGTGCATGCTCAAAGTCCCAAGAGAAGAATGGAGGAGAAGGGATTGCAGCATGACCATCCCCCCGGGAGGTGATTTCTCACTTTTTGTCTGTCTGTCTCTGTCTCTCCAGCAAGCACACACACCCTGTAGCAAAAAATCTCTCTTAAAAAAGAAATACAAGGGAGATGATTATGTTCCCCTTTCTAAAGACCTTTTTTAAGTTTTCTGTCATATATAGGGGAAAAAAAAAAGAATTCTTCCCTAGAGTTTAGAGTGTCCAGCCCGCTGTGACCCCGCCTGGCTCCCGAGCTTCATGTGGGATCATTCCCCTAGCTGCCCTCTCACTACACATCAGCCGCTCCAGCTGCCTTTCCATCTTCAGAAGCACCAGGCTCCTTCCTGACTTGACATCTGTGCACTTGCTGCTCTCTGTGCTTAGAACTCTTCCCCCAAACCTCAGTTGACTGCCTGCTGCTCTGCACTAAAGCCTAGCTCAGTACTGCCCCCTAAAGGCAACCCTTCCTGAGTTCATAGCCAGCTCCTCAGTCACTGTCCTCCATCACACTTGCCTTCTTTCACTTACTGTGTAACGGTCAGATGTAATCTTATTTGTCTTTATAGTTATTTGTTGGGTCTCCATTAAATGCTGTGAAGGCAGAAACTTGGCTGTATACCTTCACTGTGTGATTTTAGCACCTAGGACAATGCCCAGCACATAAAAGTCATCAGTAAATAATAGTAGAATGAATAAACAGATGACCTAAGGAAGGCATAAACAAATGAATGCTCTGGTCCCCATTCCAATGGAGACACCAGTGAGAGAGGATTCTACCAAGAGAACGACAGAGAGAGGGTCTGGAGACAATCTGCACCTATTATACGCCGGCCAGTCATACTCCTACCGCCACTGTCCCAGTGTAGCACAAATTGGCAGTGTTTACATCTCAGTATCAGTGATTCCCAGACCTTTTTTAGATCAACATCCTTTCATTTTATTTAAATTTATGATATTTCCTGTTTTCTAAAAGGGTCAGGGTTTTCCTTCCAATGCAAGTTGTTTTGATGACCTTTTGAAAATGTAAGTGCCAGCCCATGGTCTGATGGTTAAGGTGTTTCAATCCCACATGGCTGATCACATGATTCGAGTCCCAAGCCCAGTGACTTAAACATGCCAGACCTGTGTGCATGCATGCCTAAAATCTCAAAAAGAGGGAGAGATGGAGGAGAAGGGATTGAAGCATGACCATGCCCCATGTGGGAGGTGCTTTCTTACATTCTCTCTGCCTCTGTCTGGTGAGTGCAAAATTGAAAAACAGGAAAAAAAAATTTGAAATAATCTTCTGAAATACTTGAAAAGGCCTTATAGGATATTATAAAACTAAGGTTATGAATATTCCGTGATTCCATCTCTCATTGTTATATTTACTTGAAAGTTCCACAATTAAAATGTAAGATCCTTGAAATGGAGAAGGGTCCTAAGTGTTCAAGTGATTTTAAACACCTTATTGTCATCCAACATTCCTCTATTGGCATATCCAAAAAGCCCTCATAATTGCCTCCCAGTAGTTCATTTCTCACTCTGAAATGAATTATCATTTTTCCCTTAGAGAAGAAGAGGGGAGAGGGAGGAAGCACCCCAGTGGGGTACACTCCTTTCTCCATTTCTCCATCCTGTCAGGATTTAAGGCACCCATGCATACATTCCTGGAGTATTCTTCAAGCTACCAGAACTAAGACTCAACCATAGGTTGGTCCTGTCAGATCTAGCTCCCTTAACCACTAGCTTACAGGACCAACCCAGAATTATCTTTAACACATAACGGTGACAATCTTCATTCCCCTTTCTAAAGCCATTTTTAAGCTTTCTATCATATGTAGAAAAAAAATCAACTCTTCCACAGGGTTTATAGTATCCAGCCTAATCCTAGGCATTTCTCCTTTGGTTAAACCAGACTGTACAAATCTAGTCTTATTGTTTATATGCTTTTAAAAGTTAGCACTGGGACCAGCAGATGGCATAATGGACTTGCTAGACTACCACATAGTCATCCGTGATTTGAGTCCTGGACTCAGCAGCTTTAAACTCATGTTGGGCACATGTGTGTGCATGCCCAAAACCCTGAGAGGAGAATGGAGGAGAAGGGATTGCGGCAAGGCCAGCCCCCACCCAGGGTGATTTCTCACTTCCTTGTCTCTCCGGCAAGTGCATGTGCCCTATAACAAAAATCTCTCAAAAAATTTCCCTGAAAACAATTTTCAAGAATCAGGGAAGAGGGGCCAGCAGCTAGCGTAATGGCTATGTTGCTGGACTCCCATGTAGTCGACCACAGTTCGCATTCCAGACCTGGTGGCTTAAAACTCATGCCAGGCACATGTGCGTGTATGCCCAAGATCTTGAGAGAAGAAAGGAGAAGAAGGGACTGTGGCGTGGCCATCCCCCAGGGGGGTGATTTCTCGCTTTCTGTCTCTATGTCTTTCTCTGTCTGGCGAGCGCATGTGCCCTATAACCCTCCCCCAAAAAAAAAAAAGTTAGCACTGTCCTTCATGTTTTGAAGACTGTTTATAATTCATTTTCATAAATTCGTATGGAAATAATGCTTTGACAATGTCAACATTTTATATTAAACATATACCAGTTCATTAAACAAAAATATTTAGTCAGTTAATCATTGAACAAACATTTATTGAGTGCCTGACTTGTGATAACTTGGGGAGAAGTGAGAATGAATATGACCTTATCCTTGCCCTCCAGGAATGGATAGTGTGTAGGAGATAAATATTAAGCTAGAAAATAGAACATATATGAAACAATTTATAGTAAAGGTAAAGCCACTGATTCTACCTGCGATACTTGGGAGAAATTTTACCAATGAAGTGGCATTTAAATTAGGTCCTATGGCCAGCCCAGCCTGGTGGTTAAGCATTGTATATAGTGAACCAGATCCCACATGGCTGACCAGTTCAAATTCCAGCCCCAGTGGATTGAGAAACATGCTGAGTGCATGCGTGTGCATGTCTCAGAATCCTAGTGGGATGGAGAAATGGAGAAGTAAGGGTTGTAATATGACCGTGCCCTATTTAGGGGTGCTTTCTCTTTGGCCAGCCCATGTGCCCTCTAGCAATCAGCTCCTCAGTTAAACAGTATGGTACCTTTCCAGATACCGTGAGAGAGGAAGTTGAAGAAAGAGCCCTTTTTTTCCCTTTCATTAAAAAGGGACAGAAAGAGAGAAAAAAATAAGCACCCTCAGCAGAGTCTCGCACCACAGTCCTGCAGCCAGTCAGAGTCAGACTTGTGCCTATGCACCAGCGTGTACAGGTTGACCCAGGATCCAAACTCCATCGTCCATCTGGCTTCCAGCACTGCAGAAGGTTTTACCACTATGCCACCATGGCTGGGCCAAGGAAAAAGCCTTCTAAGCACACTGAACAGGAGATACAGGGACAGGATATGATGAGAGTGTGGGGTGTTTAGAAAATGTTAAATTCATTGATGTTGGAGTAGTAAATCAGGGGATTAACAGACCAGCCGGACACAAAGGTGTTTGTGTCAGACTGAGGACTTTGATTTTTACTTTGGCTGGAGGGAGTCATTTGGTGTCTGAAATCAAACTCAGCTTTTAAGAAGGTGACCCTGGTCATGGTATGTTTACTCAGCAGGTAGTGTGGAATAGAGACTGACTTCAAGCCTATTCATGATTTCTATAATCCAGACCAATCAAGAAGGCCTAGATTAATCTGGCAAGAATGAAGAAAAGCAACGTTTAATGGTTAGAGTCAGAAGACTTGATACGTTTGCCCCTAATAGCACCAATCCTAAGAAAATGAACCATAATAGAGAAAAAAAATGTGAATACAAAAACGTTTGTTGGTTATGGTACTTCTTTATAATAGCTCAGGGTTGAAAGTCCGGGAAGGGAACAGTCAAGCAAATTAACCATCGTATACTCCAACTATGATATATGGTAATGAGGACTATTGAAACTTATATCCATTTTTTACATAAGAGGAAACACTTATGTTATTATATCAAATTAAAAAGTAGTATCCCAGGGCCAGTTCCATGGCCTAGTGGCTAAGGGAGCTGGATCCCACGTGGCTGGCAGTGTGGTTTGTGTTCCAGTCCTGACGGCCTGAAGGACACACCAGGAGTATGTGCACGCGTGCCCAAAGTCCCAACAAGAAGAAATGTCACCATGCATTGTTACCGTGCTCCGTTGTGGCGTGCCTTCTCCCTTTCCCCCTCTCTCTGTGTTTCTGTCTCTGAAGAGCACTTGTGCCCTCTGGCAAAAAAGAAACAAACGGATTTAGAGATAGATACTATATTGTAGGTACCTTTAAGATCTCAGTTATGCACATTTTTCAGCTTTTCTCCAATTAACATGTGTTACTCTCATAATCAGGAAAAGCGTATTGTTTTAAAAGAAAATACAGGAAATTTGGAAAGATACTGATGGGAATGGAGTTCTGGCTGTCCCAGGATATTAGGACTTAAGAAGACAGTATGAGACCATGAGTAGATGCAGTAACCATCTACCGACGACTTACTGTCTGTAGCTGGGAAGAGTGAGAAGAGATAGTCCTTGCCTTAAGGAAGTCATTCTGTTAGGACACCTTCAAGGTCAATAACTAGAGAGGGCCAGCCCATGGCCTGGTGGTTAAGGCAGCTGAGTCTTGGCCAACGGTGCAGTTTGAGCCTTGGACCTGGTGGCTTGAAAAACACTGGCTGCATGTGTATGCTTGGCCAAAATTTCAAAAGGGAGAAGGGATTGCAGTGTGGCCATACCCCATGGGGTTGCTTTCTCGCTCTCACTCTCTCTCTCTCTGTCTCTGTTTCTCTCCAGCAAGCATGTACTACTCCTGCCTGCCAGATTTTAAAATAAAAACTATAGTGTCAGAGTTAGTCAGTGAGATGCACACGACTTTTGAGAATAAAAGGAGTAATTGGCTAGCTCTCAGAAAACGTGTGAGCTAGGGCCGGTAGGTGGCATGGTGGTTAAGTGCACCGGACTCCCATGTGACTGACTACAGTTTGAGTCCTGGATCCTGGCTTGCTTTCTCACTTTCTCTTTGTCTCTCTTGCTCTCTCGTTCTGTCCCTCTCTGGTCAAATTAAAATAAATAAATAAATAAATTTAAATAAAAATAATTCTTGACTTGTTAGGTCGGGGAACTGGTCACCTCTGCTTCAGGATACGTGGCCAAGCTGGTGTCAGTCTCTCGGAAGAGTACTGTGTTAGTAGACAACCTGCATAGCTCCTTGAATTTTTTTTTTTTTTAAGAATGATTTATTTGAGGCCAGCAGGTGGCATAGTACAGTGGCTAAGGGCACTGGACTCCCACATGCCCAACCGCAGTTCAAATCCCAAACCTAGTGGCTTGCTTTCTCACTTTTCCTCTCTCTCTCTCTCTGGTCAAATTAAAACAAATGAATAAAATAAAGTAATTCTTTAAAAAAAAAACTTAAATTTTAAAAAATAATTTTTTTCTTTTTCTTTTTCTTCATTTTTTTTTTTTTTAGGGGTT
>NW_006159505.1:2183663-2186552 GCF_000334495.1 Tupaia belangeri chinensis | reverse complement strand
GCGGGGGGAAAGGGGAAAAAGCAGCCCGCCAAGTCTGAGACTTGAACTGTGGTCAGCCATCTGGGAGTCCAGTGCCCTACCCACCACACCACTTGCCAGCCCGCTGCCCGACTTTTTTTTTTTTTTTTTTTTTTTTTTTTTTTTTGGCAAGGGTAGTGGTATACTTCAAGGGACTCTATGCCTCCTACTTTTGAAGTCTGACATGCTGTTAGCTGTTGGCTTGGAATTAGGAAAACATCTTTATTGTATGTTTGTTCAAGACACTGTGTGGTTTCAGACTAGCAAAGAAATCTACTGGGAAAGCTATCAAAAGTGAGTGGGTGTTTTGTTGTTGTTTCTCTCGTATTTTGAGATCAGAGGTACTTTACTTAAAAATCTGGTCCTGGAGACTTTGAATGCTATTTGTCTCTCAGTGAGCTAGAGCAGCATCCAGAATCTGGGGTTTTTATTTTTGGGGTGTTTTTTTTTTGAGAGATTTTCGCTATAGGAAATGTGCACTTGCCAGAGAAATCTCCACTCGGGGGATGGCCATGCCACAATCCCCTCTCCTCTATTCTCCTCTCGAGATCTTGGGCACACATGTACATGTGCCCAGCATGAGTTTTAAGCTGCCAGGTCCAGGACTTGAACCTCGGTCAACTACTTACGAGTTAGGAGTCCAGCAACCTAACCGTTACGCCATCTGCTGATCCCAGGGTCTGGTTTTAAAATGTTACAATGTCCATTAAATGGAAATAGAGCTTAGAAAGTGACTCATTGTCTTGCCTTCCTTTTCCTTGTGTAATTTAGAGGTACTTTGTACTTTGAGATTGTAAGATTTGAAAAGCTGTATGGTTTTAGGTGATAGTTTTAATTTATCTTGGGACTTGGGGAAAACGTGTAAGACTGATTTCAACAAGCTCCTGCCTATTACACATGGCAGACGAGGCTCATTAGGAGGCAAAAACAGACTCTCTGTAGAGCCACAGAGTTTCCTCTTAGGTTTGCAGTCTCAAGGGCAATTTCTGGGTAGCTGGTGTGATGGGTTCCTGCTTTGAAGGATAATAGGACCATCCTAGTTAGCAGCTTTTGCAGAAGCACCCAAGTGGATCAGCCTGGTCTCCATAGTTAAGTTGGAGCATAATAAATGCAAACCTTTAACCACCTCAAGCATTGCCTTTCCACAATTTTCTTCTTTTGGCCACTGTTGTACAGTGGTTCCAGCTCAACCCTAGGTGCTGCTCAAGCCGCCATTGAATCCATGTACATAGTTCTTTGCATCTTCACAGCGCACACCTCCATGGTAGCTTCCGGTAGCAGCTCCAGTTCAGTGCCTGCTCCTTTGCCTGTGTTTCCCAGCTCATCACGGCTCTGTGCTTTCCCATCCCACATCGACTCCCCCATCCTCCAGGGAATGGCAGGACTGTCACCTTGAAGAAGTGGAAGCTTCAGCTGAATCACTTGCCAGTAGATAATGTGAGCTGGAGCCCAGGTCCTCTTCTTCGAGCACGTGCTCTGTTCACTGGACCTGATTGCGTTCTGAGGACTCCGTTTCTCCAGTTTTCGTTGTGGTTTTATTTCCTTTTTTTTTTTTTTTAAAGTAAAACTTCACCTCATTATGATAGTTTTACAGCATTTAAATTTTTATGTTCGGTACGTTTCTCAAATCATTTCAGTATTTTGAGCCTGGTTTTTGTTATGATCAGCTCACATCTGCTCTTTATCTAACCTTTTTAATTTTGTCCATGACCATCCTACATTGCAGGCTTCTCAACCAGATGAGTTGACCATTGAGGAACATGAGGTGTTAGAAGTGATTGAAGATGGAGATATGGAAGACTGGGTAAAGGTATATTCCTTTGCTCATATCACCCCCTTCTTGTGGCATTTCCAGGCGTTTGTTTTGGTTCTTGTGGTGCTCTGTCCAAATTGTGCGTGCAAACCTGTCTCGTCCCATGTCTTTTACCCAGGCTCGAAATAAAGTTGGCCAAGTGGGTTACGTGCCAGAAAAGTACCTGCAGTTCCCCACCTCGAACAGCCTGCTGAGCATGCTGCAGTCCTTGGCGGCTCTGGACAGCCGCTCACACACATCCAGCAATTCCACGGAGGCAGAACTCGTCTCGGGCAGCCTCAACGGAGATGCCAGTGGTAAAGACTGAAGCCAGGCCCTCTTTATTTGGTCGCGTTTGACCTAAACTGTGTTACCCTGGAGTAAGCCTTCTGTAGCAGGCCGAAACACACAACTTATTGCCATTCTCCGATGTGTTCTCCTTTATTCAGTAGGACATTTGTCCTTTACAGTAAAACCCTGAGGTTGCTCTTCAGTGGGTATATGAATTTAAAAAGTATATAAATAAATAAAGTAAATAAGATGGCGGCCTCACTGAGGCTCGGTATAAAGCTCTGCTCGCCATCATGTGAGCGGAGGGTGGCTGCAGCGGCCTCACTGAATCTGTCTCTCTCTTGTTCCCTAGTCTGTTTTGTGAAAGCACTTTATGATTATGAGGGCCAGACCGATGATGAGTTGTCTTTTCCGGAGGGAGCGATCATCCGAATCTTGAACAAAGAAAACCAGGATGACGACGGCTTCTGGGAAGGGGAATTCAATGGGCGGATTGGAGTTTTCCCGTCGGTGCTAGTGGAGGAACTTTCAGCCTCAGAAAACGGCGACACTCCATGGGCGAAAGAGATCCAGGTATGTGAGAGGGGAAAAAGCTGAATTAAAAGATGTTTAAAGACGGGCCAGCAGATGGCCTGGTGGTTAGAGTGCTTAATCTCACTTGACTGACTCCACAGTTTAAGTCCTGGACCCAGCCGTCTGAAGAACACACCTGATGTGTGCATATGTATCCAGAATCCCAAGAGGAGAATGGAGGAGAAGGGATCGTGGCATGGCCATCCCACTTGGGG
>NW_006159505.1:2170394-2183632 GCF_000334495.1 Tupaia belangeri chinensis | reverse complement strand
TCTTTCCCTTTCTCTAGAGAGCACTATGGAAGAAAGAAAGAGAGAGAGAAAGAAAAAGAAAAGAAAAAACACTTAAAAAAATGTTTAAAGAAAATTACCCCCGAGGGGTCTACACATCTAGAAAAAGTAGATTATCGTTTCTGCCCCTACCCTGACCACCCCAGTCCTTGGCGCCTGGAGTCTGCAGACCCAAATTGGTCAGTCAGGCCCTTGCGGACTATGGCTTTATTTCTCCCGTATTCTGGGCTCTGAATCAGGTAACCAAAGTGGTAAATTGCACACTACATGCCAAAGGCTGGCTTGGTGGAAAGAAGAAAACAAACCAGAGAAGGACATAGCGCCTCCGTGGCCGGTTCATGCAGGAGAACCGTGAGTGGGCACCTCCTCTTCCCCACGTCAGCCTCCCTGCCGAGCCCACATCCTGTCCATCCTGGTCAGAGTTAAGGAGCCAGGGCCCCACTCCACACTCACGTAGCCCTAGGCTCAGCTCATCGTGGGGAACTTGCCTTTGGTCATAGTTTGGTTTGTCCTCTGGGGACCGGTCACAGCAGGCCTGGCAGGGAGAGGAATTCAGCCCATTTTGTCCATCTTGCCTGCCTGGTGATTATAACCACTTAATTTGACACAGACAGAACCTGAGAAGCAGAAACTCAGCCAGTTCTTTTATCTTCACACAAAATAATCCAAGTTGTCCCTTTTTTTTATTTTCTCTGAGTTTATTGAGTCAACTAATTTGTTATGTTTTAGTAGAACCCTAGAGAATAGTTTGGCTTGATAATTATTTAAGATAAGCTCAAACCAGGGGGCTGGCAGGTGGTGTAGTGGTTGACTACCTCACCTAGACTCCCACATGGCGGACCACAGTTCGAGTCCCGGACCTGGCAACTTGCTTTCTCACTTTTCTTCTCTTTCTCTCACTCTGTTCCTCTCTGGTCAAATTAAAATAAATAAATAAGTAAATAAAGTTAAATAAAACAATTGTTTTTTTAAAAAAAAAATAAAACTTAAATCAATAGTATAATGAGATCTGATAGAGGAAAACGTTAAGTACAAACACAAAACTGAGGTTTGGGGTGGTTATTTTAGGCTCCTTTGCTTCTAATGAGCTGAGTTTTAGTAGCTGTATCCAGCTGCACAGGAAAAGAACGTGCACAGAGCAGTCAGAGAAGTGCCAGGCACGGCTGCTGAGGAGGGGACCCCTGGTAATCTTCCCTTTGCTGCAGGTCTCACCTTCCCCGAAGCCACACACCTCCCTGCCTCCACTGCCGCTCTACGACCAGCCTCCCAGCAGTCCATACCCCAGCCCCGACAAGAGGAGCTCCCAGTACTTTCCTCGGTCTCCGTCAGCCAACGGTAAGGGTTCTCCGGGACACAAGTCCAAATCACTTTCACTTCAGGAATCCACATTCATTCGTCTGAAAGGCGATCAGATCTGCATCTTCATTTTTATTGTTCAGTAACACAAATAAGCTTCTTTGGTTCTTTCTACTAGAAAACAGCCTCCACGGCGAATCACCAGGATTCTCCCAGCCATCACGGCATACACCTGAGACCTCATATGGCAAACTGCGACCTGTAAGTCTCCTATCCAGCACGGCTATAGAATACGGAGTTATCCTGTGCTGTGATGGATTGGGAAATGGGGTTGGGAAGATAAGAAGAGTTATTAAAAAGGAAGGCTTGGGACCAGCAGATGACATAATGGTTACATGACCAGACTCTCACGCAGTTGACCATGGTTCAAGTCCTGATTTAGCAGCTTAAAATTCACACTGGGTGCAAATGCATGCATGCCTAAAATCCCAAGAGGAGAATGGAGGAGAAGGAATTGCAGGATGGCTATCTCCCCTGGGGGGTGATTTCTTACTTTCTGTCTCTCTCCAGCAAGTATACATGCCCTATAGCAAAAATCTTTCTTTGGGGGAAAAAAAAAAAAAAAGAAAAGGAGGCTTTAAAAATTACCTTGTTGGGCCACCAGGTGGTATGGTGGTTAAGGCACTGGACTCCCACATTGCTAACCGTATTTTGAGTCCCTGACCTAGCAACTGGCTTGCTTTCTCACTTTCTCTCACTCTCTCTCGTGAGTACATGTGTCCTATAGCAAATTTTTTAAATAATAATAAATACGTTTTAAAAACTAGCTTATTTAGCTACTCCTAGTCTACCCTGGAGAGCTCCTCTGTGAACTATGGTGAGATTTCAAGATGCTAACTTTAAAAGTATGTCAAGGGGCCAACAAGTGGCTTGGTGGTTAAGGGCTCTGGATTCCACATGGCCCATCATGGTTTGAGTCCCAGACCTGGTGGTTTACCTTTCTTCTCTCTCTCTCTCTCTCTCTCTCTCTTCCTAACTCTGTTCCTCTCTGGTCAGTTGATCGGGCTCTCTAAATAAATATATATATATGTGTGTGTGTGTGTGTGTGTGTGTGTATTTATATATTTGTTTTATATATATATGTTTCAATAAAATAATTCTTTTTTTTTTATAATTTTATTTTTTACAAATTTTTTTTGAGAGGTTTTTTGCTATAGGGTGCGTGCGCTCACCAGACAGACAGACAGAGACAGAGAGACAGAAAGCAGGAAATCACCCCCCGGGGGGGTGGCCACGCCGCAATCCCTTCTCCTCCATTCTCCTCTCGGGATCTTGGGCACGCATCCACACGCGCCCAGTGTGAGTTTAAGCCACCGGGTCCAGGACTCGAATCACGGTCGACTACGTGGGAGTCCAGCGACATAGCCATTACGCTAACTTCTGGTCCCAATAAAATAATTCTTTTTTTAAAAAAAAGTGTTTAAATCATAACAAGCTCTTTGAGTATGAAACTGCCCTAATTATTGAAAAAAAGAAGCGTTTTTGCTAGCAAGCATTTATTGAGAGCCTATTTTCCAGATCTGTATTTGCCTTTTTGAGGAACAGTGAGATGAATTAAAAAGATACACTTCATAGCCTCAAGGGGCTTGTGTTCTCAGGGGAATACAAGTCTTACAAGTAATTCCCTCTCCTGTCCTTCACTCTCCTGCCATGGCGACTCCACCTGCCCACCCCTAACCACCCCCCAACTCCAAGGCCAGAACTTTGGCATGGGTAGTCCAGTGGATGCTTAGCAGTTTTATTTTCATTGACTCCTTATCAGCATTATACACCATTCCTTGAGCCACTCAGTAGGTGTGTAGTAAATGCCTTATTAAGGACTTGGGTCTTTATCCCACATGTGATAGGAAGCCAGGTTGGTGGTAACCAGGACAGTGTTGTGACAGGTTTTGCATCTTCAGAACACTGCCATGGCAGTTAGTGGAGAATGGACAAGGTAGCAGAGTGGGCGTAGAGAGCTGTCAGGAGGCCAGAGTGGTGGTCCAGCAAGAGGTGCCGGCAGCGGGGACTGGTGGGTAGAGAAGCAGACTGGTCGGCTTGCTCCACCACATTTTCCTGGGTTGCCGTCCACACCTCTGCCACTCCTTTTCATGGTCTTCTGCAGGCTTCTCTGCCTCGCTCCATCTCCGCCAGCACTTCTCTGGGCTGCTTCTCCTGGACTCTTCCCAAGGGATCTCACCCACACGTATCTGTGATAGCCATTTTTAGACCTGTAGCTCTGGGTCTATAACTGCCGATCTGATCTCTGACCTGAGCTCTGTACCGGCAGACAGCTCAGCTTACGTGCCCCAGACCCCAGGACTCAGCAACAAGGGTTACCTTCCCTCCCAGGGTGTCCCTTTCCCCATATGGCCTGTCGTGGTGAATGGAACGCCCGTCTTGCTCTGTCATCCGTACTGATACCTTCCCAGCCCTCCCACAAACAGTTACCACCAAACTGGAGACAGCTCTCAAGCCTTTCCAGTTCCGTTTCCCCCACTGCCAGCTCCCTGCCAACCTGGCACCCTTGGCTCACACCAGCTCTCCCTCAGATGACCACAAAGGTCTCCTACGTCATCTTCCTCGTGCTTTTGCCCCCACTTCAGTCTGTTTCTGAGTCACCTTTCACAGGTCACTACTACCTAAAATCCACCGAAGGCCTCTTCTTGCCTGCAGAATAAGGCACCGGTTTCTTGGCAAGGCTTGGCAAGCCCCTTCACAGCTTGAGCCCAGCCTGCCTCTGTAGCCTCAGTCCTTGTACCTGTTCCCCAGGAGATGCACAAACATTTTCTGTCCTCTAAGCATTGTGCTCTCTTGCTTCCAAGTCCAGGCCTTCGCTCCAGAGAAGGAGTCCAGGGCTGTCGTGGCTCTTGTGCCTAGGAGGCTTCTATTCGACAGGAACCCAACTCATAGCTTTGACATTTCATCCAGAACAGCTACTTCCCAGAGTGGGAAATGGTGCAGACCTCTGGAAAGTGCATGTCCGGGGCACTTCTGAGATCCCTAGGTGCCCATGTCTTTGGACAGATGAGCAAGGGGTTAGGGGGTGCTTCAGGCGCTGAGGATGATTGACAGTCCGTGTCACTGTTTTGTGCACAGGTCCGGGCAGCACCCCCTCCACCCACGCAGAACCACCGAAGGCCAGCCGAGAAGATGGAGGATGTGGAAATCACTCTAGTGTGATGATGGCTTTGCCCACGCGTTCCTGCTACCATCCAGGCCAGGCTTGAGGGGCCTGGCCGGTTTTGTTTTTTAGGCACCTTTGCATGATGACTCGAACAGAGCAAAAACAAGGAGGATTGTATGTGACTGGGTAGCCTGGTGGACTCCTCCCACGTTTTGACTATTTTGTGCCTTTTTTTGTTGTCATTTTCTATGTCATCTCTCCTACCATAGCACAAATCCTAACGGGCCCTAGAAGCAAAGACGGGGCAGCCCTCGTGCCTCACAGCGGTCCGTTTTTATATAAGACTCAAGACCAGGCCTCGTTCCAGGGCGCAGTCGTAGAAGTGCCGATCACGTGCACTCGTACAGTATATTACTGTGGCCACGAGGATGTGGCAGACTCATCTTTCTCCAAGTGGCTTCTGCTTATCTGATGAAGTATTAATCAGATCGTGTTGGCTACATGAGGAGACAGAAGGAGGGACTTCAGGAGAGGCTGGCTCCTCCCCGTGATAGTCCCCGGACTGAGAAAGTGAAACCTCATTGGGCAAAAGGCGGACCGCCCTGAGTTTAGCACCAGTTGCATTAACGCACATCTCTTCTACAACTAACAGTTCAAATGATAACAGTGTCCTTTGTATTAATATTTACGCCATTCGTTTAGTATTAGTGGAGCTAATGTGGAGGGGCTGAACTCATAGCCACATCTCGTCCATCCCATAGACTAACAGAAAGGAGGCCACGGCCAAAGCAGAGATGGAACTTCCAGATCTGAAATGAGCCGGTTTACTGTTCCTTTTGTATTTGGGTATGTTTTCGTCTTAATTTTCACAGCATATACTCTTCTGACCAGTATCCTTAGACTCTGAACATCGAGATAATTGAGGACACCGGCCTGCATTGTAGAGCTTCTCTGCAGGGAGGCCGCTCCCATTCCTTATTCCTGTGCCAGTGTGCTGGCCCTGTCAGCCTGGTTGTGGCTGGTCCAGGTCAGCCTCCACCCGTGGAAAATGCAGCTTCCAGGTCCCACTGCCTTGCCATGTCCTTGAGAGGAAGAGCCTGTGGGCCCATGGAGGAAGTGAGCTTCCTAAGAGTGGCTGGAAGACCATGGGGCAGATGGATGAAGAAAAGACAGTGTCCCTGAAGCCCCAGGCGAGCCCGGGGTGCTCTCCACAGCTGTGGGTGCCCCTGTGGGAGGTGAGGAGCACACTCCCCAGGGACCGAGAGTGGTTTGCTGGTTGCTTTTGTACTTTTGCTAAGAAATCGAATTTGCAGAATTTAATCCAAAAGTTTTATTATGCTTTGAAAACTCCTTCCCTCCTAAGAATCTTTAGAAACTTGAAAAGTTTGCCAAATGTCCCCATGGGATTTCTGACCAAAAGTAAGGTCATAGCTGAAGGAATTGTCAGTTAGTCCTTTGCTCACTGAAGTGACAACACCCACCGACAAATCTGCTCTGTGATTTTGGTATTTTTGTTTTTGTTTTGTTTTTGTTTTTGCATTCTTAACCTGTTGATCTATTTGAGGTCTTTTTTGTGTTTATCAAACTTATTATTAAGTTTAAAAAAGAAATGAAAAGGGTGGGGTTTTTTTGTAACATTCTAAAGTTTGCCGACATGTTAAAAATCTTCAAAGTGCTTGTTGAATAGAGCAGTTCTTGCCGCCCAGTCTTACATTCTCGTTAGCCAAATTGTCCTTGAATTTGGGTTTTCCACCACCTCAGAGGGTTATTTGAAATCTTTTGTTATATTTTAAACTATTTTTTGGAAGAGCTGCTAATTTTATTTTAGAAAACAGAGTTGTAAAAATATGCCTCCTTTTTAAAAAAGAAGCCCTCCCTCCAGGACGTGTAACCCAGCGTCGCAGTGCACAGGGCAGGGCTCAGAGCGAGCCTCTGTGCACGTGTGCTTTCTTTACAGTGGCTGTACAAAGTTTGTATTTATTATGTATAAAATGTTGAATAATAAAAAACAAACAAAAAAAGGGAATTACTTCTTAGTTTCCTTACAAAAAGACTGGTAAGCAGACTTCCAAGCTTCCTAAACAGTCTGGAGCCCTCCTTGAAACCACTAGTAAATCAGCCTATCTGTGGGACAGATGGTCCCTGGGGCCACCCACATGAAGGCACAGTATCCTGGGGACTAGACACGGAAATAAGCAAGCCCTAGTCTTGGCTTTCAAGGTTCTTTCCCGGTTGGGGGAAAAGATGGTCCATCCATGAGGACTGTGCTGAGCTGGGCTGAACACAGAGCTCTGACTCTGCTACTGAAGGGGCCAAAGGATGGTGACCAAAGTCCCTTTGGAGTATGTGACTGCCGGCTTTTAGGAAGTGAGCATTCTGGACCCCTCCCTCCTTTCCTAAACCTCCACCAAGCCCTGGTGCCCTCTTCTGGAACCCAGTGTAAGAGCGTGGATGCAGAAAGGACCCTCGCAGTGCGTGGTGCAGACCCCCCTCATCACCGTGCTCTAGCCTTCAGGGCCCCCCTCGATACTGTGCAGTCCTTGGTCTTCCAGCCTCGCGGTCACACGCAGAGCTGTGAGGTCACCGGGAGGACTGTGATGTGCCTTCCCACAGAGGTGGAAGAGCTGTCAGGACACGAAACGTCACCTCCATCGTCTGCCTTCCCTGCCACTGGGAGCTGCTTACATGTAAGACTGCCGTTGGCACTGGGGGCTAGGTCTGTGACCATAAGCAGAGTTCAGCTAATTGTCCCAACCGTGTCACAGCTCAGTTTTGGCCTCCTTCATCACCAGACTGGCCTGACAGAGTCAAGACATGGGTTCACAGCACATCGCCTGCTGGGGTGTGGGAGCCCCTTCTGACCTCCCTACCCCAGCCCACATCCATGGCAGGACAGATGCAAGTGGGAGGATGACATCCAGCCTTAGCCCTGCGGCGGCTGGAGGGACAGCCCTTCCCGCGAACTGCCACGTCCCAATGTCAAGGATGGAATGAGTGTTTCTGAGGCTTATCAGGCCTCTAGATGCACAGTGAACATCACACAGAAAAGTTGCCATGTTTGAGATAAAACTGACACTTGTTAGAATGGCAAGACATTGAAATTTAAGCCACTGACCTCCATGGGCACTG
This sequence comes from Tupaia belangeri chinensis, assembly GCF_000334495.1. Lineage (NCBI taxonomy): Eukaryota > Metazoa > Chordata > Mammalia > Scandentia > Tupaiidae > Tupaia > Tupaia belangeri. Next base: position 2,176,023 of record NW_006159505.1, on the reverse strand, counting down.
TGACAGCCAAGCCCTCATCCTCCAGGATGTGAGCCCGTCCAGCTACACCATCACCGGCCCAAGGAGCCAACCACGGCGTCTGGGTCAGGGCTGACACTGCTCAGCCCCCAATGGCCCAAACACTGAATTGCTGCCCTCAGTCATTGCAGTTCTTTCTCATGAAGTTGTTTTTGTGACAGAAATAGAACCAGATTACAAAGGTTAGGTTAGGAGGAGAACTGTCATCTCACCTGAAATCCTGTAACTTGACCCCACCAGCTAAGTCCCCCAGAGCTCCTTGAGTTTGCTGTCCCTGCCCGGTCTGCCAAGAGAGTACGTCTGCCATGTCTGCTGTGGAGGGCTCTGCTTTTCTGGAATGTTCTATCCTGAAACATGAACCAGTGAGTCGGGTCGCACTCACTCACACTGCGTGGCCAACACGCTCACAGCCCTTGCTCTGGGAAGGCCAGGCGAGAGCTGGGGAGAAGACCGTGCTCCAGCCCTGACCATTCCAGGTTAGCTGTGACCTTGGGCTCATCCTGACCTTTCTGGGCCTGGCTGTCCTCAAGTGAGAAAGTGGTGAACTGGAAGTAGATGGTTCAAACTTCCTAGGATCCAGGATGATCAAGGAAGCTAACGTCCAGATACACTTCTGAATGTCCAAGAAAGCCAACGGCCCATACCGAGAATGGCACGTCCAAATCCAAATCGTGTGTGTGTGTGGGGGGGGTGATTTCCACACCTAGTGGTGTCAGGATTTCTCCAGAGCCAACTCCTCGCTTGCTCTTCATCCATTCAGCAAACCTACTGCCCCAGCCGTGTTCAAGCACTGGAGCCCTGTCCATCACCGTTGCTGTTACCAAGGGCTGACAGCAAGCAGGAGAGACACAGGGACACTGTGGACGCAAGCCAAGTCCATCTCCCCGAACAAGGGCCTCTGCCATGTCTCCCAGGCTCTCGGTCAGAACGGGCCAGAGAGGCACCCTGGGGCAGAACGGATCACCTCTGGGAGGCCTCCCTGGGGGCTGTGTGAGAGCTGGCAGTCCGTGACTTGCCCAAGACCTCTCAGGAAGACAGGACCAAGAGCAGAACCTAGAACTGGGCCTCCAGAAGACCAGGCCATGTCCATTCTGCAGGATCTAGGCCGTTGTCGTTTTTGGAAAAGAGGTAACCAGGGGCCTGGGTTCCCGCCCGGCTCTGCCGTGTGGCCACGAGCAAGCGCCCAGAGGCAGGAAGGAGGGCAGCAGGGGAGCAGTGGTCCTGTCGGGGGGCTGCTTCTCACTACTCCCGGCATGCTGCTTCCGGTTATCTGGGCACAGTACTCACTGTACCCTGTGGGTGCTCAGTGGACACTCACCCAGGTGGTGTAGCTGGCAGAGGCTCCTGGGACCCAGCCCATCAGTCCTCCTCCCTGCACATGCTCATTTCAAGGGACACTAACTCCAGGCTCAGGACAGAATGGAGAGAGATGCAAGAAGGGAGACTGGCAACAACAGCCCCAGCCACACCCCACAGCGGCAGGCAAGGGGCATAGCATGGGGCATGGTGTGGGGAGCACGCCCTGCAGCCCTGCCCAACAAGGACCTGAATCCGACTCTGAGAGGCCCCACCTAGTGGCGCACTAACAGGACCGCGGTGCCAGAGTCCGCTTGGCCACCCAGTCTGGGTCCCCAGGTGGGTGTGAGCCCAAGAGCCTGATGAGTTGGAGGACCAGGGAGGGGGATGCTGCCTCAGGAGGCTCTGTCAAGGGTGCCCTTGCCATGGTGCCCCCTGTGCGTGCACACACTCTATCATGAATAAAACACTTAAAAAACAGAGTGCTGCGTGACCTTAAAACACTTCACCTCTCTGAGCCTGTTTCAGTGAGACAGAGCACACGTGACCTTAAAACACTTCACCTCTCTGAGCCTCAGTTTCGGTGAGACAGAGCACACAAGCTCGTTAGGAGCCCATGAGACCTGCGTGAAGAGTGTCCAGCAAGCAGGGCCTGGCTCACCCCAAGGTCTCAACAAGACGCAGGGGTGGGGAGAGGGAAGCACTAATGGAAATGCTGGACTTAGCCGCAAACCCTTGGGGGCTGGAGAACAGCCTCTGCAGAGACCGGGCAGCTGGTGACCCCTGGTGGCCACTGGTAGCCAGGGCATGAAGGCAGGGCAGGTAGAGGAGGGAGGAGGGTGCTGGATCCCAGAATCCTGGGCTGTCAGCTTGCTGAGTCCTTGCCTAAGGGTATTGAACCACTTCATTCACATTTCCCGAGGTCTCTGGGCAGGCTTGGTCCCAGGGGCTAGTCCGTCCTCCTGGCCTCCTCTGGGAGCTTCCAGCTTAAAATGGTGGGAATCGGACACAAAGGGCAGGCCTCTGCCCAGCCTGGCAGCTAGGGGAGGGCTGTGGGGGGCGGTGCCATACGAGGGGCTGGGAAGGAGAGAATCTTCTGGGCAGAGAGAGGAGCACACCGCACACACAGAAGGGCAGAGAATGAAGCAGCTGAGCGGGCTGTGGGGTCCGCACATCTGAAGGGCTCCGAGTGTCCTCCGAGGAGCTCGGGAGGCAGAAGGCTTCAGAGGGTTGGACATGTGACCAGGACACAGCCCTGGAGCCACTCTGGCCATGGCAGGGCAAACCTGAAGGGCAGTGCAGTGGCAGCAGTGGGGAGGAGGTGTGAGCCGCAGCAACACCAGGTCGAATCTGACACGTGTGGTGTGAAGAGGTCATATACAGGGGACAGAGCGGCCAGGGACGGCTGGATATGCACCTAGAGCCCAGGGACAGCTGGGCCAAGCACCGGGTGTACTCTGGGGTCTGCAGTGCAGGTTTTGCCATCTTCCCACGCTTGTCTGTCCCCAGGTCTGCCCAGCCCCAGCCCCAGGCTGGTGACGGACGCGGGTACCGGGCTCACCTCCTCCCAGAGGTGGGTTGTGCAGTTTGATTTGATGCCCATGTAAATGGAGCCTCAGGCCTCTCCCAGGTACCACACAGACTTGCCCTTATCCCTTGGCTCTGCTCCTGTGGGAATAACCTGGCCCCAGCCCATGGGTGGGCCTGGTGTGCCAAGGACTCCCAGGTCACGCTGGTTTCTAGGACCTTCTCACCAGGGACCCTGGGCTGCTTCCCTGCTCCCTCTTCAGCCTCAGCCTACCCATGGTGCCTGGAACGGGAAAGCCCGATGTGCTGTCTTTGCCTCAGGACCCAGCTGGACTCAGGGCCACCTTCCCAAGGCTCCAAGAGCCCTTGCTCGCTGCTGTCAGGGCCTTCCCGCATGCTGTGTCCGCTGGGACAGTGCTGCCCCCAGGCAGAGGCTGGGCTGGCTCTTCCCGGCTCTGCAGGCAGAGATAGAGGCCAGGCCTGGATCTCGCCAAGCCCCCACCCCAGAGGTCCTGGTGACCTGAGTGCTACAAAAAGGCGAGGTATTTTCCACTTCAGGAAAGAAAGCAAACACTCAGAGGTTTTAAGAAAAGAGAGAGACAAAAATACTATAATTTCCCCAACCCACACTTGGTTTTTAAGCAAACAGGCCAGGTCCTGCCCAGCCTTCTTCCCCCCTGAATCCCAGGCCACCCCGCCTGCTCCTGTGCTACCACTGGCTCTGGAGCCCTACAAAGCAGAGGGAACCAGCTCTGTACTCCAGGCTTCGGCCCAGGGCTGTGGCCCAGACAGGGCTGGCCAGCTGGGGCCCTAGTACCAGAGGACAATCTTCCGGGCCTGGTCCACGCTCACCACGTGACTCCCAGCGTGGCACCAGGCCACGGCGTTGACAGCAGCGCTGTGGAGAGGGGGAGACCGGGCTTCATGGGGAGCCAGGAGCTGAGCCTGCCTGTGGCTCTGAGCCCACCTCATCTATGAAATGGGCTCATGAGGTGGGGGGCCATCGACCCAAGTGCCTTGTGAGCTATGCAAGGCTCTGGTAGGGTGGGGATGAGGGGCTGGACTGCAGGGTCCCGAGCACATCAGGACCTAGAATCGGCTTGGCAGGCCTGGGGCTGTGGCAGATGGAGGTGGGGAGGCCAGGCTCACCAGTGGGGTCCCCGGAGGCTGCTCTCCAGCTTTCCAGTGTCCACGTCCCAGATGTACAGGGTTCCGTCCCAGGACCCCGCCAGCGCATAGCTTCTGTCCGGGCTGCAGCAGCCATGCAGAGGAGAGGGGCTCAGAGGTGAGCACACACCCACGCCAGGGTTGGATGGGACGCACGTGCTCAGCACAGGCAGATGGACGTACCTGAACACAGCTTTGGTCCAGTCAGAGCCGCACCTAAAGCCATCAGCCCTAAGGATAGATGGGATTGGGGTCAGAATGGAGGTAGCCCCAGTTCCTGCCTCAGCAGAAGCTTCAAGAGCTCCCTCTGTGCCAAGCAAGGGGCTGGGCACCTTCTTAGGTCCTGGCTGAGAGGGGCTCCAGGGAACACTCCTGTAGAGCTTTCTGCAGGACCCAGCTTCAGCGAAGGCCACGGGCTGGCAAGTGCGAGCTGGGGTCAGAATGGAGGTAGCCCCAGTTCCTGCCTCAGCAGAAGCTTCAAGAGCTCCCTCTGTGCCAAGCAAGGGGCTGGGCACCTTCTTAGGTCCTGGCTGAGAGGGGCTCCAGGGAACACTCCTGTAGAGCTTTCTGCAGGAGACCTGGCTTCAGCGAAGGCCACGGGCTGGCGAGTGCGAGCCTAGTACCTGAACACCTGGCGGATGTTGCTGACGCGCAGGTCGATGACCTTGAGGGTGTCATCACGGGAACAGCTGAGCAGATGCATCTGGTCATGGCTGAGGCTCAGGGAGGTGACTCGGCCTTGCACAGGGATGACCTGGGTGCAGCGGGGCCCTCTGAGGGTCAGGAAAGGAGGGGGTGAGGAGCAGCTCACCCAGGCTGGGCCTGACTGGCACAGCAGCTTTCCAGCTACCAGATCCAGAGGCACCAGGGGTCTCAGATCACTGGGCCGCGGCCACCAGGTAACCAGTCCCCCTTTTTCCTCACTGTGGCCTGTCCCCTCCATCAGTGAACTGAGGTCACTTTTGATTGGAGAATCAGAGCCCTCGAAACCCCTGAGCCACACAGATAGCACCGGAGGGAATACAGCAGCAAGTCTGGCTTGACGATATGAATGAGGGGGCCAGGCAGCGGCACAGCACTAACCCATGACGCTCTGTGAGGCTGACCACGTGAGAAGGTCCTGGGTTCTCATCCAGAGACCTCCTGAGTACGCCTGGATGTGTGGCCCCACCTGGGGCTGGCTAAGGCTGGAGGTCGAGCGCAGCATCAAGAGCCTGTTGGGGGTGCTGTCTCTGTCTCTCTTACTCCTGAAGGTAATAAGCTTTCTTTTTTTTCCTGTTGGGGGTGCTGTCTCTGTCTCTCTTACTTCCGAAGGAAATAAGCTTTCTTTTTTTTTTTCTTTTATTTGTTTTTGTTTTGTTCTTTTTTAAAAACAGGAAGGAAAAAAGGATTTCAAGAAGCAGTCGCTGCAGACCAGTAACTAACGGTCTCAAGCAGGCCTATGTTGGCCCTGGCTCTACTTTTATAACCCATTCAAGCCTAACATGGGCTCATAGGTTTAAAACAGACTAAACTTGGGACCAGCAGATGGCGTTAATAGCTGTGTCACTGGACTCCCATGTTGTCAACCACAGTTTGAGTCCCAGACCTAGAGGCTTAAACTCCAGTAGGGTGAATGTCA
>NW_006159505.1:2164547-2170322 GCF_000334495.1 Tupaia belangeri chinensis | reverse complement strand
GGGGGTGTCTCTCTGTCTCTCTCTCTCTCTGGCGCGTGTACACGCCCTATAGCAAAAAAAAATAATAATCCAAAAAAACAAACAAACTAACTAACTAAACTTATTTCTTCTCTTTTGATTAAAAAGTGGTCACTAGGGCCAGCCCCACAGCACAACAGTTAAGTACCGTACAAAGGAAGCTGGATACCACATGACTGACCAGGACTCAAATCCTGGTCCTGGCAGCTTGAAAACCATGGCAGGCACATGCGCACACACCCAGGATCCTGATGGGATGGAAAATTGCAGCAAAAGATTGTGACATGACCAGGCCCCACTCGGGGCATGTTCTCCTTCTCATTCACTTGCCCACCACCCTCTGGCATTTAAAAAAAAAAAAAAAGGTAACTATCACCTCTTCATCTTGGCTGCAAGGCCCAGGCAGGATCCAATTTTGCACTAAGAGCCCCTGAGAAGGAAGCACGGCTTCCCTAGGAGCTCAGCCCTCAGGACCTCGCTTGGCAGAGAGCCCACAGCTACCAGTGCCAGCCACCCAGTCTCACTGCCCCAGGTGCCCGCAACTCTAGCCCTGGCCAGAGGAAGGGATGAGAACTTGGGAGCCCTGTTCCCAGGGCTCTACCACCCCACCCACAGCCTACACCTGTCACCTGCTATCCCAGAACCGGATCTTCTGGTCATTGTGGCCACTGATGATGACATGGTCCCCACACACCACGTCGTTACAGTAGGAGAGCACGTTGATCGTCCTGCAGCCTGGGGACAAGAAGCAGAACCTTGGGCTTAGCGAGGGCTGTTGGAGCAGCCACTGGACACATGGAGAAGCTGAGGCAGGGTGGCATCCCATCAAATTGAAAGCAAGCCTCCTGCTGCACGCTCGGACTGTTCCACTCTGCTTCACCTACCCTAGGCCCAAGGGCGCAAGAAAACCAGGCAGGTGGGTGACACAGGAGGGCCTTAGAAGGTCCACCTCGAATGCCTGTGAATCTCAGAGCACTCTCAGAGAGCAGGGGGAGGCGCCTCACACCTGGCCTGGGGGCTCCTGGTGGGGTGGGGGCTAGGTCTCACAGTAAGCACGGCCGAGGTCCCACTCCTTCACTGTGCGGTCCCTGCTCCCGGTCACTGCCTGGTGCTTCGTTAGCTTGAATTTGGCCGCTGTCACCTTATCTGTGTGTCCAGACAGTGTCTCCTGCTTCCAAACCCCAGGTATAAGTCAAGGGCATGGCCAGGGCCCCACAACAGACCCCCCCATCCCAAGGCAGGACCCCTGGGCCCCAGGTTGCTGTCCCAGCCAGACCTCACCTTGGACTGGGCTTCTCCCACCTTCCAAAGCTGGGCGGCCTGGTTGTAGGTAGCTGCCAAAACCTGGGAGCCCTACAGATGTGGGAGTGGAGAGGAGGTCCTGGGCCTGGTCAGAGACAATGTCTCTCAGGCCTAGGAGCTGGGGTAGGGGCTGTCCGTTGCCGGCCACCAAGGCAGGAAGAAGACACTCGGCCCAGGAAGGAAGTTTGTGTAGTGGTCCGAGCACCAGCTCTAGGATACCCATGATTTACCCTGGGTCCCACAGCCCCCCCGCCTGCCCAGTGTGGAGATCAAAGGCATCCCATGCTACTGGGGCCACAGCTCCTCACCGAGGGGTCAAAATCCACACTGGTGATACTGCCACCAGCTCCCTCGAGGGTCTGGCTGGCCTTTAGGCGACCTGCAGGGACCAAAGGAAAGACTGGTAAAATGAAATCACCAACCTGATGAAACAGAGGACCTGGGACTGAGCGTGAAGAGCAGCCTCTCCCCACTGAGGACAGAATCCCCAGCAGTCTGGGGGCTGGGTGGGAAGTTGTACTTCCCCTAACTGCCGGAAGAGGGCCCCCAAGAGGCCATCTAGTCTCTTCAGAGGGCTGAGGACCAGAAAGAAGGGTGTCTCTAGGTCACAGGGCAAACCAGTTAGAGGAAGCCCCGGGAGCTGGCTCTGACTCCCCGCCCACCCATCTCTGCAGAACGCAGCGCTTGGACAAGGCGGATGTCCCTAGTGGTCTCCCTACTGAGTCCTGAGAGCACAAGTGACTGAAGAGAAGGAGGTGTCCTGGTGGATCCAGGGCCTTGTTCCTTGAAGGCCTCGTGATAGAGGGTCCTGCCTCCCCCGACAGGGACCATCTGGGCTCAGCTTTCCCTGCCCTGCAGGTCTGGACCCCAGAGCCAGGCAGACTGTGCCCTTCTTCAGAGTGGCAAGCCCAGAGTCTCACGCTCGCTGTGGTGTTATCTGGCCAGTACCCACAGGAATGTTCCAGGTGGGGAAATGAAGAGGCCCCAGGCAGTTGCCCACTAAGGAGAGCCAGAATGAGGTGGGCCTGCAAGGGAGGGAGCCCTACCTCCCACAACGTTCCAGAGGTGGATACGGCGGTCAGCCCCTCCGGTGGCCAGGAGGCTGCTGTTGGGACCAAAACGAACAGCATTGACCTCAGAGAGGTGGGCATCCTACAGAAAAGGGGAGGCCGGTGTTCTGGTCATTCCACACAGGACTCCCCATGCAGGCCCAAGGCTCTCCCACACGTGCCTGTTGCCAACTTGTCATCCCCGCCTCAGGCACTCCATCCAAACATCGAGTTTCAAACTTGGCCCCACCAGGACCCACCACTTCTGCCTAGACCCTTGCAGCAGCCACACTACTGTGCTACCCACCTCCCTCCCTGGCCTCCTGCACTCCCTGCCACCAGCCTGGCTCCGCCTCTCCTGGCCACTCCCCCACCATCAACCCCTTGGAAGGCAAACCCCTGCACCTGCCCAGGAGCCCAGCCTTGTTCCCCTGCCTCCTTGGACCACTGCTGGGCCAGGACCCCCACATCGGTACACCACATACGAACCCTGCGCCACCCTTACCAGCACATCCTGAGCCCACGTGGGAAGTCGGGCCACCATGCACACAGGGATGCTCTGGTACCGCTGCTCAGGGACTCCACCAACTGAGTGACCTCTCCTCTTCTTGAAACTGAGGAGAGGGGTGTCGGGAGGTTGGCAAGGCCTGACATGGGAGCCCCAAGCCTCCATAAGGCAGTAACAAAGTGGCAGGGGGCAGAATGTGGCCGAGGAACAGCACGCACACACCACCCACCCACCCCCCAGCCTCTGAGCACAGGGCTGAGTGTAGGACGGGGATGGAGGGGGTACACAGAGACTGGCGCAGGAGCAGGGCAGGGGCAGTGGATGCAGAGAAATCCCAGGGTTGGGGGTTCAATCCTGGCCTTGCCACTGCTTGGCTCTGATCCTGAATGAGTCAGGTCTGCTATTTCTGCACCTGTTTCCCAGCCGAGTGGGCATGGAGCTCTTGGTCCCCTGTGAGGACCCTGGATGAGGACAGAGCTTAGAGGACTGCTAGGCAGGGGCTGGGGACGTGCCTGCACACCTGGCTCACACCTCTGGGCTAACAGATTCACAACTGGACAACCCCAGTGGGAGAGACCAAGCCTCGGCTCAGGGAGCCTGACACAGAGCCCCGGAGGGCTCAGCCCATATTGGGGACACGGGTGCACACATACAGATGCACACACTTACTCCAGGAGCCCCTTCATCACATCCACACAGCGGGACAGCGTCAGGGAGGTGGCCGAGGCAGACCTGGGGCAGAGACGAGACACCAGCTGAGGGCCTGGCCAGTGGCCTTGCAAGCTGTGTCACTCACCCCTATGCTTTGCCAGGACCCAGAGGCTCATAACCTCTCCAGCCTGGAACAAGAGCTTGGCTCCTCGAAGACCAGAACAGCCGTGACCCAGAATAACCCCAAAATGGACAGGTGGGAAGATTTAGCAATGAAAGGTTCCCAAATTCCACCTCCATAGTAACAGCTGTTCAAGTCCCCACCAATAAAAGTTTCTGGGAGGCTAAGCTGGGCCTATGAGGAGGAGATGGGAGGGGAGGGGTGAATGACCCCAGGCTGGGACACACAGGGCTGGGGTAGGGGCAGGGGCAGGGGGCAGCCTAGGCTTGCTGAGTGACCTCAGAAATGCTCAGAAGAGGGTGTGTGTATCCTGGGATGACATGGCCCACCAGCACTGCCAATGACTTTGGGGGGCCACATACCCCTGCCCAAGAGTGGAGGGGGCACCCAAGGACGAAGCCCTCTTTGGGTCCCACTGGTGTGAGCACACACCTATCAGTACATGTGCACATATGTTCAGAGGCACTCAGCCATGCTTACATGTGCCCCAGGTCCGCACAGCTGTGCCCCACATGGCTCTAGCCACTGGGGGTCGGATCCGCCCTGGGACAGCCTTCTGATCTTCACCTGAGGGGCCTCACCTGTGCCCCACGTGGCTGCAGACCCATCCTGAGAAGTCCAAGCTGTACCCCAGTTTCTCCCCAAGTTCTCCTCCAACCCCAAAGCCGTGGAGAAAGACTCCCGGCAGACTCTGGGAGGGGTCTGGCTCAGAGCCCGGGGACAGCCGCCTGGTCCTCACCTGAACGGCCTCTTCCATTTCTCACAAGTCTCACTGTCCAGGGGCTCGGGCTCAGTGGCCAGGGCCAGGGTCAGGGTCTCGCTCCCCTTCTTTGTCCCATCATCACCAAAGGTGTCTGGGCTCCTGGGAGAGGGAAGGAAACTCAGGAAGGCCATGGTGCCAGCACAGCGCCTCCCCACCCGCCCCGTGTGGGACACGCGATGTGAGTTCTCCGTGATGAGGGGTCCGCGCAGGCTTGCGTGCTGGCTCCTAGACCACAAGCGGTCTGCACGCATTCTGTGGGCTCCCACTATGTGGGGACCTCTGGGCCGTGGCAGGGTACAGGGCGAGCGAGGCCGAACGCGGGAGGGCCGGGCGGCTGCAGCGCACGCTTACTCGCTGATGCTCACGGTCCGCTTAGCTGCCTTCTTCAGCTCCTGGGTCACCCGCTCCTGGTGCGCCCTGAGCGAAGAAAAGCAACCTAAGCCCCGGATGCAGCACCTCGCACCCAGGTGAGGCGCGGGACCCAGTACTTCCCCTCTCCCCGGGGCGGCGGGAGACGCCGGACTCCTCCCCTGCAGGGTGGGGGCCCTCCTTCAGAAGAGGCGGGCCAGCGCCTCACCGCTCCCGGCGCTCGTTGCGCAAGTTGCGTTCTGCAGCGGCGCGCGCTTTGCCCTGAACTAGCCGCTCTAGCAGGTCGCGCGCCTCCTCCTGGAGCCTGCGCAGTGCGGCCTCCTGGAAGCTGGTGTGCACGCGCAGTGCCTCGTAGGCCTCCCGCTGCGCCGCGTTCTGGGCCCGCTGGTCCTCCACCTGCCGGGCCTGCAGCCCCCGCGCCTCCTGCAACTGGGCCACGCGGACCTGCAGAGCCTCCAGCCTGTCGGACGCGGGGTAGGGCGATGGGTCTCGAACTCGTGCGTCACTTTCCAGTGGGAACCGCCCGGAACTGAGACAGATTTGCCCGTGGTCACGCGGCCAGTCAGGTAGCTAAGCCAGGTCTCCAAGCAAGCCTTCGCTCTCAGGGCTTCGCCGCTCGGTCATCTGACACCAGCCACAAACCTGGGAGGTGTTTGGGGACGTGGGGAAACCTCTCCCGCCCATGCCATCCCTTCCTCCTCGTCTCCAGCGAAGGTGGCACCTCCGGCACCCGCTGGCGCCGCACCTGCTTTGCCGCTCCTGCAGCTGGGCCTCCAGGGTGTCCAAGGCTGCGCTCTTCTCCACCACCTGGTAGGCCATCTGCGGGCGGGGGAGAGCCGGACAGGTGGGCCGGGAGCCTCCGAGCAGGCTCGCCCTGGCCTCCAATCCCTCTCGGCAGAAGAGGCTGGGGAGCCCGGCCATTCCCCCCCCCCCC
>NW_006159505.1:2158879-2164259 GCF_000334495.1 Tupaia belangeri chinensis | reverse complement strand
CGGGCCCCCCTGCCATTCCGCCCCTGCCCTACTAACAAGAACTGGCCAGCACTCAGGTGCGTTTAGGATCTTGCACAAGGATGCGCTGCTATTTTGTGGAAGGGCCTTGGGCTCTGAAGCCTGAAGCCTTTCGATTCTGCGGTGCCACTTACTTCCTCTGTGACCCTAGCAGAGTCCTTTAAGTGCTCTGGCAAGAGGAGTCTGCCCCTTTCTGGCCTGCACTGTGGGAATTATAGGTCTTTCCTCATAGGGGACTGCCGGACTAGCGGGGAGTAACATGGCATTGCATGTTTATACAGCACTCACGCGTGCCAGGCTTGTTAACGCCTTATGCCATAGTAACTCCATAAGTACGTACTGCCATTCTCATTAGAGGTTAAGTGTCTTGCCTGAAGCCACACAGCTAAGTGGCAGAGCTTGAACTCGACACTTGAACCCAGGGCACACAAGCTATATTATGCTCCAGATAAAACTGGTCCACAGGAGGGGCTCAAGGGACACAAGTTCTGTCTGTGTCATCCTCACTTCCTAGCACATCAGAGCATGGATCTCGGGGCAGCAAGGAGCCCTGAGCAGAGGCGCACAGGCCAAGAACAGGAATGGAGTGTGGTGACAGGGCCCCAAATGAGTACCAGGACTGCTGCCCCCACAGCCCAGGAGTGGGGTGAGGGCATCTCATCAGCACCCCTGCCTCACTCAGTAGTCTTTCAGCAGAGAGCCATGAGCTAAAGAAACTCCAGGGTTGAAGCCAAAATCTCACTTTTTGGTGCTGGGGCGGGGGGTGGGTGTCAATGGGAAAGACGGTCCCAGGACAAGGCAGTTCCCACCAAGGTGGCAGGAGGAACAGGAGGGGCACAGGCCCTCAGCTTCTGGCCCAGGAAATAAGTGAGGCTGGCGACCCCTGTGCCCACCTGTTCCTGTGTTCTTTGTCACATGGGCCTAGTGAGAACAGACTGAGGAGCAAGGCTGGCCCTGTCCACCTGTACCAATGACACTGCCAATGTGAGTGGCCTGGGGAGGGCCCCTGCCCAGGCAGGACAGGACACCTAGTTTCATAGCCCCGTTTGTAACTGTGATGATTCTTTTCACCACTGAGCAATCCGGTCACCACCTCCACTTCCTCACTTGCCATCTGCTTTTATTTATGTGGTATTATATGTTATTCAATTTTTTTTATACTTTTCAAAATATTTTTTAAAAAAGGTAAAAAACAGGTTCATAGTTGTCAAGATTGAGGGATGCTTGCAGAAAGAGGATGATTAACTAGAAAGGAGTAGCGGGAAGGAGAACTTTGTGATGGAATCGTGGCCCTATAGTCTAATGGTTAAGGAAGCCAATCCCACATGGCTGACCATGGTTTGAGTTCCTACTTCACTAGCTTGAAAAACAGGTTGGCTGGGGCCAGCAGGTGGCATGGTAGTTAAGGGTGCTGGACTCCCACATGGCCAACCACAGTTCGTGTCCTGGGCCTGGCGAGTTGTTTTCTCACTTTCTCTCTTTCTCTGTTCTTCTTTGGTTAAATTAAAATAAAATAAATAAATAAAGGGAGAAAAAACATGTTGGATATGTGTGCCCAAAATCCTGACAAGAGGAGAAGGGACTGTGGCATATCCACACCCCATGGGGGGGGTGCTTTCTCCCTCTCCCCTTCTCTGGTGAATGTACACACCCTTTGTCTATTAAAAAAATTTTTTTGAAGGACAAGAAATAGTGCCAGATCTTGACAGTTGCATAAACCTGCACGTGATTGAACAACGGAGAACTTGTATGTGCCCACTTCACACCCACATCAGTTTCCGAGTTGTGGGCACTGTAGTTACACAGATGTAACCACGAGGACCCAGGGCAGGGTACACAGGAACTCCCTTGTACAATATTTGTAAGTTCCTGTGACTCTATACCTATTTTAAAATAAAAGGTTAAATAATAATAATGATACATGCTTGCAGTGACATGTGAAACTGTACCAAGGAGAATTAAGAGAAAGCCACTCCCCCTGCCCTGGCACAGCCGTAGGGACTGTCTGGCAGGAGCTGGGAGAGGAGTGCTGGGCCCAACCCCGCTTACCTTGCCACACTCCAGCCGGACCCCCTCCTCCTTCTCCTGCCACTTGGTCCGCAAGGTGACTATTGCTGGGACTTGGTCTGAGCCAGGCCCTGACTCCTCCTCCCTGCCAACCAATCAGAGTGCAGCTCATTGTCCCCCTGCGTTCACCCCAGTGCCCACGGGAGGCCACATGAAAAGTCTAAAATGAGCCACGAACTTTTCCTGGGGAAAGCAGAGGCCGGCAAGCCAATAAAGGAAGGAGCATGTCTCCAGAAAGGGCTGTCCTCGGCTCCTGGGCTCTAGGACACCCCCAGGCCTTGGGTTCCCTAGCAAAGGACCCTCCCCAAGAAGCATTTCCCAACGCTGAGCCCCCACCCATTCTTGGTTCTTTCACTCCTCTTTGGAGTAGGTAGCGAGACCCTCTGTGGGCATCGGGTAAGGAACAGCGAAGTGGAAAAAGACTGAGAAGGGGGAAAGACGGCTGTAGGGAGTGGGAGCAGGAGGTGGGACAAATGCAGAAAGATGGATGAGAAGGGCTGGGGGAAAACGGGATTCTAAGCAGGCAGCTGAGCTGGCCCCAGGCCGGCAGGCGCAGATGAGGTTCTGGGAGACAATAAGCCCTGCATAGGTGGTGGGGCAGGGACCTGACCCCGGCAAACCCATCCCGACACACACGTGCACTCACCTGGGGCTCTGGCGGGTGGGAGGAGTGACAGCTGGTGGCTCCTGCTGCAGCTTCTCAGAGACCTTGGCCAGCAGCTCTGCCTTCTCCAGGAGCCGGTTATCTGGGGGTACAATAGGGCAAGCTGGGGCAGAGGCAGGTACTTTCCAGGAGATCCCTGGTTATGAGTTGTCTCTGGCTAGGAGGCTGGAGGTGCCCAGAGCTGCTGGGGAGAGGGGCACTACCGGCGCCTGGCTCTGCCCCAGACGGGTGTCTGTACAGGACCCTCAGCCCTGGCACGGTCCCCTCACAGAACTGGACCCCAGACCCACCAGGCAGAGGATGGCCAGTGCTGAGCACAGTGAAGGCCCCGCCCCATGAGAGGCCTGAGGGAAGGAAGGGGCCTAAGATTGATTAATCCCTACCCCAGGGCACTGCCTGGCCCCACACTGATGAAACAAACCAAGCTCTGCCTTCCTCCCTCTCCCCCCAAGATCTTGGGCAAGTCACTTCCCCTCCAAGGGCTCTCTGGCTGTGTGGACTAAAAACTAATGCTAACTTCCCCAGAGCTGGTGTGTGATTTCCTCAGGTCAGAATACAAAGTCCTTGACCAGGTTCCCGCAGACCTTCATGTGTGTCGTGGTTTCACACTGGGTCACACTCCCTGTCCACGGTCACTTCCCCTTTTCTCACCAGTTCCAGGGTGGGGTGGGGTGAGGTGGGCGAGAAGCTCAGGCCTAGCTCCTGGGCTCCCTTCCCTCACCCGGTGCCTGTAACCCTGACTGAGGTCCCTGGGTCTGGCCTAGCTCTCACACAAAACCCCACCTCAGCCCCAGACACTGTGCTGCCCACCCCCAGCAAATCGAAGATCCCATTATGCCCAATTCACAGGTAGGAAGCCTGAGGCTTCGGGATATGACCTGCCCAAGACCACACAGATGACTGGACCTCCAGGGTCTCTCCAGGTGCCTGAGACCGGCAGCTTGTCGCAGTGTGGGAGGTGAGTGAGGGCTGGCTCCTTCATCGGCTGGACAGTTCCACTGTCCACCAGAGCAGTGGAGAAGTGAGGCTGCCTGGAGTGGGGGGGCTGGCAGCGCACCCCTGAAGGGAGAGAGTCCCCAGGATGAGCAGTTTGGGCCATGGAAGCATGGCCAGGATGAGCCCCAGTGAGGAACGAGCAGGGACTGGGGTTAGACCTTCACCTGCAGACAAGCTCAGGTGACCAGCCACACACCTGTTCACCCCGAACTGCCACTCCCCTGCCCGCCTCACCAGCTGCCCAGAAACCACCTGAGAGCCTGGCCTGCTTGTCCCTGGGGCTGGGGCTGGAGCTGGGGCTGGGGCTAGGAATGGCTGGGCTGGACGCAGAGGTGCGCTACAAACCTGCACCAGGACCATCCCCGCTTCCCCCTTACAGACCCAGTTTCACTGGGGGACAGGCTAACAAGCGTCTGCTCTGCACAGGGCTGCACCTGAAGACCGCCCGGAGCGACGGGAGGCACAGACACTCTGTCGAACCCGCCCTCGGGACGAACCTGCACCCAGGAAGCCCAGCTCTTGCAGGCAGAGCACATCAAGGGGCGAACAGGGCTGGGGTACCAGACGGGGCTCCCCCAGGGGAACGTTCTAAGCAAAGCCAGGATTGGAACGGGAAATCCCAGTCGGTCGGACAGAGGGTCTAACAGCCAGGTTCGAGGCCCGGGACCCCGGAAGACAGAAGACACCAGTGCCCTTGGGTCACAGCCAGGAGAGCCAGACAAACTCCGGTGTGCCCGGAGCCCGGCCCCTCGGGTGCACTCACAGGCCGGCACCAGCTCCAGGAAGAGCGCCTTCTGCGTGCGGTCCCGGGGTGGGGTGGGGGGACAGGGCGGGCCTCGCGGGGACTCCGTGACGTCCGGGGCGGGCCTTAGCGGGGGAATCCCCGGGTTGTACTAAGCGCGTTCTCGGGGGTTGGGGAGACTGAACACAGACGTGGGGGAAGCCGCCTAAAGGTCTACACTTTTTGGTGGGGCCTCACCAAAATTTTTACTTAAGTGGGAGTCTCTATTTCCGTTAGGGGAAACAGGCAGGGAGCAGGGCAGCAGGCTCCCGGAGCGGCTCCCCTATGCCTGTTGGCACGGCCCGGAGGCGGGGTCCCCAAGGCTGAAGCTTCCAAACCCCGCCGTTTTGCAGCCGGGGAAACAGGAGGGTGAGTGTACAGAGACCTCCTTGGGTTCTGCGGCCACACACACAATATGACAGCGACAGAAACCACGGGGGAGCGAGAGACTGAAGAAGAGACCCGCTTTCCGGAGATGGTGGCGTTTGAGTTGGGTTGTGAGGACGAGATAGGACTGGCCAGAGGGAGAGCGATCTCAGAGCACTTATGTCCCAGAGAGTGAACGGATGCACCCGGTTTCATCTGGAACACCCCAGCCCAGAGGGAGAAGGGCGCAAGGGAGCAGGTGGCTGAGCTGGCCAGCAGCCCAGTGTCCTCACTCTGGGCCCAGCGGTTCACTCTTTTGGGCCGCCTCTGGAGGAGCAGCGACATCTCTGTGGGTGCGCTTGACAGTGAATCATGGCTTGCAGGAAACTGTGATAAAACTGCCTCGCAAGGGGCCTGTTCCCAGCTCTGCAGACACAGGCTGGCTGAGAAGGAACAGGAGTCACCGGGCCGGCCTCCACAAGGGGATT
>NW_006159505.1:2144514-2158852 GCF_000334495.1 Tupaia belangeri chinensis | reverse complement strand
GCCGAGAACAGGAGAGTGGGCCATGGGACCCCAGGTGGGCAGGCCTGCAGTCCTGCAGGTACTTGGCCTGTTGAGGTTCTGATGGGTATGGGACACAGGACTCTGAAAGCAGTTAAGGCAGTGACACAAAACAGTGTACCCTGCTCTGCTTTGAAACCGCAATGAACTGGGCTCAGTCCCTACAGGTCACGGTCCTGGACCCTCATGCTGTGCCTGATGTGTGAAACACCCTCCCTTTAACCAGCTCTGCTCCTACTCCTGCATCACCTCCTTTAAGAACACTTTCTGGGGTCGGCAGGTGGCATGGTGGTTAAGGGCACTGGACTCACACATGACCGACCACAGTTCGAGTCCTGGACCTAGCAGCTTGCTTTCTCACTTTCTCTCTCTGTCTCTCTCCCTCCCTCTCTAGTCAACTTAAAAATAAATAAATAAAGTTTAATAAAATAATTCTTAAAAAAAAAAAAAAAACACTTTTCTGCCCCTGCCCTGAGTTAAGACTGAATTATGTCCCCCAGAGGTCTGCACCTCCTCCGACACTGCAGTCACCTCCATGCCATGATTTGTGGGTAGTACCGGTAGAACCGAGAGGTAGTCTCAGGGTCCCAGCTATCTCTGCACCTCTATCCCCAGCCCAGGCCTGGCCTGTCTGTTGAAGGAGTCCTAGTGTTGACAGGGAGAGGTAACATTCACCAGAGGTACATCCAGCAGGTCGTGGTGCCCATGGAGGCCGAAGGCTGGCTGATGATGGCCATGAACGTGCTTTGGGACTGGCTGGTCTCAGGGTCTGCGTGCACTGGAAGGGCACCAACAGCTGTGCCCAGTGTTGAGGCATATGGGTGCCATTCCTCTCGGGAGGAGTTATGGGGGGGAGGGGGGCAGGGTTCCTCATCCTTTCTTTTTTTTTCATCTTTTTGCTATAGAGCTCATGCACTCATTGGAAAGAGACAGAGAGGGGGAAAGTGAGAAATCACCCCCTGAAGAGGCTGGCTACGCTGCAATCCCTTCTCTCAGGATTTTAGGCATGCACATACCTGGCGTGATTTTCGAGCCACCAGGTGAGGGAGTCCAACTACGCAGTCAGCCAGTGCCTTAACCTCCAACCATCTGCTGGCCCCTTAATCCTTTTTTGACTCAAAAAATACTCCTAGGAAATTTTACATACTTCTGTCATTTTAAAAATATTTTATTTTATTTCTTCTTATTTTAATTTGCTATAGGGTATGTGTGCTCACCAGAGATGGGGGGGGTGGAGGGAGTGAGAAAACAAGCTGCCAGGTCCAGGACTTAAATCACAGTCAGAAGTATGGGAGTCCAGTGCCCAAACCACCAAGCCACCTGCTGACCCAATTCTGTCATTTCTGAATAGTATGTGATAAAGAAGTGATTAATGCTGACTAAAAAATTCACCTTCTACTTTTGAATATAAAAGATTGTATTATGACATTCACTTCAACTTTTAGATAACATTCATAATATATGAAGACAAATACATTTTTTTACATTTAATGCATGACTTAATTTATCTCAAATTAATTATGTAAGAAAGACCTGATTTCTATGGGGGGCTGGGTGGGGGCAGATGTAATGCGAAAACTAGCTCTGCATCACCTCTCTGTATCCTGTTGGCCAAAGCAGTCACAGGTCACAGTCCAGCCAAGACTTAAGGGGAAGGGATTTAGATGCTTGCTTACTTTTCTTTTCCTTTTTTTTTCTTTTTTCTTTTTTTGTTTTTGTTTGTTTGTTTTGTTTTGTTTGTGTGTAGAGATTTTTGCTATAGGGCACATGAGCTTGTCAGAAAGACAGGAAGAGACAGAGAATGAGAAATCACCCCTCCAGAGGGGATGGCCACACCACGATCCCTTTTCTTCCATTCTCCTCTCAGGATCTTGGGCACGCACGCACATGCACCTGGTGTAAGTTTAAGCCACCAGGTCTGGGACTTGAACCATGGTCGACTACATGTGAGTCCAGCGACATAGTCATTACGCCAGCTGCTGGTCCCTCTTTTTTTGCCTTTTTTTTTTTTTTTTTGATACCCATTTTTAATAACAGGAGTGTCAAAAACATTTCTGGTCACCTTTAATCTCCCACATGGAGTATTCCAAATTTCAGTGACTTAATACAACAAAGATTTATTTCTCACTCACATCACAATGTGGGTTACACATGAACACATAACATCTCCCCAGCAGTGACTCCAATCCAAGCTGGGTCCACCCAACATCGCCATCATCCCGAAGGTCCTTCATCCCACTCGTTCAGAATGGGGCGGGAGGTGTGGGAGCACAGGGAAGGATTCACACTGACTCTTGAGTGCCTAAGACCTGTGGCGACACCATCTTCTGTCCACAGTCCCATTGGTGAGGCCACGCATGCTAGAAGGTTGGGCAGCACAGTCTTCCTGTGTTCCAACAATGAGTATGAACATACCATCCTTGTTGACACACACCAGTCCCCTCTACTCTAGAGACATCATCACGCACAGTGTACTGTGGATACTTTTGGAGATATTTATGCATATGTACAAACATATAAAACACAAATGGAGGGCCGGCAGATAGCATAGGGGGACTTCCACGTGGCTGACCACAATTTGAGTCCCAGACCCAGTGGCTTGGAAATCACACTAGGTACACGTGTGTAGGTGCCCAAGATCCCAGGAAGAGAATGGAGGAGAGGGGATTGCAGTGTGGCCATCCCCCTGGGGGATGATTTCTCACTGTGTCTGTTATTCTCTCTCTCCAACAAGCACCCTAAGGCAAATCCTCTTTAATAAAGACACAAATGGGAGCCAGCTGGTGACATGGAAGTTAAAGAGCCTGGATTCCGTATGGCTGACTGCATAGTTCAAGCCCCAGACATGGCAGCTTGAAAAACATGCCAGTCGCATGTGTATGAATGCTCAAAATCCAAGAGGAGAATGAAGAGAAGGAACTGAAGCATGGCCATTCCTCCTAGGAGGTGATTTCTCGCTCTCTCTCTCTCTGTCTCTTTCTGTCTCTCTCTGACAAGCACACATACCTTATAACAAAACTAAAACAAACAAACAAAAACACAAATGGGGGCCAGCCAATGGTCTGGTGGTTAAGGCTGCTGGATACCATCAGGCCAACTGTGTAGTTCGAGTCCTAGACTCAGCAGCTTGTAAAACATGCCGGGTACATGTGCATACATGCCCCAAGATCCCAAAAGGCGGGAAAAATGGAGGAGAAGGAATTGTGGCATAGCTATCTCCTATGGTGGGTACCTTTTCTTTTCTTTTTCGGTTAAAGTTTTTGTTTTTTCAAATGTACAGTTGGTCGTGACTGCTCATGCATCTTCACCAACAGCTGGGGCATCTCCATCCTTGTTATTTCTGGTGTAAATGACTTGCACTCTGTGCTTTGAAAGTAGTTTAATAAGTCCTTTACTAAGAAGCTCCTGAAGTGCCATCCTGGCCAGGGAACCACCAACCTTCAGCCTCTCAGAGACCACAGCTGGGGTTATGAGCTTGCAGTTGGGACCTTCCTTACAGAGTTTGTCATATGTAGCTTTGTCAAACAAAACCAGGTTATTGAGCTTATCCCTAACTGTGCATTTGGACCACTTCTTTTTGGTCTTGCCCCTAGATTTGTTCACTGGGTCTTTTTCCTTCGTGGCTGACTTCCTGGCATCTTTCTTCTTGTTGTTGTCCTGGGGCAGCATCGTCAAGCCAGGAGAGCAGCAAAGGCCACTGCAGCCTCACTAAAATGTCAGACAGAAAGCAGTGGGTGCCTTTTCTGTCTCCCTCCAATAAGAATGAGAGCCCTCTGGCAAATTTAAAAACAAAACCAAAAAGCCCACAAATAGTAGTGTGATGGTTTGGATAATGGCTTATCCCCACAAAGATTCATGTTTTGGAGTTTGGTCTTCAGGGGCTGTAGTGGGATGTCTCCAAGCATTCTGTTAGTTGAAAACTTAATCCCTTCAGGGTGTCCCAGTGTGGGGCCTTTGGGTGTGCTGTCATTAAGGTGGACCTTCATGATCAAGTTCTAGTGGATATATAAGGAGAGGAAATGAGACCAGAAGAGACAGAAGAGTCTGGACAGCTGCTCTGCTTGAGATCTCACAGTTCAAGTCCCGAGCTGGTGCCTTGAAAAACATTCTGGATGCATAGCCCTCTGCTATGAGGTAGCCCCGCCAGAATTTGGACTTCCAAACCATGAGCCGAATAAATGATTTCTTTATGAAGAAGTTCTGACCAGCTGGAAGATTAGAGGAAGGGGGTCAGGACCTGGCCCACCCTGTGAGTGGTGCTCCTCACTCCCTTTTTTTCCCTCTCATAATTGCATACGCATACCCTCCGCATGAATAAAGGGGGAAAAGTCATTACAGAATGAGAAAAGCTATTATAGTGAAAATGATGTGCTGTTGGTTCAGAAATAGGCCAGATTAATAACAGAATAGAGACCAGAAATAGACTGTCCTATGTAGGAATTTAATATGTGATGAAGGTGCTATTTCAAATAAGTGAAAAAGGGGACACTGTTCAATAACTTACAAAAGGACAGTTAGTTATCCAGTTAGGAAAAAATATTACATCTTTCATTCACTTTATATGCAAAAGTAAATTGCATCTGGATTAAGTTATGTGCTAGCCTATAACCATTATAAATCTTAAAAGTATCAGATACAATTATCATAATTTATCTATAACTTTAGGATAGAGAAGCTCTCCCTAAAAAACAGAAACTGGACCAGCCAGCCTGTGACCTGGCGATTACGTGAGTTAGATCTCACATGGCTGATCGCTCAGTTCAAATCCTGAACTGCTGCCTTGGGAAGCATTCCAGATGCATGGGCATGTGTGCTCAAAATCCTGAAAAAAGGGTGAAATTAGGAAGAGATTGCAGAATGACATTCCTACAGTGGGTGATTTCTCACTTTCTCGGTTTCTCTTCTCTGACAAGCGCGCATGCCCTCTAACAAAGTAAAAACAAACGAACAAGGAAGCCTCAAATTCAACAACCACAACAACAACAGCTCTATTCAAAAAATGAGCAAGACTAGTGAGGGCTTGGAGGTTCAGGTAGCTGGATCCCATACGGCTAAGTGTCCAGTTTAAGTCCCACATAAGACGGCTTGAAACACGTGCTGGATACGTGTGTGAGTGCACCAGAAATCCCGAGAGGAGAATGGAGGAGAAGGGATTAAGTGTGGCCATTCCCCTCAGAGGATAATTTCTCACATTCCCTTTCTATGTCTCTGTCTGATGAACACATGCATTCTATGGCAAAAACCTAAAAATAAATAAAGACATTCATAGAGACAGAAAGTAGAATATAGCTTACGGGGGCTCTGGGAGGGAGGATCAGGGGACTGAAGTGATGAAAATGTTGTAGACGTAGTAATGATAGCTGCACAGCCTTGTGGGTGTAGTTTCATGCCACTGAGCTGTACACTTAAAATGTTTAAAATGACAATTCGTATGTTACATATTTTTGCCATAATAACAAAGCCTCATTCAATAAAGAAAAATATCATTAACAAAATGAGAACAGAGGCAATAGATAAAGAGACAAAATTTGCAATATACAAAACAAGGTGATGAAATCCAGAAGACATAAAGAATTTGCACATATCAACTAAACAGAAAACCAATATAAAAATGAGCAATGGCTTCTATCAGAAGAAAAACAAATCATCCCACCCCCCAGATAAAACAACGCATAATAACTGAAATGTAAGCCTAAGTATAAATGAGTTGTCACATCTCACGGAGCAGACTGACAAAAATTAAGAAACTTAATAATAGCAGAGTTGGTGAGGGTGGGAGCTGTGCACTGCTCACTATTGGTGGAAATGTTAATTATTTAGTTATTGAATGGCCATTTGACCATATCTGATATATACACACATCTGGGACCCAGCAGGCACATGGCTAGAGACGTCATGGTGCACCCATAAGGTGAAATCAAACGCAATCAGAGAATGACTCCCTCTGTGTGTCCTGACGTTGGAAACGTGCCTGAAACACTTCACAATACTCTTAGGACCCAAAGGGTGTGTTTTTTTGTTTCCAGTGCGTACACTCTGTTTCTCAATGAGAGATAAAAAGTCCAGACTGCTGTTTGCAAACAAGTTGCACAAATGACAGCTGTGGGAGTGGGCTGGCTTTATTTTTAGCACATGAGAAACCGAATAGGATACGATGATCACATATGCTATTTTTTTATTCTTTTTTCATGGTTTTGCAGTCTTACCAATATCTAGATGTGTTATGTATGAATTTTGACCAGAGAGATGCGAGAATCTGGCGATAATCATCTTGAGGCAAATGTATAGGTTTATTTGTATACCTCTTGTTATAAGATTATCATGAACTAATATAGAACTAGAACTAAGAAATTGAAAAGTGTGAGATGGTGGACCAGCTCCATAGTGTAGTGGTTAAGTGCCGCGTAGAGGAAACTGGATCCCACATAGCTGACCATAGTTTGAGTCTCAGCCCTGATGGTTTGAAAAACATGCCAGGTGTGCACAGGTGTCCAGGACCCTGGCAGGATAGAAAATTGGAGGAAAAACTATTGTGGCATGATCAGGTCCCATTGAAGGTGGAGTTTGCTTTCTTCTTTAAAAAAAAATTTGTTGGGGTCGGCAGGTGGCATGGTAGTTGGAGGCACTAGGTTCCCACAGAGCAGACTGTGGTTTGAGTCCTGGATGGACCTGGTGGTTTTCTCTCGGGCTCTCCCTTTCTCGCTCTCTCTGTCTGATCAAATTTTAAAACATAATAATAACAAATTGAATTAAATAATAAATGATTCTTTTTTAAAAAATAGTCTGTCTTGGGAGCCAGCAGTTAGCGTAATGTCTATGTCGCTGGACTCTCACGTGGTCGACCGCAGTTCGCGTCCCGGACCCAGTGGCTTAAAACTCACATGGGGTGTGTGTGCGTGTGTGCCCAAGATCCCGAGAGGAGAGAGGAGGAGAAGGGATTGCAGCATGGCCATCCCCCCGTGGGGTGATTTCTCTCTTTCTGTCTCTCTGTCTCTCTGTCTCTCTCTGTCTTTCTGGTGAGCGCAAGCGCAAAAACCTCTCTCAAAAAAAAAAGTGTAGGGACCAGCAGTTAGTGTAATGGCTATGTCGCTGGACTCCCACGTAGTCCACCGTGGTTCGCGTCCCGGACCTGGTGGCTTAAAACTCACGCCGGGCGTGTGTGCGTGCGTGCCCAAGATCCCGAGAGGAGAATGGAGGAGAAGGGATTGCGGCGTGGCCACCCCCCCTGGGGGGTGATTTCTCGCTTTCTGTCTCTCTGTCTCTCTCTGTCTGTCTGGCAAGCGCACGTGCCCTATAGCAAAAACCTCTCCAAAAAAAAAAAAGTGTAAAATGGTTAAGAATATCCAGGATTTGGAGAAAGTGAGTTTACATGTAGCGTCTGTTTGGGGTGCTATAGCACCTGATATTACTTACAGTCTGGAGTCCAAGAACAAGGCGCTATCAGATTCGGCGTCTGGTGAGGGCTTACTCTGCTTCAAAGATGGTGACTTGTCTCTGCTTCCTCCCATGGTGGACGAAGCCAAGAGCTCCCTTGAGCCTCTGTTTACTTACTTATCTATCTTTTAAATTTGTCAGAGGCCACATGTACTCCCTAGAGAAAGAAAGAGCGGCGGTATGGAAGCAACCCCCATAGACAGGCTCATGCCAAAATCCCATCTTCATTTCTCCCTCCTTTGGGGATTTTGAACATGCAGGCACTTATGCCTGACATGTTTCTCAAACTGCCAAGTCTGGAATTTGAACTGTACAGTTGACCACGTAGGATCCAGCCACCTTACACATGAGGCCAACACCAGCTGGCCCAAGCCTCTTTAATAAGGCACCAGTTCCATCCACAGTCACTCCCCAAGTCTCCACCTCTCAAAGCTGCCGCATTAGACATATGAATCGGGGGTTGGGAGGACACCAGCACTCAGACCACAGCAGTACCCAGTGGAGTGTCGGGCAGCTGTGGCAACATTCAATGCCAATGTGGACAATTCTTAGTCATGGGCAAGAAAGGGGAAGAGGAGCCCATATCATCTGAAGTCAGGCCAAAGTCATGTGAATAAGCAGAACATGAGCTTCTTCAGTAAATGAAGCATGGAAGAGGCAGAGTGGGATGAAGTGGCAAGAGGGGCCTTCCCAAGGAGCGGAGTCCTCAAGCCATTGAAGCGTGTTTGGTTTCAAAAAGCATTGGCAAGAAAATCAGGCACAAGCTTCCTCCTCAGTACCCACTGCCCCTCCCAGCAGGAGTCAGGTGGCACCCTGCCCCTCTGCAGTGCTCAGAGTTGGCCCAGGAGAAAGCCATCATGTTCACTGACTGGGGAATTCCCAAGAATAGAAGGGACTGGGGACTGGATGGAGTGGGGCCATTTACTGAAGGCCTTCAAGGGAGGAGACCATGAAAGATCAGATCAGGAGAAGGGAGGCGAGTGGGACCTCCTGGCAGCCTCTACCTTGAGGCCCGACCCTTTGTGGAAGGGACAGAGCAAATCAGGCTACATCTACCCTCACCCACCCCCAACCCTCCAGCTTTCTAAGGCTTTAGGACACTGCCCTATGTGAAAGATAGCTGTGATGCAGATCGAGGACAGTAGGCAAAGAGGCACCTGGCCCAGGTGAGAAGCGCCTCCCACTCATTCCGTGGGCAGCACTGCTCAGTGCCTGGTTCTTGGAACACAGCAGGGACAAGTGGTTGCCTCAAACCAAAGAAAAAGTCAGTCCAGGACTGGTCCTGAAGCGCAGTGAGATGTTCTAGAGGCAGTAGAAAGGCCTGGGCTGGGGTCAGAGGCACAAGTGATGGATGACAGTGACTGAGTTCATCCAAAGAAAGAGTGCCAAGGGACCAGCAGTTGGCGTAATGGGTACGTCGCTGGACTCCCATGTAGTCAACGACAGTTTGAGTCCCAGACCCGGTGGCTTAAACTCATGCTGGGCGCATGTGCGTGCATGCGTGCCCAAGATCCCGAGATGAGAATGAAGGAGAAGGGATTGTGGTGTGGCCATCCCCCCTGCGGGGTGACTTTTCGCTTTCTGTCTCTGTCTTTCTGGTGAGCGCACACACCCTATAGACCTTGAGGCCCGACCCTTTGTGGAAGGGACAGAGCAAATCAGGCTACATCTACCCTCACCCACCCCCAACCCTCCAGCTTTCTAAGGCTTTAGGACACTGCCCTATGTGAAAGATAGCTGTGATGCAGATCGAGGACAGTAGGCAAAGAGGCACCTGGCCCAGGTGAGAAGCGCCTCCCACTCATTCCGTGGGCAGCACTGCTCAGTGCCTGGTTCTTGGAACACAGCAGGGACAAGTGGTTGCCTCAAACCAAAGAAAAAGTCAGTCCAGGACTGGTCCTGAAGCGCAGTGAGATGTTCTAGAGGCAGTAGAAAGGCCTGGGCTGGGGTCAGAGGCACAAGTGATGGATGACAGTGACTGAGTTCATCCAAAGAAAGAGTGCCAAGGGACCAGCAGTTGGCGTAATGGGTACGTCGCTGGACTCCCATGTAGTCAACGACAGTTTGAGTCCCAGACCCGGTGGCTTAAACTCATGCTGGGCGCATGTGCGTGCATGCGTGCCCAAGATCCCGAGATGAGAATGAAGGAGAAGGGATTGTGGTGTGGCCATCCCCCCTGCGGGGTGACTTTTCGCTTTCTGTCTCTGTCTTTCTGGTGAGCGCACACACCCTATAGCAAAAACCTCTCAAAAAACAAAAAAAGAAAAGAAAGAAAGTGTGCAGAGGCCCCCAGGCAAGAGGGCTGATGACAGAACCTGAAGGCACTAGTATTTCAAGGTGCCTTACCCTAATCATCCAAAGAGCACCAGAGACAAACTCACAGTCTGATAAAGTCAAGTTGAACCCTTGCAGCGAGCCAGACGATACACCAAAGGACTGTCAAACTCAAAGGGAAAAAACAAAAGATGCCTATTACAGAGCTTGAGAGCGGTGGACATACGGTAAAACTTAAATGAAGAACGAGTCGAGGCTGGCAGGTGGCACGGTGGCTTAAAGTGTTGGACTCCCGTATGGCCGACTGTGGTTCAGGTCCTAGACCTGGTGGCCTGCTTCCTCACTTTCCCCTCTCCCTCTCTCAGTCTCTCTTTGGTCAAATTGGAAAATAATAATAATGATAAAGTTAAATAAAATTTAAAATAATTTTAAAAAATAAATGAAGCAAGATAGACTCAAAGCAGAGCTGTGAGCATTTATACTGCTTAGCAGAACAGATCTAGACCACTAAGTGACCCAGAGTCTTGGTTTCCTTGGAAACAGTGAAGAAAGGAGGGACCAG
Source organism: Tupaia belangeri chinensis (assembly GCF_000334495.1). Classification (NCBI taxonomy): domain Eukaryota; kingdom Metazoa; phylum Chordata; class Mammalia; order Scandentia; family Tupaiidae; genus Tupaia; species Tupaia belangeri. The sequence goes on along the minus strand of NW_006159505.1, from coordinate 2,148,564 downwards.
TGGATGGTGTGGTGGTTAGGACCCTGGACTCCCATGTGGCTGACTGCAGTTTGAGTCTTGGATCTGGTAGCTTGAAAATCATGCTAGGTGCATATGTGCATGCCCCAAACCTGAGGAGAATGGAGGAAAAGGGAGTGCGGCACAGTCACCCCCGGGGGGATGATTTCTCGCATTCCCTCTCACTGTCTCTCTCTTTCTCTCTCTCTCTCTGGTGAGAACATGTGCCCTATGATGAAATATTATGTTCAGAAACCTCATCTCGATCTCTGCATCTGGGTTGTAAATTCTGTCTACTGAGTGACTCAAATTCCCCTGGGTGAGAATTCATTCTTATTCCATGGCAGAGTTTTCGACAGTGATAGTCTATGGTTTCAATAAACAAAGCTGCTCAGTTAACAAAGAAGTGGTTACTTGGGACCAGCAGTTAGCATAATGGCTATGTCGCTGGACTCCCATGTAGTCGACTGCAGTTCAAGTCTTGGACCCGGTGGCTTAAACTCACGCGCGGGCACGTGTGCGTGCATGCCCAGGATCCCAAGAAGAGAACGGAGGAGAAAGAATTGCAGCATGGCCATCCCCCCAGGGGGTAATTTCTCGCTTTCTGTCTCTCTGTCTCTCTCTGTCTGGTGAGCGCACGTGCCCTATAGCAAAAACCTCTCCAAAAAAAGGAAAAAAAAAACCAAAAAACCAAAAAACCACACTGGATGTATGCATGTGTGCCCACAATCCCTAGAGAATTAAGAAGGAATTGTGGCATGGCCATGCATCTCGGGGATGTTTTCTCATTTTCTCTCTCTTTCTGACCCCCCTCCCGCTCCCCCTACCAGTGAGCACATGTGCCCATAGCAAATTAAAATCAAACAAAAAAAAGAAAAGAAAAGAAAAAAGAAAGAGTAGGGCAGATTTTATAATCCCGAACTAATTCTGGCCAAACAATGGAGGAGGAATCAGCAAGGACTGGTGAGAATAGTGAGTAGGCAATAAGGCAGTGTGAGTCTCAGCAGGCAGAAGGCACCCGCCGCATTGAAGATGGAGACAGCCTTAGTTTACTGAGCTGTCCAATACAGCAGCCGCTATGCACAGGTGGCTATTCAAATTTAAATTAGGGCTAGAGGGGGATGTGGTGGTTGGGGTGCTGGATTCCCATCTGCCTGACCTGGTTAGGTTAGAGTTGCAGACCTGGTGGCCTGCTTTCTCACTTTCTCTTTCTCTCTCTCTCTCTTTCCATCTCTCTCTGGTGAGCACACGTGCCCTGTAGCAAAATTTAAAAAAAAAAAAGATAAATCAAAATAATTATTTTTAAAAATAAATGAGGAGACCAGCAGATGGCATAATGGCTACGTTGCTGGACTCCCATGTAGTCAACTGTGGTTCAGGGCCCAGACTTGGTGGCTTAAACTCACACCAGGTGCATGTATGTGTGTGCCCAAGATCCCGAGAAGCGAATGGAGGAGAAGGGATTGCGGTGTGGACATCCCCTCTTGGGGGGTGATTTCTTGCTTTCTGTCTCTTTCTTTCTGGCGCGCTCACGTGCCCTATAGCAAAAACCTCTCTAAATAAATAAATAAATAAACAAAATTAATTTTAAAATAAACTCAACTGAGTAAAATTTTTGATTACTCCATGGCATTTAGTCAGATGTCCAGTGTTTCGTGGCCACAGACTGGTGGCTACCACTTTGGCCTGTGCAGACTTAAGAGCATTTGCGACGTCGCAGAAAGTTCTGCGGAATAGCAGGAGGAAAACTGACCGTCCCAGGCAAAGACGATCCTCCAAGAAGCGAGGAGAGGAAGACCTGCGGGGAGCGTAATAGCGAAGGGTGGTATCCGTTCTACAACACGGCCCGAGCGATGACACTCCGCTCCTCGAGGGGCTGCGGCGTGACTCGCGTATAGCTCGAACCCACAACCCAGGCTCCATTGCTTCAGTAGTTTTCCCGCCAGCACACACTACCGGCCCTACACTCCAACTCCCAGCATGCGCTGGGCCCGTTTTCGGCGGTGGGCTCTTGGACTTCTGGGAAATGTAGTATCCACAGCGTTCCGGCCCCCGACAGGCCCCCGGCGTGAACTACAGCTCCCACGAGGCAGTGCGTGGGCCGCTCCGGGGGAATTCTCCGCGGTCTCCATGCCTTGGTGACAGATGCGGGAGTCGGCCCTTGAGGGTCAGTGGAGCAGTGACCGAGATGCTTGAGTCCCAAGAGAGAAGGAGACTGTCCACCGCGCTGGGCCTCCTCCTGCCGCTCCTTAGATCTCCTCGGCTCTCTGGTCGTGGAGAACCCTCATCCGAAGGGGAGCCGACTGGGCCCCAGAGAGCCCGGGTGACAGATCGGCGACCATGATTAGGGGTCTGGAGGCAGCGTTGCCTTCAGTCCTACAGAAAAAAAGCAAGACAGCCTTTGGGCGGCCTGTTAGGGCGCACGCGCGAGTACGGAGCCTGGCGGCACTGTAAACACCCAAGGGCGCCTGCGCAAACGGGGTGTCCCAAGATCGACACGTGGGGGCGCCTCTGCGCAGAGCACAGCAGTAAAGTTACACCGGTCCAGACCCTCTGCTGTTGCGCTTTCTTTTATGTTGACGAAGCACGAACTCTTCATCACCTCTTCTGATTTGACCCTCACAATAGTTCTCTCACAAATGGGACAGCGGGTCACACTGCCAGAGTCCCAACGTGAAGGACCTGAGAAGTAGCGAGATTCAGGGACCAGCCCAGGCTCTGTCTTCTCCCGTGGGGACCTAAGCTTTCTCTTTTGTAAGTGGAAATAGCTTGCTGAGGGGATCAAATGAGAGCCAGAGATGAAAATGAACTTCCCAAGCAGTCTGTAAAGGCACATTATTATAGTCAGGAGATTGCAGATCAAGGCATCCATTTCTTCCTTCTACAAATTGCAAAACCGGGGGCCCCAAGAGGAGCAGGGGCTTATCCTGGTCTCAGTAAGTATGTGGGCAATCACTAAAGCCCCACGCTTCTACCTTTGTATTTAGAGCCCTCCCTTGCACTCCAAGGGTCAATACCTTTGTTGGGTATAGGATAAGAGACCAACTGTACCCTGAAGGCCTGAAGGTGTACCTGTTCCCTATCCTCCTACTCCACCTCGGCCTGATAGAGCAAGACCCTGCTCTGTTGGGATGACTTCCAGAGGCAGGGAGCTGAGGAGGGATCTGGAGAATCCTGGAGGAGGACAGAGCTGCTGGAGCTGCACAGACCCTGCAGGTCAGGACAGTGGCCCAGGTAAGGACAAGAGCCCAGGTGTGACAGATGAGAAGGTAGCACTAAGAGGGCAGAACCTGAATGGATTTTTTTTTAAAGAGTGGGAGAGCACTGAACTCATTTGTGAGCCTGGAGGAACTGGCTTAGGGGATTCCAGCTGGGGCCAGTGACAGCTGGAGGTGATACCTGTGCTGGTCTGGGCAACAAGGATATGAAGTGATGCACATTGAGTCAAGGCTGGAGGAACCTCCCTAGCCAGGTGGCACCAACGGCTACACTGTGCCACCCACCTGCAGGATGATGCAGCTGCCCAGCAGAGAAGTCAGCTTTTCTCTGTACCTTGTTGCAGTGGACCTGGGCCGTATGCAGCCGTTTATCTGAAACACTCTTAGAGGTCCTGGGAGTAGGTGGGGACAGGGGCTTGGAGACTTGACTTACAGTTATAGGTTGGGCCTCCACAGACAAGTCATGAAAGGCAGGTATTGGGGCCAGCAGGTGGCATAGCGGTTACATAGCTGGATTCCTACGTGGCTTACTGTGGTTTGAGTCCTGGATCTAGTGACTTGAAACTTACATCAGGCACGTGTCCTTGTACGCCCTAGATCCCTGGAGGAGAAGGGATTATGGCATGGCCATCACCCCTAAAGGGTGATTTCTCACTTTTCCTCTCACTGACTCTGTCTCTGTCTCTCTCTCACTGGCAAGCACATATGCCCTAAGGCAAAAACCTTTAAAAAGAAGAAGGAGAAGAAGAAAAGAAAAGCAGGTATTTATAGAAAAAGAAACCCAAGCTTCTCCCCAACCTCTCTGGGCCTTCACTTACCATTTCTGTTTTTCAGC
>NW_006159505.1:2138834-2143283 GCF_000334495.1 Tupaia belangeri chinensis | reverse complement strand
CCTCGCCGGGTGGCACCAACGGCTACACTGTGCCACCCACCTGCAGGATGATGCAGCTGCCCAGCAGAGAAGTCAGCTTTTCTCTGTACCTTGTTGCAGTGGACCTGGGCCGTATGCAGCCGTTTATCTGAAACACTCTTAGAGGTCCTGGGAGTAGGTGGGGACAGGGGCTTGGAGACTTGACTTACAGTTATAGGTTGGGCCTCCACAGACAAGTCATGAAAGGCAGGTATTGGGGCCAGCAGGTGGCATAGCGGTTACATAGCTGGATTCCTACGTGGCTTACTGTGGTTTGAGTCCTGGATCTAGTGACTTGAAACTTACATCAGGCACGTGTCCTTGTACGCCCTAGATCCCTGGAGGAGAAGGGATTATGGCATGGCCATCACCCCTAAAGGGTGATTTCTCACTTTTCCTCTCACTGACTCTGTCTCTGTCTCTCTCTCACTGGCAAGCACATATGCCCTAAGGCAAAAACCTTTAAAAAGAAGAAGGAGAAGAAGAAAAGAAAAGCAGGTATTTATAGAAAAAGAAACCCAAGCTTCTCCCCAACCTCTCTGGGCCTTCACTTACCATTTCTGTTTTTCAGCTCAGGAGAAACTGAGGCTACAGAAGGAAAAGGACTCTCTTAAGGACACACGAGGAGTTGTGATAGACTGGACTAGGACAGGAATCTTTCCATTACATGGCAGTGAGTGAGCATCTTCATCAAACATTTATTAAGTGTCTAATGTATACTCAGAAGAGCTACCTTGGGGTACCAAGCGAGGCAGGATTGTGGTCGGACCTGGCTTTTAGACTGCCTTCCCTGGGACTTACCCCTTTGACCCTGGCTGAGTCATTGCCCCTCTCTGAGTCTCAAATGGCCTATAAAGTGGGGTGGTATCCAGGGCTGTCTTGGGGTTTAACTGTGAATTAAATGAGTTAAGACCTGTCGGGTGCACAGAGCGGCACAGGCAGCCGCTAAGGCGCCGTGAACATTAGCCGCTGTTGTTACTTGTGACAAAGTTGAGTGAGGGAGTGCAGAGATGCAGTGACCCAGGTCTGCCCGTCTCCCAGATGCCTCCTCGCCATGCCCTACGTGCCTACATTTCTGGAAGTCGGGGACAGGGTACCCATGTCCCATCTCTTCCCCTGGCCCTTGGACCATGGCAGGGAAGAGAGTCCCAAGTGTGGACACCTCTCATACACACGATTCCCTCCTCTACAATCTGAGGCCAGGAGTCAAGATCGTTCTTACCCAAAGCTAACACATTTCCGCTTTGGCAGTCAGACCGGAACCAGACCCTGAGCTCTTTGCAGCCCCTTTAGGGCGTGGGTTTATGTTTGACCCATCCTCCCTGCAGGGCAGAAGTCCATGAAAGCTGACAGTAGTTTCTGACTTGTATTTCTCTTGAATGGAGCAGGGACTGGGGGGAAGAGGGGTGGAGGCCTTGGGGGGAGACAGAGCCCAACATCACATACCCCACTCCTGGCCCACCGTGTATGAAGCTGGACGCCTGGCCCAGTGGTAATTTCAACTCTGATCCAAAGCTCCCTTATAGAAGTCTGGCTTGAACCTCTTACAGAAGAAAGAGGAACCCAGAGAGGCCAAGGGAAGAACCCCAGAGTCAAGTGGGGTTCTGACTCCAGCCTTCTGAATTTAAGCAGGGGCTCTGCCTAGCAGCCAATCCGAGGGAGCAGGACTTGGCTCCTGTCAGCTGGACCATAAAGGTGATCTGGTGACAAGTCAACCTCACTAAAAAAGAGGGCAGACTCTTTTCATCTAAATCAAACGACAAGCCAAACAGAGGAGAGCAATTTCCGAATGAATAGTATCATAGCACACACACACACACACACTTTCAGGTTTAAAAAAAAAGAGAGTGTGTGTGTAGGGGGGCGGGGGGAGTAGGGAAATACAACCAAGAACTAGCAAGAGAGGAACTGAAAGTGAAATACATCATATGTGCTCTCAGTGCTAAAGAAACAAACACTGCACATCTGTAGAAAAAAATTCAAGTTGGTGTGGCAGACGTTCCCTTCAGGGTGGTGCTCAGACAGGTCTCGAGGCATGGCTGGTCACCAGCAAGAGGGACTGTCTCTGGCCGCTGCTGTTCTGTCTAGTGGATGCTTGTACAAGACAGTCTTGGGCCACAGTCCCAAACCACTTGTATTTATAACCTCATGACAGGGTGGGCATCAGATCTTGATTTTGGAGGGAGAAAGTCTGGATACCCACCTTTTCAAGTGTTTTGGAGGGTAACGGTGCTAGCTGCCAATTTCCTTCTCCGTGCAGGGCACACCGGTCATGGTAACCCTTAAGGTCTCAGTGGTCAGCTTTGGAAGAAGTTGCTTTCTCCTCGGCATGGACAGCATGCATTTGACTCTGTCGTAGCCCGTTTCCTAGAAATGGAGCCTCCGAAGACACAGAGCAGCCTTGCTGAGCCGCAAACGGTATGCTTTGGAGAGGCCAGCTCCGCTTCCCAGGGCTTCTTCCTCAGGCTGCACTTACAGTCAGACTTCACACACACACACACCTGCATGAGCATCACGACACCACCAAACACACATCACACCCACTCTCTCTCCTCCCCCACGCTGCCGTGGTCCCGCTTGGCAGTGGGCTCCGGCTAGGGTGGGGAACAGCTGGAAGGTGGAGCGGTGAGCAGGGCAGATAGGACCAGGACAGAGAGAAGCCCAGAGCCGACCTGGGGTGAGTGGAATCGGGGATCTCCTCAGTGTGTGTGGCTGCCGTGGAATTCTGGGGCCTTATTAATCAGTCTGAGGCAGCAGAGGATAAAAATACCGTGGGAGCATACTCCTGGAGGAGGGGAGCAAGGCAGATCCAGGAATGAGTCACAGAGCCCCAGCCCTAAATTTAGAAGGTGCTGAAGGAGGCAGCCTTCCCCAGGGAGGATGGTAGAGATGCCTGCTGACCCGAGCACCAGGCCCCAGCAGGAAACAATGCTTGGCAGGAGTTCCTGAACAGCAGTGCCTGGGGAGCCCGAGCCCGCCATAGGCCTATTCCAGGTGTGGTGTAGGCCCCAGACAGAGCATTCAGCCCCATTCTCAAACAGAACCCCATCCACACCAGTCCTTCACACAGTCCTGGGGACCAGTGCCTGGAGTGCGGTGAGCTTGGACCTGGGTTGCCTTCTGGCAGGGCATGGCTGGGCTCCCGGGCTGTGCTGCTGTCCTGGCCAGGCACCCAGCAATCACACTGAAGAAGGCTGTGTGGATACAGGAGGCCAAGGCCCCCTGAGCAAAGGCCTCCCTGAGGGGACCCAAGCAGGCCCTTTGCAGCTCTGGTTGGAATTTGGGGCAAAGAAAGAGGGGTGAGGCATCCTTGTGCCCACCCTTGCTTCCCTCTGAACCCTGCAGGCTCCAGTTAGCCAGGTCAAGAGAAGAGGGAGGCACTGCTTCCAGGTCAAGGAACAGAGAGGTAGGAAAGAGGCCCTGCCCTGGGCACAGAGGCGAGTTACCCTGGGGGTACAGAGGCTCGGGATTCAGGGCAGTGGCAGCCGTGGTGTTTATGGTGTACTCTCTGTGTGCCAGGCACTGCACTCCACCCCACTGTGATGACAAAATCCTATTCCTCTACTCGTCTTGGAGCCGAGACAACTGGGATGTGGAGAGGTTAAATCATTTGTTCTAGGTCACACTCAGCAAGAGGTTCTGACCCAGCCTGGCTCCCTAGCCAAGCCAAGATACTAGACTGCTAAGAGGTACTGTCCTGCCTTCTGTCCCTTCCTTTCCTGGTGTCCCCGGGCATCCACAGGCTCAGGGAGGGAGAGGTCTGACAGCAGTACCCCACATCACCACCACGCAGGACTTGGTGGCTTAGAGTCCTCGCACCTCAGCCCCATGGGAGGCCTCAGAGGGAAAGTGACCTAGAAAGGTGCAGGCCTTGCCTAGGGGAGGCAGGGCCAGGACAGGAACAGGGGACTGTCCCTGAAGGAGGGCCCTGGCCCAGATGGCTCCCTGCCCCACCCCAGCTCGTGCTGATGTCTGTAGAAACTGCAGGAACTCAGTTCGATTGCTGGGTCGATGCCGCCTCCCAAAGCCCCGGAGTTTGCTATCAGAGGCTCTGGATCCATCTACCTGACCTCAGGTTCTCCCTGGGAATCTGCCCGGGCTGGGTGGCCAGATGGGCTGGGGTGTCTTGTGTGTCTTCAGGAAGAATGAGGTCATCTAGGCCTTCCACCAGGGCAAGCAAGACCTCCAGCCTAGGACGACATCCCCTTTTCCACAGCCCACTCAGCTTCCTTCCGCGGGAGCAGGTCCTTAGGGCCTGGACTCAGGGCAGTTTCCACTTTCTGGGGTACAGGGGCTTTGGGTGATGGGAGTGGCTGGGGATCCACTCTCACAGCCTTAGGTCATTATCATTCCTGAGAGAAGAGGCTCCAGTGCTGCAGGCCAGCCCGGGAGGATGGACCTGCCGGGGCGTGGCTTGGGGCCCTAGGGGGG
>NW_006159505.1:2133517-2138820 GCF_000334495.1 Tupaia belangeri chinensis | reverse complement strand
AGCCGCCAGTGCTGCAGGCCAGCCGGGGAGCAGGGCCCTGCCGTGGCGTGGCTTGGTCCCATAGTTAGCTTGACTGCAGCACCCCCCGGAACCTGGGCACCACACTTAACACTGAGCATTGGTTCTGACAAACGGGCCGGCGATTCCTGCCTGACCTCCCACCTCAGGTTCTTGTGAAGGTGAGGCAGGATAAGCATGAAAGGCCATGACCCCACCCAGTGTCTTCACAGAGAGGGTGTGCAGAGCCTTTTGCGTGCTTGTGTGTGTGCACATGTGTGCACGCAGCAACTTGTACAGCACTGTGACGGGCGCTGCTGACAGTCCCATGACATAGCGAGTGACAGGTCTGCAGGGAGCTGGCATGTGCCTGCGTGGCACGCTGTTTTGTGCCGTGGGTGTGGCAGGGCCTCAGGCAAGGTTTCCAGACCTAGTACCATTCCAGACGTACCATGGCCAAGGTTCCCGAGCTGCCCCTCTGCCTCAGATTTCACTACGTGCCCTGGAAGCTCCACCCTGGTGCTGTGTGTGTCCCAGTGACCACATGTGCACCTGTGCGGGACTGGCTGTGAGAGACTGTGACAGAACACCAGGGTGGGAGGCTGTGGCTGGGACAGTGTCACCAGGAGTGAGCTGGCGGCTGAGCCTGACTCAGTTGTGGCTGCCCGCCTCCATGTGGGCCCTGAGGCAGGAGCAGCTCCCTCAGGGCAGGTCTGGGCTGTTTGCTCAGTGAGGCTGGCAGGGCTGTGAGACCTGCCCTGGGCAAACACTTAGATCCGGCTCCAGATGGGACTGCCACTGGAAAGGACAGTCCCTCTCAAGGCCAGACCAGCCCAAGGGCCTCAGAGAGCTCTGTCCTGGGCCCTTCCTGAGGGCTGTGGAACCCCCTCTCCACACTGCTCCCTCCTGGTGACATCATACAGGTCACAGCCCAACCTTCTAGAACACTGCCTGTGGACACTGCACTGTTGCCCTGGACAACCTGGGACTTCGCTCCACATAAACTGGCAGGCAGGGTTACCCCGGAGGAAGGGGTGGGAGGACAAGGGGCCAGGGGAGGAGGGCCTTCTCATCTCCAAGAGGGGAGACCGAGGCAGCCATCCATCACTCTGACAGATGGTGAGGAGGCATGGGTGCCCAGGAGCGTCAAGATTTGTGGACCTCTCGTTGTCCAGGTCACTGAGCAGGTGGGAGACACAGGAGGAGGCTGCATCTTGAGCCTGGGAGGGTGCAGTGACTGTGCCGAGGGCACCCACGTGCGAGTGGAGGGGCAGTGTGTAACAGGCAGGAGCCTCAGGTGAGGAGCAGGAGGCCTAGCTTTTTCTTTCTTTGTCCCTAAAGCTGGGCCTTTTTTTTCCCCACCCCGTACAGTACAGTGACAGAGTGGGCCAGATCCTGGTGGTCAGGGTCTTCAGTTCCGGTGGAGGAGTTGAGGAGAGTGCTGGGGGCCAAGTAGGTGCCCAACCCCTGTGGGGTCTGTGTGCTGTCTCTTGGGGGGCAGTGAGCAGTGGTATAAATCTCTCTAGATGACGCCACCCCATTCCAGGAGTCACAGTCCCCTTCTGGGCTCTGACTTGCTGTACAATCGGGGCTCCTGTATTTACAGATGTCTTGTTTCATCTGGCAACTCTGCTTTGGTGCTGCGTGTGACCTGGTGTGACCAAGGGTGTCCCCAAGCCTCGAGGGCCTCAGCCACTCTGTGTGAGGGCAACCACTCTGTGCGAGGGGCATGTGCGAAAACCCAGGCTTGCTCAGCGCTCTGGGTGTCGGGTGCCTAGTCCTCACATTCCCACGAGGCTTCTCAGTTTTCTAAGCACCTTCTCATCGGCTCTTACCTTCCGCCCCCACTCTGACTACCGCTCAGTGATGTTCAGGAGCTGGGACTGGAGAGAAGCCAGACCTGGGCTCTGTCCTGGGGCTCAGAGGGGTGCCTCGATCCACCCCCTGTGGCCAGGCTGGCTGGCCTGCAGCTGGACAGAAAGGCATCTCCTATCCTCCTCAGCTGTGGCAGGAAGTGCAGTGGACAGTGAGGGTCGTGGTGGGCAGGCTATCTTGTTTACTCTTCCATGAGAATCTTACTAACCATCACATCAAGATGTTACCTTAACCCTTTCTGTCGGGCCCACGCACTTCTGAACAGCGTATTCCTCCCCGCCCCACTCCCACCCCCATTAAACTGCTGGTTACTTATCTGGGGGGTGAAACAGGCACATGCGTGACCCTTTTCATTGCAGTCATTTTCAGAGGGTATTAGTATTCCCAATGAGGAAACTGAGGCTCAGAGAGGGCACATCACTTGTTTCCAGTCATGCAGCCAGGAGATGGTGGAGCCAGGATTTGAACCCAGGTCCACAGGTCCTGTGCACTGCCAGGTGGGGGGAAGCAGTGGCAGCAGTCCTCCTCCCAGGCCCCCCACCCCAGCCCTCCTGGGCTCACTCTCCTGTCCTCGAGCAGATAGAGTCCTTCTCTCTGCTGCTCAGGGGTGATATGAGACAGGATATGAGTCTGTTTTGTCATGTTAGAGGACATTATGAGCCCCAGAGCAGGAAACACTGCAGTTTTTTTTTTTTTTTTTTTTTTTGGGGGGGGGTGGGGAACGACAAGCAAATGATGAGTAGAATGGGATAAAGCCTTTCCACCCAGCCCAAACTCAGGACCCAGTGGTGGGCCCAGCTCAGGGCATACCACCTGAGCCAAGGGTTGTCAGGTCACCTGCCTTTACTGATCAGAGACCCAGAAGGTTCATTCCTGGCTGATCTGGCTTTAGATTTGAGTGATGCTTGCTTCCTGCCACCAGTGTCCCCGCCTTCTGTCTCTCCCTCAGACTGGCAACTCTCTGGGGTGAGGAAGTCCTTCTAGCAGTTCCCCCTAATGTCACCCCTACCTTGTCTCTTTTACCCTGGACTGGATAGCAGGCAGAGAATTTTACTATCCTGGCGCCTGCTCTCTGCTGAGATGTGAGACATTGGGGTCCTGAAAAGGCAGGGCCACCAGGTCAGTGCTGCCCTCCCTCTCCCTCATGGCAGAACCTAAAGGCTATAGTTCACAGAGCAGGCTTTGGCTTTGTTGGGATTCCCTTTAGCTCCCCAGCCAAACTGGAAGTGAGGGTGGCAGGTCAGGCCTCTGAGGCCCGAGCAGGGGCAGTGGTCTGAGGAGACCTGGCCTGGAAGCAGAGGAGGTCCATAGCAGAAAGCCAGAGCTCAGCCTCCCGCACCCAGAGCCAGCCCTGGCCACCCACTCATTCCCAGACACTTTTTTTTTCCCCTACAGGGTGCGTGTGCTTGCTAGAGAGACAGAGAGACAGAAAGCGAGAAATCACCCCCCAGGGGGGATGGCCACACTGCAATCCCTTCTCCTCCATTCTCCTCTTGGGATCCTGGGCACGCATGCACATGCGCCTGACATGAGTTTAAGCCATCGGGTCCAGAACCACTGTCGACCACATGGGAGTTCAGTGACATAGCCATTATGCTAACTGCTGGTTCCCCCAGACACTTCTAAAGAGAATGAGTTAGAAGGCGCAGGGCGTATCTGACCTTACCTCCCACACTGCGGCTGGCCTGGAGAGCTAAGGTCAGGACGCAGGCCTCATGGGAACCCACAACTCATTTTACAGGGTCCACCCTGCATAATGCCTGTGGATGTTACTTGCCATCATAGCTCCCTGCTCACTCCTCCTCGTTTTGCACATTGGGCCTGACTTGCAAACATCTTTAGGCCCTAAGCACTGCAGGAAGAGACACTTTGGGACTAGCAGTTGACATAATGGCTATGTTGCTGGACTCCCATGTAGTCCACTATGGTTTGAGTCCTGGACCCGGTAACTTAAACTCATGCCAGGCATGTGTGTGTGCATGCCCAAGATCCAGAGAGGAGAATGGAGGAGAAGGGATTGCAGTGTGGTCATTCTCCCTGGGGTGTGTGTGTGATTTCTTGCTTTCTGTCTCTTTGTTGCTCTCTGTCGCTCTCTGTCTCTCTGTCTTTCTGGTGAGGAACACACCCTATAGCAAAAAACCTCTCCGGAAAAAAAAAAAAAAAGGAAGAGACGCCTCTCTTTATTTGTGAACCCACCTTGATGACTCCTTTTTTTCTCTTAGCGCCTTTAAGAACAGCTGTTTTATCCCAGAGCCCCAGGGTGAGACCTGGAGGTGCTTTAGAGTCATGCATGCTGATCCAGTGGCTCCTTCTGTGACTGGGGCAGAATGGGGCAGTCAAGGCAAAGAAGGGAACCCTGGGATGGAGGGAGGCCGAGACAAGAGGTCTGGTTAGTACAGAAATGGACTCTCTCTGGCATGGTGGGTACTCATTGAGTCCTGTTAGCTGTCCATCCAGAGGAGCTCACCGCAGGCCCTCCCTGTCTCTCTGTGGTCAAGGGCCAGTCGCTGGGGTGAGAGAATGCTCAGCTTTGGGACAGGCTCTACATTCTTACTGGCCTGGCCTCAGAGAAGGTGAGCTATTGGCCCTAGTTCACGTGGAGTAGATGGCAGAAGAGCTGGCACTAGGACCCAGGGGGCAGGGGCTGCCTCCTAGGCTGGAAGGTGGCTGCTATGTCTGGAAGGACCTCTCCAGAGGCTGTGGAGTTCTGGCTAGCTCTACCTGGGGAGTGACAGGGAGTCCCAGCACTCTGGGGCCAGATGTTCCTAAGAGCCTAGTCTAGTCCATCGGAGGCGTGTGTGTGTGTGTGTGTGTGTGTGTGTGTGTGTTGTGTGTGTGTTGAGGGGTAGTGGTGGACAAGGTCCAAAGAATCTGGCATCTGAGGGAGTCCTGGTTAAAGCTCCCAGGTGGCAATGAGACTGGAGGGGAGACTGTGCTCCAGTTAGGCCAGCCTGTGAATCTTCAGCCTGGTGGGTAGGATCAACTTCTGACAGTTTGCACACCCACTGGGAATTGGGCTGGGGCGTGTGGAGGCTTGGTGCGCCTCTGGGTTGGTGGAGGTGTAAGCTGTGGGCATCTCTGAGTTGCTGTGGGGCTGTCTTCCCTGCCAGTTAGTCGCGGGGGTGTGTGCCCATCTTTGGATCTCTGTATTGTTGTGCGGGGGTGGCTTTGGGTTGTTCTGGGGACAGCGTGCCTGTGTGTAAATAGGTTGTTGCAGAGGTATGCACCTGCGTGTATGGGGGGGGGTGGAGAGAAGGGGTTTTCGATTAACTTCCAGAATCCCTCTTGTAGTGCCTCACCACCCTTCCTCGCAGAGCCCACTCTATCTGGGCTCCTCCTCACCCGTCCCCAGTCCCTGCCTGAGGACGGCCCCTCCCGGCCTGAGTCCCTACCCGGGGCGGCGGGGGCGGGCGCTAGGACCCTGCGGGGCG
>NW_006159505.1:2132314-2133134 GCF_000334495.1 Tupaia belangeri chinensis | reverse complement strand
GGGCCCCCGATACAGCCCAGCGCCCTTCCGCCTTCAGTCCCTGCGGGTCTTGACCTCTCCTTCCGCCCGGACCCTGGACAGCCTCACCCGCGCCCCCAGCGCATTGACTCCCGTCCCCAAACCGGTCTTGCAGGTCCCAGGAAGGTGGCGTCAGCATCTGCAGCCGCGTCGACGTTGTCAGAGCCTCCGCAGAGGACCCAGGAGAGTCGGACTAGGGCCAGGGCCCCGGGCCTCCCTACGCTCCCCATGGAGAATCCCGCGGCCTCAACGGAGACCCAAGGGCCTCGGCCAGTCCTGGGCAGGGAGAGTGTCCAGGTGCCGGACGACCAAGACTTCCGCAGCTTCCGGTCAGAGTGTGAGGCCGAGGTGGGCTGGAACCTGACCTACAGCAAGGCCGGCGTGTCCGTGTGGGTGCAGGCTGTGGAGATGGATCGGACACTGCACAAGATCAAGGTAGGCTTGCCTTCCTGCACCTGCGGCCTCGCCAGCTCTCTCCTGGCTCTCCTGGCCCTCCCTCGGGGCCTCAGACACCTGGCTGTGTATCTGGCTGGGCCCAGAAAGAGTTTTCTGCTAGGAACCAGGGGACACAGACAGCTGAGCCAAGCTCCCCTCACAGACGGGCCAACTGAGGCCTGAAGAGGGGGCGTGACTCACTCTGGACCACTTAGCCAGAACCACAGTGCCCCTGCCTGTCCCAAGGAGGAGGATTATACCTGGCCCACCCAGGAGAGTGGTCTCCCTCAGGGACCTCTCTGCCTGAGGAGCCTTTACCTGGCCCCTGACTTGAGTCACTCCAGATGGGAGATCAGGCCCTTCTTTC
>NW_006159505.1:2129297-2132302 GCF_000334495.1 Tupaia belangeri chinensis | reverse complement strand
CCCTAATTCCTAGGTGTGTCAGAGCTGGGTCTCCTTCCCCCCTCTCTGCACCCTTGGGCGCCAAGGACTTGCTTCTGGCCTTGCTTTTCCCCTTCCCTCCCTGGCTGCTCTCTGAATCACCTGCAGGTCCAGAAGGCAGGATATTGGTTATCACATGGCCCCAGGCTAGGGTGGGCTGGGTCCTGGGGTCAAGGGTCAAAGCAGCACAGGGGCAGGCGCAGACACCTCAGCCCCTCACAGCCATCTCCCTGCTCCTTCCAACTCCATGATTCTCTTTTTGCCATAACAGGGCAGTTTGGGGCCCCATGAACCCACCGCTGTCTGGGAGTATATAAGCAGACACTGGTAATGACTCTGGTTGAGAGGCCTCATCAGCTGTCCCCAGTACGTTTGGTGTTGCTGTGAGTGCCACGTTTTGATGGTGGATGGGTAGGTCTCTCCTTGGCGGGCTCCTGGTGTTGCCTGCACCCTGCACCTCCATTGCCCTCCCCTCCTCCTTTCTGCTACCCTTCTGCTGGACATGTGGGAGGCCCTTCATGTTGTAATCGGGCAGGGTGCAGGACTCAGAGAGCACCCCCTGCCCTGATCCTCCTTCCTGGGACCTGGTCTCAGACTTAGCCCAGTGATCTTGGCCCAAGATGTCTGACCTTTCCCCTCTGACCTTGCACCTTTCTGCTTCATCCATTTGTTCCCCCCATGAGCTTCTGGTTCATCCTTTCTGCCATCCCTTCATCCTCTGTGACTCTCTGTACCCAGGCCCCCCTCTGGGGCCCTGAGCTGTGTCCATGCTGAGTAGTAGGGAAGGGAGGGCAGTTGGTATGTCCCAGCTTGGTGCAGGGACAGATCCTGTCCTCTTTGCACTTCAAGCATCCAGCACAGGGCAGGGATGGTGGTGGAAGGAAGGAACAAGGGAACAAACTGAATGAAAGGTGAACGGGCGGTTGGGAGTCTGTGACCTGGGAGGGGGGTGAGGCTGGTAGTGCAAAGTGGGGCGGGCACTGCCTTTCCCTGCCCCCTCCCCAGCTAGCTCCCCGCAAGGGAGAGGAGGGGAGAGCCTGACCTGAGTCCAGTATGCTCACCCTCTGTGTCAACAGGGCGGAGCAGCCTCCTCCATCTGGCTTGGTTAATGAGTAAACCCAGCTCAGACCAGGACTGGAGTTGGCGGGACTGGGGGCCAGGCTGCCACTGCAGACCCCTCATGGCTAGATCAGACTTGTCAGAGGGCCTTCCTTGGGGTGGAGAGGACTTGGAAATATATTGAGAGAACTTGGAAAAATAAGCATATGGGCAGGACACAAGTCCCCCATGGTGGTTGGAACCCCAAGCCTCCTTCCCTCTCAGACAGAGTAGAGGCTGTTGGTGCCAGAGGGCCTTTTGTAATCCTTGTTTCATACTCCCTTGCCCCCCCACTATGGGGCGCAGGTGAGGAGACAGAGACCCAGAGATGACCAGGGGCCAGCTCAGGTTCACACAGCCCAGGCCCAGCACAGCCTGGCCTGGAGCTCAGCTCTCTGCTCTCCCAGTCTAGCTCTTTCTGTCTTTTCTTCCCATGCTGTCCCCCAACACTGTTCCCCACAGTGCGGTATTAGGGACAGAAGATGAGCCCAGGCCTTGGTTAGCATCCCAAGGGGCCAGCCCCCTAGCCCTGATCCTCAGCACAGCCAGATGGAATCCTGGGTGTTGAGGGGAGGCCTCGGAGCTTCTCCCCCAAGATTCCAGGACTGCCAGGTTCCATGCAGTTAATCCCATTTCTGATCATAGGAGCCAGCTCCTGCTCCGATCCATGCATTTCTTTCCATCCATCTATTGGGTCGTCAGGAAAGTCATGACACATTTTTGCATGGAAAAACATAGAAAAAAAAAGTCATGACTTTTCTGATGACAGAATGATTTACTCTCAGGCCAGTCCTACGCAGTAGTGGGCTTGTCTCCCTGCTACCAACAAAGGAACTGAGGCTTGCAGAGGTGCTGTCACTTGCCTGTGACAAGCCACATACGGCAGCTGAGGCAGGAGTGGAACCAGGCCAGCCTGGCTCCAGCATGCCTACCCCTCTGCATGGGATCTCCTCATTAGCCAACAGTGTGGCCTTGATCCCATCAATAACCCTTTGAAGGAGAAGGTGTTCTCATTATCCCTTTGGTTGGTAGATGAGAAGGCTGAGGTCCACAAAGGGGAGTGGCCTGCCAAGGTCACAGGGCAGGTCTAAAACTAGAGTCTCATGATGCTTGGGTCACTCCTGGAGGCTGAAACTCATGGCAGGTGTTTGTTGAGTTTCTGTCTCCTTCCCCCACCCATCCCCCAGAGCTGGGACAGCCAGCTGCCCCTGCACATGCTCTGTGCTCATGATCCCAGGTGGTGGGGCTCCACCTGCCTACCCACCTGATGGAGTCTCCCTTCCTCCTCTCTCTTCCTCCTTCCCCTGTGTCCAGAGGTCCTTGGAAGCCCAGCAGGTAGAGCCAGGACAAAGGAAGGGGCTGATGCAGGCCCCCTGCACCCTTGCCCTCCCCTGGGGCCTCCAGCCTGGCCTGGCCCCAGACCTACCCTGTGCCCTGGGTGCTGGAGAGAAGGTAGATTCCACCTCCTGAGAGTATAAACCCTGTCCCAGAGGGAGAAGCTGAAGGTGGATCCTGGGAGCCTAAACCCAGTTAGCTCAGTGCCCAGCCTGTGGCGCCTGTGCTGGTTGAGAAGTGGGAAACCAGGAGGTTCTGTCCATCACTGACCCAGGGCCTGCTGGGGTCCAGTCTGGCTGTGGTGGTCTTTGTGCTGTGTATGTGACCTTGGGCATGTCCTTGCCTTTCTCTGGGATGTTTGTCCATCTTTGCTCCTGGGCTTCCAAGAGCCTTGCACTCCATGCCCGGGCTGGGGCCCATGGGAGAGAGATGGAAGGCAGAGGGATAGACACAGATGACACAGCACCCCGGCTGTACACCCAGTCTGTGTGTGCCTAGCTATGAGAGAGGCGGAGGCAGACCTGGATGCTCCCTTGGGCTTCCAGAGGGAAAGA
>NW_006159505.1:2121893-2128706 GCF_000334495.1 Tupaia belangeri chinensis | reverse complement strand
GGAGGGAGGTGGGTAATTCCAGTGACCCTTGCCTGCCTGGCGCACAGCAGCCAGAGGCAGGAGTGGTGCCTGGCCAGAACCAGGCTGTGGCAGGAGTGGGCTGAAGGCTAGGGCCCTTGAGGGGCTTGGTGCTGCAGCAGGTGCGGGAGGTCTTGGGAGTGTGGCTAAGAACCTGAGGTTCCCCTTGCCACAGGAAGCTAGGCAGTGGGGACCTGTCTCCTCTGACTTCCTGTCCAGAGCTCCTCCCCTTCTCATTTGAGCACAGCTCTAGCGGCCCCCTCTTGGCTCTGTCTCACGGCCTGCCCTGCCTCCTGTGCCACAGGGTCCCTGGGTTCCAAACTCTCAAACAGTGGAGAGTCCGTCCCATCAGCCAGCACCTTGTTCCCTCCCCCTGTGAAGCGCAGGGTCACTTAGAGACCTCTAAGGGCCCTTCTCACTCTCAACAACAGACTGGAGAAGTACATGACAGGGCGAGGGCCACGGCCAGATCCAGGTCCTTTCTTTGCGTCTTCTGAGTCCTCATACCTGTCCTGGGGGATGGGGCTCATTAACTCCATTAAGCAAATGTGGAACTTGAGGCTCAAAACAGGAATTCTTTTGTGTAAGGCCAGATGGTAGAAATGGCTAAAGTTGGATAAGAACCCAGGTCCTTGGGTCACCGAGGCTGAGATCTCTGCCCTCCCCTGGGCCTGGCTGTGAGCACTGTTGCGTCTTTCCATCTCTGAAACCCCATGGCTCTCACCTTTTCTTCCCTTCCTTCTGTGAGTCCCAGAACTGTGTCACTGTGGGAAGGCCCTTTGGAGGGGACCCAGCTGGGTAGGAGTCCAGTCTTTACTATGTGACCTTGGGGAACATCTCACCTTTCTGGATGAGGCTTCTTATCTGTGGTATGTGGTGGTAGGGGCAGGAACTAATCTGGTTTGAGGGGCTCAGACTGGGTGAATTCAGGTCCAGGCTTGGCCTCTGCCCCTACTGGGTTCAGTTTCCTCATCTCGACAGGAAGTGGCAGACAGGTGGCTGGAGGCTGTTCTAACCTTAGGCCAGGGGAGGGAAGACTGTGCTGGGGGAGACCAAGTAAGAACTGATGGATAAGGCCTTGCCATTCTACCATTGGAGGTCTGTTGATGGGGACCCTGGATCCAGGGTTAGCCCTGAGGCCCTCTGCTCTGGCTGTTTCTGTGTCTGTCTTGGCATGGGAGCAGCTTGGAAAAGTAGTTCCAGAGGCATCCTCAGGGAAACAGGATCCCAAGGGCATGTCCTCAGGTAATCAGGGTCTGGACTTTAGGATGGGGAACTCAGAGAAGGGCAAGTCAGAGGTGGCTGGAGGTATTAAGGAGGCTTTCCTGGAGGAGGTGGTTGGATTGGGTTGAGGATACAGGGGAGAGAACTCAGGGCCCAGGGACTGCGTGGCCCTGCATACTCAGTCCCTGTCTTGATCTCGGCCTCCTCACCGTCCCACGTGGACAAAAGTGCTGCCCTGCTTGTCTTCAGGCAGCAGATGCTCATTCAGTGAGTGTCCACAGATGGCTCTCTCTGGCTGGCCCTGCACTGGAGGCAGGGGACAGAGCTGTCCTCAGAGAGCTCCCAGCTGGGTGCTAAGACAGACACTTTTCACGGGAGTTGGGGGAGTACAGAGGGGGCCTCTGAATTGACCTTGGTGGTCAGGGAAGGCTTCATAAAGAAGGAGTGCTCAGGCAATTTCTCTTTAAAATTTTATTTATTTCTTTTTATTAATTTAACATTTTACATGAAGTCCTCATCATGATGTATACGATATATGTATATTTTTTCAACAGAGAACTTTTTATCTTCTGTCAGATGTTTCTTCCCTTGCACCTCACACCCACCCTCTGCCACCCATTTTCTACCGTCGACTCCGCCAGCTTATCATTTCTAGCATCCACACCCATCCCTTCCACCATCACACCTTCAGCTCTCTCAACCTCTGCCATAGAGTGCAGACACTTGGTGAAAACTGAGTAGGGATATACAGTGTGTACTTCTCAAAGTCTGGCTCAACGTCACTCAACCTGACACTCAGGCAGTTTCTTTGGAGCTGGGTGGAGACGTGGAGTCCATGGTGGGTAGCATCGGAGAAGGCCAGAGGAAGAGCTGTGCAAAGGTCCAGAGGTGGGAAACAGAGGCAGGTTTAGAAATCCAGAGGTCGTTCTAGCTGAGGTTTGGAACTCAGCTGGAGGTGATTAGAGAGCTAGACCAACATCCTAGGCCTGGGTCTTAGAGGTCCAGGGATGCTGGATGAGAGTTTTAGGCCAGGGGGTGGTAAGAGGATGCTGCTGTTATTTGGGCAGTGTTGAAACCCACAATAAAGCAGGGACTTGGGAAGTGGAGCCAGGGATCCTATCCTGAGGGATTTAGGAGGGATCATAGGTGGGACATGGCAGGTACAGCATAATTGCAGTGTGCAGACTGAGGTGTTGTGCAAGTTGGGGTGTCAGCCCCCTTCGTGCTTGCCCTGGGGCTAAGGATCCCTTAGGAGGGAGTGGTCTGGGGTGCCTCCAACCTATGTCCCTGCTGGGCCTAAAGAAGCCCTTGGCCCCCACGCTGGCTCTGCGCTTTCCATGCCCAGCTCCCCAGGCTCTGATGTTTAAATTTTAACAAGGCCCAGCTCAGTTTCCAGCCGAGAGTCTTTAAAGTTTCAGGAGATGAGAGAAAGGAGGGAGTCCTGCAGACAGATGGGTTTTCTTTCTTGCCTTGTGTCTCCACGCCTGGCTGGACCTTCTGCAGCCAGACCTTCGGTGCTGTGAGCCCAGAGGCCAGCACTCTGTGGGGATCTGGGCCTGAGGTGGGCTGCTCACCCTGTTCCTAGGGAACCTGGCCTGGCTTTCCGGTGGCCAATGAGGACAGGGACAGTCCTGACCCCTCACCTTTGCCCCTTATTTGACAGGTGGTGAGGCCCTGGCAGCAGATTGGGGGCCTCAGACATGCAGTGTCCCCACCCCTCTTGTCACTTACATATATCCCCTCTGGCCTTCTTGGGCTGCTTCAGTGTTCTAGGGTCCTGGAGACTCAGAAACATGGGCAGAGGTGACTCCCATGCCAAATCAGACTCCTCTCACCTGTCACCAAGGAGAGCCTGGAGCAGGTGGCATGGGCACAGAGCTGCTCTCTGGGCTTTAGCATTCCATTACCTTCTGCCTCTCAGCCTGGGCTCCTGAAGGCAGATACTTGCCACCTCTGCTGTCTCTACAGTCCTATGTCTGGGGGCAGGAGAACAGTGTCTGCCAGTGCACTGCTCCCCACCCTACGGGAGGGAGGAACTATTGCCTCCGGCCTCCCCAGTGGCGCTTGGGTCATCTAATCTTCCTTTTTTTTTTTTTTTTTTAAGAATTATTTATTTATTTGTTATTACTATTTTTAAAATTCGCTATAGGGCATATGTAGTCACCAGAAAAAGACAGAGAGAGAAAGGGAAAGTGCGAAAGCAAGCTGCCAGGTCCAGGATGTGAATACAGCCCTATGTCTGGGGGCAGGAGAACAGTGTCTGCCAGTGCACTGCTCCCCACCCTACGGGAGGGAGGAACTATTGCCTCCGCGCTCCCCAGTGGCGCCTGGGTCATCTAATCTTCCTTTTTTTTTTTTTTTTTTAAGAATTATTTATTTATTTGTTATTACTATTTTTAAAATTCGCTATAGGGCATATGTAGTCACCAGAAAAAGACAGAGAGAGAAAGGGAAAGTGCGAAAGCAAGCTGCCAGGTCCAGGATGTGAACTGTGGTCAGCCATATGAGAGTCTAGTGCCTTAACCACCATGCCACCTTCTGGTCTTTGGGCCATTTAATCTTACTCTTTGGATTTCACGTCACAACCTCCATTTGCCTCTGGTTCCCTAACATTGCCTCCACCATCTTCTAGACCTTCCATCTGTTCTCAGACCCTCCCAGATTGCCTAAGACCTTGTGTTAGACTGGGGAGGTGATAAGGCTTGAGGAGAGGCCTGAGAGGCACAAGGGATGGAGTTCCCTTGTGTGCCTCCGCCACGTATGCACTCATGCATTTGCTGACAGTGTGTTTACTGAGTGCATGCTGGATGCCAAGTATTGCGTTATATCCAGGACTTTAGCATCAGGCCACCGAGATCAGGCCATGTGGTCATGGGGTTGCATCCTGAGGGGGAGACAAGCAAAACAGAAGCCAATGACCAAGTTAGATATCAGGCGATGGCTGTGTGGACAGGACATAGATGGGATCACGTGATGGGGGCTGACGGCTCTCTACCTGGGCCTTTGAGGACGACGCTGGACTGTGGACAGCTGCATGCACTATGGCCTCCACTTGAGTGGACTGTGAGCCCCTCAGGAATGGACACCAAGCTCCCCAAGCCCAGGTGATGGCCCGAGCAGGCACCTGCAGGATCAGTCGCTGTACACAGCACATTTGTGTGTGACTCTGGCTCGCCTGTGCCTCTGAGTGTGAGACCCTCTGTGTTTCTGTGTCTGGCGTTGCTCTGTATGTGTGAGTCCCACCCCCTCACTGCAGAAGCAGAGTTGTCTCTGATCCAATTATGTCTCCTCAGCTGTATCCTGGCAGCTCCCACCCCTGGCTCAGCTCTGGCTGTGCCACGGCCTCCCCCTTCCTGCCGCCACCGCAGCCTCCTGCCCTCACCTCTCGGCCTGTCTCTGGGTCCCAAGGTCTTCCCCTAAGGACTTTGTTTTCTGTCCTCTGTTCCCTCCCCCGTCAGTGGTTACTGTTCTGTCATTAGCATCTCTTTTTATCCTTTTTCCTCCAATGGGGTTGCATCCTGAGGGGGAGACAAGCAAAACAGAAGCCAATGACCAAGTTAGATATCAGGCGATGGCTGTGTGGACAGGACATAGATGGGATCACGTGATGGGGGCTGACGGCTCTCTACCTGGGCCTTTGAGGACGACGCTGGACTGTGGACAGCTGCATGCACTATGGCCTCCACTTGAGTGGACTGTGAGCCCCTCAGGAATGGACACCAAGCTCCCCAAGCCCAGGTGATGGCCCGAGCAGGCACCTGCAGGATCAGTCGCTGTACACAGCACATTTGTGTGTGACTCTGGCTCGCCTGTGCCTCTGAGTGTGAGACCCTCTGTGTTTCTGTGTCTGGCGTTGCTCTGTATGTGTGAGTCCCACCCCCTCACTGCAGAAGCAGAGTTGTCTCTGATCCAATTATGTCTCCTCAGCTGTATCCTGGCAGCTCCCACCCCTGGCTCAGCTCTGGCTGTGCCACGGCCTCCCCCTTCCTGCCGCCACCGCAGCCTCCTGCCCTCACCTCTCGGCCTGTCTCTGGGTCCCAAGGTCTTCCCCTAAGGACTTTGTTTTCTGTCCTCTGTTCCCTCCCCCGTCAGTGGTTACTGTTCTGTCATTAGCAATCTCTTTTTATCCTTTTTCCTCCATTTTTTCCTGTCCCAGTTATTTACTCATTCAACAAACCTTGGCCTAGCTCAGCCTTGTTGTTAAGGGAGCAGGATCTAACGTGGCTGACCGCTGTTTGAATCCTGGCCCTGGCATTTGCAAAGCATGCCAGGTGCATGTGCTTACATGTCCCAAATCCTGACAGGAGAAGGGACTGTAGCGTGATTATGTCCCTTTGAGGGGTGCCTTCTCTCTCTGTCTCTCTCTCTCTCTCTCTCTCTGAAGAGTTCATGTGCCTTCTGACAAAAAAATAAAACAAAAACCAAAAACACCTCTTCTCATGCCTCCCCCTCCTCTGCCTGCCACTGTGCTGATGTTGAGGACCCGGGGATGGATCAGACCTAACCCTTGCTCTCGAGAGAATCAAGGCCTGGGAGACAGATGGCGACAGTGGCAGCCTTTTGTGAGAAGTGCTGGACAGAGACTCATGCCAGGCTGAAAAGAGGCCAGACATGGTGGGGGGGGCAGGTATGGGGGTTCACTGACTAGGGTGATGCCTTGGGGGCCCAGCAGGAGTCAGGCAGGAAGCTGAGGTCTTAATGAGTCCTGCAGTGAGGGAGGTGCAGGGTCAGGGGTAAGAAAGCATGGAGACAGAGCCGGGGGTGGGGGGAGACGGCTGGCATCTGGATTTTATCCTGGAGGCAGAGACAGATAGGGGCCCGTCATCTCTGGATTTTAGAAAACTCCCTAGCTGCGGGGGACAGATTGGCCTGGAAGCCAGAAGACCAAAGAAGATGTGGCTGTGGGGGTCCAAGCAGGCATGTGGAACCTGTGGGTTGGTGAAGAGGGGCTGCTGGCAAGGGCATGGCGGAGCAAAATCCTACGGCAGAATTGGCTGGAGGGTAGGAGTAAGAGCAGAGGAGAAGTCCAGAACCACACCCAGGTTCCAGGCCCTGGAGGGAAGAGGAAGGGCAGTGAGGAAGAGAGGCCTGTGGACTGTCTGGTGATACCCAGGGGTCTTCAAAGATGAAGTCTGGAACTCTCCTAGAGTGCTTGGAGGAGAGGGAGGGAGAGCATCAGCTCCCTGGGGGTCCTTGCAGCCCTGGGGGAGGGAGGTTCTCCTTTCTGTCTGTGTCTGTCTGGATGTCAGCCTGGCCTGGTCTGCTCTCACAGGTCCCTCCACCCTCCCTGGCCTTCTGGGCCCGCCCACTCTCTGCCTCTGGTTCTCAGCTGCCCCTGTCTGGCTCCCTCCTCTCCCAAGTTGGGCACAGAGAGGCCAGAGGGACAGAGCAGGGGTCAGCATCTGAGATGTCATGGCAGGATGTTACCACTGCTTCCACGCCCGGTCTGCAGCTTGGGAGCAGGGGGGTAAGGTGACCGGGGGGTCCACGGAGGCTGCTGGAGACTAGGGGGAGGGAGGGAAGGAGGAGGCAGAGCAGGCATGAGTCAGCCCTGGATGGAGAGTCACAGAG
>NW_006159505.1:2115578-2121752 GCF_000334495.1 Tupaia belangeri chinensis | reverse complement strand
GTCAGCCCTGGATGGAGAGTCACAGAGAAGGGCGAGCTTGGTCTGCTCAGGGAGCTCTGTCCCCGGGAGCTGGAGGAGCATCTCCACTCTCCAACGCAGTCTCACAGGGCCCTACTTTTGAGAAGAAGATGGATTGGGAGTAGTTACTGCCAGATCCCCTTCCTTTCAGAGGAGAAGGCCAGGGCCATAGGGGTTATTCTGGCCACTTTGCAGGTGGGAATACTGAGCCCACAGTGGGGGAAGGAGACCCTGTGTTGGGCCCACTTCACCTGGGTCCTTCCAGGCACAGCCAGCCCAACATCCCCTCCTCACTCCACATATCACCAGAGCCCCAGCCTGCGGCATGGACCCTTAGCCACAGTCCTTATCCGGCCAGGCGCTGGCCCACCTGGGGTTCCTTGGGTCCTACACAGAACAGAGCCTGCATCTTGGGGAGCAGTCTCGTGGTAGACTTTGGGTCACAGTGCGTTCTAGGTTCATGTTCCCACTTCATGTTTTGAGCCTGTTTGTCACAATCTTCCCTCCTCCCAGGAGATTGAGAGGATGGGATGAGGTGAATCTGCACCCCTCCAGTGGAGGCATCCCCTAGCACAGAGCCTGGCACAGAGCAGCTGCATTTGAACATGTGTTGAATGGATGAATGAACGAACAGCTTGAGGTTCCCCAGGGACGGCTCCATTTCCCGCCTCCACCCTCATTCACTCGGATTACCTCGTGGAACTGCATGTGCCCTCTCCTTTCCCCACCCCAACCAGGCTCGTGCTGTCTCCTCTGCCAGGAGCCTCTTTCCTCTCCTTTTCTTCTGGGTGCATCTGCTCTTCTGGTCCTTGTCAGGACTCAGCTTAGCTAGCCCTCCCTGTACCTGTGGCTCTGGCTTCCTGTCATCCCTGCCCTGAACCATGGGGCTGTCATTGCCTGTGGCCCTTCTCCCTAGTCTCCTCTGGCTCCCAGCACAGCGCCAGCTGCAGGCGAGAAGGCAGGGGAGCTCGGGAGCATGTAAGCCTGGCCAGCCGTCAACCTGGCATGGTCAGCAGGGGTGGCCTCAGGCCCCAGTGCAGTTGAGTCTGGGCTTTCAGGTCCAGGGGTACAGAGACTTCATGGTTCTAGACAGCATTTTTAGGGATGGGGGAGGTATGTTTTTGCTATCTTGTATAAACTATATTGTAGTAACAAGAAACCACAAATGAAAAATGAATCACCCAGAGCCTCAGTTTCCTGAGTCAAACTTTGCCTTGGTTCCACCCAGCCCTCATTCAAAGGCGTAGACAGTGTACACATAGTTGAAACACATACAGCATAGGTGGTAGCGTGTACCCTGTCTTGTTCAGTCAGCGTCATGTCTTAGAGGTCTCGTCTATCGCTATAAAATGACCAAGTTGCAATCATTTCTGGCAGCTGCTTGCTGCCAGTCCTGTTCTGGGTTCCCTAGAACTAGCTCCAGCCGTTGCCCCTGCCTCTGCCCCTGCCCTGGGAGAGCCCACAACCCTTGGTGGCTGTGCATTAGTCATTACGGTGATGTCATTCTTGACCAAACCAGGCCTGTTGTTCTTGGTGTTCCGGGTTGTTCTCCAAAAGAATTTGCTAATTACAAATGTAAAAATATTCTCATGAATATCGTAACAGCTTTTTTTCTTATTTTTAAATTTTTTCCTAACTATATATTTGCATTCTTGGGGTTCTGGAAACTGAATTGAAAGACACTTTCGTTTTGTTTTGTTTTGCCATAGGACTAGTGCACTTGGTGGAGAAAGACGGAGATACAGTGAGAGAGAAAGTGAGAAATCCCCCCCCCCCCGCCCCCCCCGGGGTGATAGTCACACAGCAATCCTTTCTCCTCCTGGGATCTCGGGCATACATGCACACACACATACTCGGTGTGTATTTTAAGCTACCTGGTTCAGGACTTGAACTACGGTCGGCCATGTGGAAGTCCAGTGGCATAACCGCTACACCATGGACAGGACAGTGACATGAGGGATCTGTGGAAGAGAGAAAGGAGAGGGGTTTGGTATGGCCTGCCATAGGGGTGCTGGCCCTTGATTGAACCAATTTTTGCTGCCACTGACTGAGGTGGTTTTACCTTCACCTGCACAAGCAGTGAGTATTTCATACATTGTTGCTAATTTGCCAAGTATAAGTTGATACCTCGGTGTGTTTTTATTCCATTTCATCATTATTATTATTACTATTTTTTTAAGCATTTGATCGCTATACATCATTTGGCTTGTAAAGAGAATTTACCTAACATGAAATACATCCCAGATCAGACCAGTCCTCAGTGTGGTTCTTATTTACTTTTCTTTTACTATGGGAACTGATAAAGATCTAAAAGCAAGTGCCAGTCTCCCCGAACCCGTCTCCTGGTGTCTCTGACTCCCTCGGTCCCTGTGCTGCTTTATAAGAAGTGGAAGGCAGAAGTAGTCATCGCCTCATGAGTCATAGGGACTTACAGGAGCCCAGTGGGTGTCCACTGGCTTGCTCCTTCCGAATTATTACATGGAAGCATTGAGGGCCACAGGCCAGGGCCCCACGTTCTAAAATGCTGATGTTTACGGCACTATTCACACAGGCACCCCCTCTGTTGGCTCACCTGTCAGCTCACCTGTCGGTCCCTCCATCCCAGTACTTTACTGAGCACCTGCCCAATGCCGAGATGAATGAGGAGCTGGGCACTGCAGGCCTCTGCTGATGCAGTGGGTACTGGGGCTGCAGGAGGCAGGAGGAGTGGCCCCCAGCCTAGCCAGGACAGTTTAGCCTGGATAGAACAGTCAGGCTGCAGTTTGGAGACACAGTGGGATTGGAGCCAGTGAGGGGAAGTTCTGACCTGGAGGGGGAAGGACCTCAGCACCCCTATGGCAGGCCATTCCAAACCCCTCTCCTTTCTCTCTTCCACAGATCCCTCATGTCACTGTCCTGGAGCTGCTCTGTTTACAGAGGAGTAGGGGAAAGGGGATCTTCATGCTGGGGGCCTCAGAAACCCAGAAGTAGGGGGCAGATGCTCTCTCAGCTTGGCCTGATGCTAGCCTTTGAGAAGAGCAGAGCAGGGAGTCCTGGGAGAAGCTGGAGCTGAGAGGATGGAGGAGGGGAGGGTCTGAGAGGGCAGGGGCTGGGAGGGCTGCTGGTGCCAAGGCTCTGAGCAGCCATGTGCCCTGGGTCAGTCTTTGCATCTCTCAGAGCCTCCTCTCCTAGGCTGTCGTAGTAAGGCCAGGCCTGGCTAGGGATGTTAGGGTGGATGGGTGGGTCTGTGCAGGGCCCTGGTGTGACAGGGCCTCCTGCCCCCCCCGACCACCCACCCATGGGGGATCTTGGCAGTTTTGTTTCTTAAACATCATTCTTCTTTTCCCCCACGTATCCTGTCCTTTGGGGATTACTATCCAGAAGGTGCTCCCTTGGCAGAGCTGGGAGGCCAGAGAAAGCTGTTGCCAGAGAAAGGGCTTCATGTGTGAGTCTCCCTTAATCCCCGCAGCATTGCTCTGAGGAGAGGATTATCCCTGTCTGACAGATGAAGACACCAGAACTCAGAGCCTCAGTCCTTTGCCCATGCCGAGGCCACGCAGCCCGGCCGTTCAGAGACCTGTCTGACACAGAGCCTGCAGGTGCTGTGTAGACTGAGCCTGTGGAGCCCAGCTGGGTCTGGGTCAGTGGGGGTCTACCATGGCTGCAGGGTTCTTAGAGGGGCTTCCAGGTGCAGACCCTCAGCACTAGGTTTTGGAAAATCCCGGCCCTACTTTTGAACCCAGCGAGGGCTGGGGATTTGAATGGGGACCTTTGTTCAGATGGAAAGTCTGCAGGTCCAGTCCCTGGTCAGCAAGGCCTCCTGAGTTTGACGAGCACAACAGAATAACCAGGCTGGCCCCGGTGCAGCAGGCTAGTTCTAGCTGAGCCAGTCCTGCTCCTCCTTGAAGGCAGCAGGGTCCGGTACACCTGCACTGTGGTCTCTGCTCTACTGCTGCGGGCTGTGTGACCTTGGGCTGTGCGTCTGTGAGCCTCAGTTCCAGCATCTATGAAATGGGGATGATGGTTTCCGCCAGGGTGTTGGGAGGGTGAGAAGCCACGTCTGCGAAGGACCAAGCTTGGCGCCCTTGATGGCGGGCATTGCATCCCCAGTGGGGTCTGAGGGCCAGCTGCTCCTGTCTCTTTCGTGAGGTGATGAACCGGTTAGTGATCCAGAGCACATGGTGAAGGTTACCGAGGTTGGGACTGTTCAGGCTGTGACTGATCTGGTACTTAGAGCCTCACTCCCAGTCAGGAATCTTCCCTCATTTGAATGTGGTTCTATGGGGGAAGGTGATTTGTTTAGCAGTTATTCCCTTTACAAACTGTTGAACTGCAGTGTTAGCACAGCCGTGGGACATCTCGGCCCATATGAACCCCTTACCCTTCTGGCCTCAGTTTCCCCAGAAGTAATCTTAATAGTGGTTATTGAAGAGATTATCTGCTGGGTTCCTGGGGCTTTGGGACAACCATATGACCCACATATCCTGTAGGCAAGGAGACTGGAGACTTGCTCTGTGAGTTCTGGGGGAGAGCCACACTTGGATCCGCCTGTCTTTGCTTGTCACTGCCCTGGTCTGTGGCTCTCAAGGCCAGGGCACAGTCCCGTGGCAGTGACCCGTCTTGGGTCAGCCGTCTCCCAGGGTCCTGGGAGACACTGGGCCCCTCTGTCCAGTGGAGAGTCTTCCTCTTCAGTGCTGAGCCTGGGAGGGCCTCCTGAAGAAGCACGGGGCGAGGGATGGGTGAGCAGGGCCAGGCAGCCCGAGACAGATGGGCGCTGGACCCTGCTCCGTACACCTCTCGTCCTCGTATTGGAGACGTCCTTCTCTGCCCTTTCCATGGCTCAGCTCCTATCTGTTTGGGCTCTGTGGCTCTCTATCCCCAGTTGCTATGTAACACCCCGCCCCCGCAACCCTGTTCATTTTGGATTGCAGTTTTATGCCCCTGTCTCTCTGACCACTCCACTTGGCAGGGTCTCTTTGGGGCAGTTCCCCACTGCCCAGGTGCAGGCCTGTCACATCTGGCGGGCTTTAGAAAGTGGTGAACAAAAGGGCAGGGTGGGGACCAGGGTGAGGCAAGGGAGGTACCCAGGGCACAAAATATAAGGAGGTACAGTCCTGGCCATGGGGAAGGGTGAATGGGAGCCTGTTGGAATAATAACTGCTGCCATTTTTGGAGCATTTATGATGCGCTACATTACAGACATTATCTCATTAATCACAGCATCCTCCTGAGACGAGTAATGTTATTAATCCCATTTTTCATCTGAGGAAACTAAGCCTCAGCAGAGTTAAATCTTGTGCCTCAGAGAGGAGCTGGGATTGGAACCTTGGTGGGGGCGGGGAGAGGGAGAGGAGCCTCAGAGCCTGCAGGAGTCTCTCCCTGGGCAGTCTTCCTTGCCCATCTGGTCCCTTCAGACTGCAGTGAGACTCTGGGGTGCTGGGGAGAACAACGCTGGGCCCAGGAGTTCTGGACAATCCCAGTCCTCCACGTTGTGGGGGTTTGGAGGGAGTGGAGTGCCAGGGACAAGGCCTGTCATTTCTCTGGTGCCCCATTGGCGTCAGGTTTCTCGGCTCTGAAGTGGCTTCATGTCAGGCTCCCTGGTGCAAACAGCTTTAAGGGCTTTGCAGCAGCCCTGTGGCAGAGTAACCCCCTTTCCCGGGGAGACCTCCTAGGTCTGGCTGGGGTGACTGACCTGCCCACAGCCCAGTGACTGTAGTTTCCTGTCAGAGGCCCACCCACTGGGCACTCTCCAGTAACTCAGCCCTACCCCCTACCTGAACCTCCTGGAGCCTCTTAGAATTACACCTTGCCAGGTGTGGCCTCAGGCAAGAACAAAGCCGGATGTAATTTCTCCTTCTTGGTGCAACAGTGGGTGCTGCCTCCTGGAGGCTGTGGAAAGCCACCCCCCCACCCCCCTGCCCCCCAGACCTGCTTCCATGGGCTGGAGACTCTCACCTGACCCAAACAGTTGGCTTGCCTCAGTTTCCCTATTGGCACCGCGGCCACAGCCCAGCTCTCGCCCTCCCAGCAGGCCCCCACTGCTGGCTTTCTTCCATGAGTCTGCTACCAGCCTGGAACCCTTTGAAGTTTCCTTCTTTATCTTTTTTTTTTTTTTTTGCTTTAGGACGTGTTTGTTCGCCAGACAGAGAGCAAGAGAGACAGAAAGCGAGAAACCAC
>NW_006159505.1:2108659-2115566 GCF_000334495.1 Tupaia belangeri chinensis | reverse complement strand
GAAAGATGATCAGAAGGTTGGCTGAAGTCGGACAAGTCATGGTGACTGGAAAGAAGCCAGTTATGATCGTTCAGTGCAAGACTTTGGGCTTGATTCTCCCTGTCCTCTTGCAGCTTCCTGCTGAGCCTGGTAAAGTAGAAAAGGCAGAATATTAAGCCAAGAAGAGTTGGATACTGAAGCTTTGACAGATGGACTTGATATAAGATAAGGAAGCAGTCTCAGAAGGCCACCTTTTTTTGGTCTGTTTGTTTTTAAGAGAGGTTTTTTGCTTTAGGACGTGTTTGTTCGCCAGACAGAGAGACAGAGAGACAGAAAGCGAGAAATCACCCCCCAGGGGAGATGGCCATGCTGCAATCCCTTCTCCTCCATTCTTCTCTCAGGATGTTGGGCACGCAGACACACGCGCCCAGCGTGAGTTTAAGCCACTGGGTCTGAGATGCGAACCACAGTCGACTACGTGGGAGTCCAGCGACATAGCCATTATGCTAACTGCTGGTCCCCCTTCTTTATCTTAAAGGGCTAAGCAGCGTTTACACTCACTGGGCACCTGGTCTGTCTACGGCTCTGCACTACCCACCACTGTCGCAGAACGACCTTCAGAGCCAACATAGAGCCCTGCTCCAGAGCCTGCTCCAGGAAGGAGGGTGGGCAGTGTCTGGGCAGGGCCTGTCCTTTCCCAGGGTATTTCAAGCAGTGGGTACATCGGGGCCCCAGGGCTGGGGTCCTGGGTTGGATTCTAACCTACCAAGCAGAGTTCAGTTGTCACTGCCCTTCCAGTGACATATTCACTGTCCAGAATAACCTGTCCAAGGACTTGTAAAGACAAAGCAGCTTCCAAGCTTAGATTTAGAGATTCTGGTCTCCTTGGAAGCCATACTCGAGTGCTCCTGATGGTTTGGAGCGCTGGGAGATCCTAACAAGCCGCTGCGTGCCCTGGGCTTCATGTTTCTGTTTTGCAGCAGAGGGCTGATAACACAGCAGCACCCTAAGTTTGGGCTGAAGAACGAGGGTGTGGAACGTCTGCTGTAGCACTGGGGCCTCCATGCTCAGTAGGTTATTTGGGTGCGAATGGTGTTGCCAGATCTGGCTACTGCTGTCTCCCAGTCCCCTTTCTCGCCACTGCTCCCCTCCCGTCACGTAGTCCTCTCATGTACTCCTCATCCACTCAGGTCTTGTCTCTCTCCTTCAGTCTGCAGAGGTTCTGAGTCTCTCCTTGACTTTCATGACCTGGACCCTTAAAGGCCAGTCCTTTGGTAAAATGTTCCTCATTTTGGGTTTATCTGATGTTGCCTCAGGCGTGGATTTATGCTATGTGTCTTTGGCAGGGAGAGCAGTAAGTGACACTCTTCTTTTCATCGCATCCTGTCAGGCCACACCCGGTCGGAACTTGTCCTGTTGCTGATGGTGTTCCCTTTGATCACTTGATTAAGGTGGTATCTGCCAGGCTTCTCCACTCTGACATTTCTCATTTCCCCTTTGTATTTAATAAGCATTTGAAGGGAAGGTACTTTGAAGCTATGTAAATACCCCGTTCCTCATCAAACATTCCATTTGTTTATTATTTTCCTTCCTGTTTTCATGAAAGAACACAAGCGAGAGAGAGAAAGAGAAAGAGAGAAAGAAAAACACTCCTCACAGGTCTGGCCAAGCCATGATCCTCTTCTTTCTGTCCTCCAACCGCCAGATCATGGTCACTTGCACACATACCTAACGTGTCTCAGGCTGACCAGGCAAGGGAGTCAAACCACAGTTGCCATGTGAAATCTGGTCTCTTTCTCTCTTTTTAAAGAATTACTTATTTAATTGTATTTATCTTTTAATTTGCTACAGGGCATGCATGCTCACCAGACAGAGACAGAGACAGAGACAGAGACAGGGAAAGTGAAAAAGCAAGTAGCCAGGTCCAGGACTGGAACTGTGGTCAGCCAGGTGGGAGTCCAGCACCTTAACCACCGTGCCACCTGTTGGCCCCAAGATTTAGTCTCTCTTGAGCAGCTCATGACCGCTGTGCCACTGAGCTGGGCTTATCCATTTCTTTCTTTCTTTGTACCTCTTTGTAGTTTGGTTTCTTATTTTATTCAGTGAGATATAATCTGATATATAATAAGTCATTACTTTTTTTTTTTGGAGAGGTTTTTGCTATAGGGCTCATGCACTCGCGAGAAAGACAGACAGAGAGACAGAGAAATAGAAAGTGAGAAATCACCCCCCGGGGGGATGGCCACACCACAATCCCTTCTCCTCCATTCTTCTCTTGGGATCTTGGGCACGCACACGCACATGCCCGGCGTGAGTTTAAGCCACCGGGTCCAGGACTTGAACCACGGTCGACTACATGGGAGTCCAGTGACATAGCCATTACGCTAACTGCTGGTCCCCTCATTACTTGTTTTAACATATAGCGTGTCCCAGATTTAGCCCATGGTAGGGTGATCAGCTATCCCAATTTACCTGGGACTGAGGGGTTTCCCAGGATGTGACACTTTCAGTGGTGAAATTGGGAAATCCTGGGTAAACCCCAATGTGGTCACTCTACCAGTAGGAGTCCTTCAGATGGGCTCCTGCGTCCCTTGGACAGGGCCTCTATCATTCTTTGAGTACTCCTCCCCTTCTGGCCTGGTAAGATATTCTAAGCTCATCTTATTCTTTCTCTGACCCAGCCCTGAGATCACCCAGGGGACCTCTGGAGTATTAGACCATACCATACCATGGAAACCCAAGCCAGGTAGAAGTCATTCAGTTGCTCCATGGGCCACACTCTGGCCTGCCCCTGCGTCTTGACCCTGGCCTTCTCTGCACAGGGCCACTTGGCAAACACTCACCTCTAGACTGAGAGTCTCCGCAACGCCTGATTCCCCACCTTCCCCCACCAAAGCTCATCTCCTCCTCCGTGGCCCCACTGGGCACTCTAGGGCACCTCCTCATTTCCAGGTGGGCCTCCTGCCTCAGTCGGAGCTGCTCAAGGATAAGCCTCAGAATTGCGCCTGGCTCTTCTGGGCTCAGTAGAGGGCTGGAGTGAGGGACAGCAGGTTTAAATGATGGATCCAGTCATAGACTGGAAGAACAATCAGGACAGAGAGTGAGACTTGTTCTGGGTCAGACATGAGTCTTGGCAAGCTGGAGTCTGTCCTTGAGCTTCTGTTTTCTTTTTTATTTGCCAGAGGGCATGTGTACTTATGAGAGAGATAGAGAGAAGGGAAGAAAGTACCCCCAAGCGGGGTGTGGTACTGCAGCAATTCTTTCTCCTTCATTTCTCCCCCCTGTTGGAATTTTGGGCACACACACACACACACACACACACACACACACACACACGCCTGGTGTATTTTTCCAGCTATTGGAACTGGGATTCCAACTGTGTGGTCAGCCATGTGGGATCCATCTCTCTTAAGCACTAGGCCACAGGGCCATCCCAAGCTTCAGTTTTCTTAATTTTAAACTGGGAGGGAGGGGCGGTCAGCAGGTGGCATGGTGGTTGAGGGGTTGGACTCTCACATGGCCAACAATGGTTCAGGTCCTGGACCTGGCGGCTTGCTTTCTCACTTTATTTCTTTTCTATCTCTCTGGTGAGCATGTGTGCCTTGTAATAAAATAATAATAATAATAAAATTAAATAAATCTTAAAAAAAAAAAAAAGAGAATAAACGGGTGCATACCTCAGAGCATTGCAGCTTCCAGCTGAGCAGGGAGGCCCACTTGGAAATGAGGTGCCTTAAAGTGCCCAGTGGGGGCATGGAGGAGGAGATGAGCTTTGTTGGGGGGAGGTGGGGAATCAAACTTTGTGGAGACTCTCAGTCTAGAGGTGGCTGTTGGCCAAGTGGCCCTGTGCAGAGAAGGCCAGGGCCAAGACGCAGAGGCAGGCCAGAGTGTGGCCCGTGGAGCAGGTGAATGACTTCCATCTGGCTTGGGTTTCCATGGTGTGGTGTGGTCTAATACTCCAAAGGCCCTGGTTCTAGGCCTTCTTAGATTAATGGGTGATTCCAGGGCTGGGTCAGAGAAAGTGTAAGATGAGCCTAGAGCATCTTACCAGGCCAGGATATTTTAAGAATAAAATGAGGTGCTGTGTATAAAGCATTCAGTACTGCATCCAGCGCGCAGTGAGTACGCCTCTCAGATCGCCACAGAACCTTTTTATCTATGTTTTCATTACTGCAGGAGTACTATGCATTTTAGAACATTAGAAATAGAGACAAGCAGAAGGAAAAGGAAACGATCATATTCTTTTTTTTTTGGGAGAGATTTTCGCTATAGGGCGCGTGCGCTCGCCATACAGACAGAGAGAGACATAGAGACAGAAAGCGAGAAATCACCCCCCAGGGGGGATGGTCACGCTGCAATCCCTTCTCCTCCATTTTCCTCTTGGGATCTTGGGCACGCACGCACACGCGCCCAGCGTGAGTTTTAAGGCACCGGGTCCGGGATGCGAACCGCGGTCGACTACGTGGGAGTCCAGCGACATAGCCATTACGCTAACTGCTGGTTCCCACGATCATATTCTTAACATTTAGAGATTAGGACTGTTAACACCATAGTGACTGCTTCCTGAGCGTTTTTCCCCAGATGAGATTATCCTATGAATTTCATCTTGCATCCTGTTTCCCCTCCCCCTGACCCAGGTAGCTATCTTTACTGTTTTGTTTTCACAAAATTTCAGAGCATCCTAATACTCAGACCATGTTCACATTTCTCTGGTTTTCCCCAAAATGTCCTTTACAGTAGGTATCTCCACATCAGTATGCAATCCAGGGCCACGTTTTCCATGTGGTTGTATCCTGCAGGTCTCAGTCCAGCCCAGTCCCTTGCTATGACCCGTCTGGGGACCAGACCAGGGCAGTAGCACTGCAGATTGTCTCACCATCTGCCTCGGTCTGGTTGTTTTTTCCTGGTGTCACTCAGCTGGGTTCTCTGGCCTCTTAAGGCTTTCCGTGCTCCTGAGGTGTTTTCTGAAAACTGAACTTATGTCCAGGACTTGATGAGTTTCTTGATGCCTAGAGCACCCCATAGGGGTTGGTATGCCCTTCCTGTGGGGCCAAGGCTATCCTGGGACCCTTCCTCACATGGTTGCATGTAGCCCCTGTGAGTAGAAAGCACGTATGGTTCTCTGGCACCACCTAAATGCCAGTTTTTTTTTTTTTTTTTTTTTTTTTTGAGAGATTTTCACTGTAGGGCACGTGCGCTCGCCAGACAGAGAGAGACATAGAGACAGAAAGCAAGAAATCACCCCCCAGGGGGGATGGTCACGCCGCAATCCCTTCTCCTCCATTCTCCTCTCGGGATCTTGGGCACGCACGCACACGCGCCCGGTGTGAGTTTTAAGCCACCGGGTCCGGGACATGAACTGCGGTCGACTACGTGGGAATCCAGCGACATAGCCATTACGCTAACTGCTGGTTCCCCTAAATGCCAGTTTTGGGGGACCTTCTAAACTATGTAAGACAAGCTATCCGTTTGCTGAGGGGAACTCAATCTTGGGGGTTGGGCTTTTGGGTTAAAAAAAAAAAAAGGCAGAACAAGGACATCAAGTTTCATCTTTCCAAGTACAAATCTAGGGAAACCAGGTTCTGTTTTCACTTGCTTTTCAGACATGTGATCTGGGCTAAATCCCAGCTCTGCTACTTACTAGCTGGGTAACCTTAACTTCTTTGAGACTAAAGTTTCTCCTTGGCTTTCTTGTCTGGCAGAGTTGTTGGAAGGGTTAAATAAAATAAGGTATGCTCAGCTACTTTCTTCGCTTGATGGAAAGCTCCTTGAGGGTAAGGCTAATTAAGAATAAAAAATTCGAGGACCAGCAGTTGGCATAATGACTATGTCACTGGACTCCCATGTAGTTGACCATGGTTCAAGTCCCGGACCTGGTGGCTTAAACTCACACTGGGCGTGTGTGCGTGCGTGCCCAACATCCTGAGAGGAGAATGGAGGAGAAGTGATGGTGGTGTGGCCATCCCCCCTGGGGGGTGATTTCTCATTTTCTGTCTCTCTGTCTCTCTCTGTTTTTCTGTCTCTCTCTGTTTTTCTGGCAAGCGCATGTGCCCTATAGCAAAAACATCTCCCAAAACCAAAAAAAAAAAAAGAATAAAAACTTCTTAGTACATGGCTGGCCTGTACCCTCGTGGTTAAGGGAGCCAGATCCCACAGGGCCAGCCATAGTTCGAATGCTGGCCCTGCCAGCTTGAAAAACATACCAGGTACATGTGTGTGCATGCCCCAGGTCCTGACAGAATGCAGGAATGGAGAAGAGACTGTGGTATGACCATGCTTCACTGGGGGTGCTTCCTCCCTCTCCCTCTCATGAGTATACACACCCTCTGGCAAGTCAAAACGAAAAAAAAGAAAGTAAGAAATCCAAGGATGTTTGTTGAACTAAAATAAAAAGAAAAACCTACAAAAAGGAGAGGATGTGGCATAGTCAGGTGATAAGAAGCTTGGGAGGAAAAAAAAAATCACCCTTTTGGACATTTATTTATTCACTCATGCTTTTATTTCGTTTAACACATACTTGTAGCAGGCTCTACTTGAATCGACCATGAGCTTCTGCCCACGAAGAGCTCACAGGGATCTGGGAGGACAAGATTTAGAGAGTCAGTGTGTAGGATCCTAGAAAGTCTGGCTGGGAAGACTTCCTGGAGGAGGAGACTGGGCTGAGATGGAGAAAGTGGTTTCTAGATACAGGAGGTTATCTGTCCCGACACAGGTGGTTTCTGCAGGGGCTAGACAAGGCTTATGGCGAGATGTGAGTTCCTGCTGGCTTCACAGGTCCCTGACCCACCCTCACCTCTCCTCCCCATCACCCTTTGGCTGTCTGCCCTCTGGTTCCCTGGCAGGGCTCTGAGCCTGCATGACCCTGACTGCCTATTTGTCTGTCTGCAGTGCCGGATGGAGTGCCGTGATGTGCCAGCCGAGACGCTCT
>NW_006159505.1:2104896-2108203 GCF_000334495.1 Tupaia belangeri chinensis | reverse complement strand
TCGGAAGAAGTGGGACAGCAACGTCATTGAGACTTTCGATATCGCCCGGCTGACAGTCAATGCTGACGTGGGCTATTACTCTTGTGAGCAGAAGCAGCACGTTGACCTGCCGCCTCAGCCTCCCTCCAGCCTCCTCCCTCTCCCCTCCTGTGGTCACTCCCAAGTCCAGGCTGCTCAGAGCCCTGAGTACTGAGATGCAGGACTGCCCACCCTGAAAACCCTGTCCACCACGCACACACACGCACACTCACCACACACGTTCACATACGCACAGTTGTGTACACAACCCACAGCCTCATGCCACGTCCTCACAGACACCTTTTCATGGACACGCACTTATGATAATACATACATTCTCATGTACAAACAGACCAGACCAGCAAGGTGGTGGCCATATGAGCTTGTGAGGACCAGGGGTGGCTGGAGACATGAGGGACAGGGTTCTGGGACTGTGGTTGGGGGAACACCTGTTTGGATTGTGGGGCCTGGCAGTTAACGAGGCCTCCCTGTATCTCTGGCCTCTGCACACCCTCCCTTGCAGGCAGGTGGACCGGTGATCTAGCTGAACTGTCCCTTGCCCTCCACAGGGAGGTGTCCCAAGCCCCTGAAGAACCGCGATGTCATCACCCTCCGCTCCTGGCTCCCCATGGGCGCTGATTACATCATTATGAACTACTCAGTCAAACATCCCGTGAGTTCACCTACGTTTCCTGTTGGGGGGCAGTGCTGGGCTGTTGCTGCCACTGTGACTTCCCTGTGACTTCAGGCAGGCACGGAGTCCTCCGCCCCTCAGTGTGCTTCCTATATTGTGAGGAAAAGCCCTCTGTGTCCCTGGGGGGGCGCTCCAGCAGTCAGGAGGGGGCAGTTTGGGCTACCTCTGTGATGAGTGGGCGGGACGGGCCCAGGACAGGGCCAGCACGGAAAGGGGAGCGAAGGTAAGAGGCAGGGTCCCCTGGCTCTCCTGAGGCTGGGCCACCTTCATCTCCCTGGGCAGGAAGGACAGGCAGGTAGGGCTGGCCTGGGCAGAGGCGAGTGTGTGTTTGTGCGAGCCTATGACCCACACTGGGTGCTTTCCGGAGGGGAACAGGGGAAACCTTGAGAGAGGCCAGCTTGCCCTAGTCTGATTCTTCCTTTTTGCCTCATCCCAGCATCAAGCCTAGCCAGGAAGAGATGCCAGGGGATGGAGAGAGAGAGAGAGAGAGAGAGAGAGATAGAGAGCAGCGACATCTCCTTAGCTCCCACCTGGAGTCTTACCTTCCTGTGCCTTCCATCTCCAGAAATACCCACCTCGGAAAGACTTGGTCCGAGCTGTGTCCATCCAGACGGGCTACCTCATCCAGAGCACAGGGCCCAAGAGCTGCGTCATCACCTACCTGGCTCAGGTGGACCCCAAAGGTGAGGGCTTGGGCCTGGCAGCCTCCGTTGGGATCTTCCCTGAACCTCAGGGGATGGGACCTGATCGGCTAGGGATCCAGGAGGTTGTCTGCAGGAGCTGTTTTGTATTTGGGGGTATTGCCATCCATTGAACCAAGGTTTGAAGCCGTCAGATCAGGGGCTTGAAGGAAGAGCCAGGGTAGCCCCTGCCACTCTACTGACAAAGCTGGGAGTGCCCTGCCCAGGTTTGGATGTGCCCTGTGCCCCCAGCTGCCCATGCTCTGGCTTGCGTCCTGCTCCCTCGCTGCTCCCCATCTGTCTTGCTGGCTCACTCTGTCCACCCTGGGGGCCTGGGTTTTCCAGCCTCAGGCCTCTCCCCTTCTGGAGGGCTCTGCCACTCCCATGACTTCATGACAGTTGACCATACTTTGCTGAGGTCCAGAGTCCTGGGGCTGCTGGCCTCCTGGACATCTTTCTCAGGGTGTCTTTTGGCACCCGCGACTCACATGTATGTTGTGAACTCACGCCTCCTCTCCTGACCTTACCCCTCTCCTGTCTCCACCTTCCAGCCATCCATGCTAAGAACTTGTGGGTCACCTGGGACTGCCTCTTCCTCAGCTCCCAATTCAGTCCTTGATTCTTATCGTCTCCACCTTCCAGCCATCCATGCTAAGAACCTATGGGTCACCTGGGACTGCCTCTTCCTCAACTCCCAATTCAGTCCTTGATTCTTATTGATTCTACTTCCTTAATACGAAGCTCCTATCACTTCTCTCCATGCTCAGCCACCTTGTCTGTCTATACCAGGTACCAGAGGAATGTTCCTCAACACTTATTTCTCATCTGCTTAAAATCCTCTGACTTTCACTGCCCTGAGTGCAATCGAGTGCTCCCAGGTTCCCCAGTCCTTCCCCACACCGTCTGCTTCCGCACCACCCTGCCAGGCAGCCTTGCCCTCCACCTGGACATGCCTCTCCTCCCTCACTGACCCTCCAGGGCTGCTTTAGATGCCACCCTGGGTGCAGGTACACGGGCTCCCTGCTCTGTGGGCCATTCCCTGCTAGCAGCATCCTTGTCCCTGGGCACCCAGGGGCCAGGTGGGGGTGACAGAGTGAATGTGGAGTGAGTGAGGGACTGAATGAGTTGCAGATGGCGGGGCCTAGAGCACTTTCACCTAGGTGTGCCCCCAGCCCCTGAGGGCACAGTGGTCCAGGCCCAGGGCTCCCTGGCCTCCCCTAGTGAGTGGACTGGTGTCAGGCCGAGCAGACACTTGGGAACGAGGCAGGATGGAGGGCTGGGCATGGGTTCCGGTCAGGCCAGGCTTGGGGCTCGGTCAAGAGGCCTGTGTAGTCAGGAAAGTGGCTTGGAGGACAGCCCTGGAGGGACGTTCACGTCACTGCACAGGGGCTGGGTATGACAAGGCATATCTGGGAGCGGAAGGAGGTGGCAGAGCCTGGCTGGCAGTCAGAATTTCAAGCCATATGTGGCCTGTGGTCACTAGGACCCTGTGGTTTTCTTCCATGCAGCCCTTTGAGGCTCAGCAGAATGATGGGGCAGCAGCCGGGGTTGGGGGGGTAGGGGGATGAGCCTGAGAAGTAGTCTGAGGCAGCAGGGAGTGAGGATGACTTGCCTTATTCACCACCTTCCAGGCTGGAGGAGGGGGCTTCCCTGGAAGTCCCAGGTGGAGGGAGGGCCTGGGAAGTTGGTGGGGCAGGGCACCGAGGCTACAACCTCCCTTCTCTCCTCACTGCCCTTCCTTGCCCTCTAGGCTCTTTACCCAAGTGGGTGGTGAATAAATCGTCTCAGTTTTTGGCTCCTAAGGTGAGTGGCCTTGGGAATGTGGGGGCTGGAGGCTGGGGGAGGGGTGGACTCTGGGATAAGGGGCGGGGTCAAGGATGGAGATTGGGGTTAGGGTCAGAGTTACAAGGGGAAG
>NW_006159505.1:2089172-2104847 GCF_000334495.1 Tupaia belangeri chinensis | reverse complement strand
TCCCTGCGCCCGCGCCCAAAGCCCCTGACGAGTACCGGCGGCCCGCAGGCCATGAAGAAGATGTACAAGGCGTGCGTCAAGTACCCAGAGTGGAAGCAGAAGCATCAGCCTCACTTCAAGCCGTGGCTGCACCCGGAGCAGAGCCCGCTGCCGAGCCTGGCGCTGTCGGAGCTGTCGGTGCAGCACGCGGACTCGCTGGAGAACATTGACGAGAGCTCGGTGGCCGAGAGCCGCGAGGAGCGCGTGGGCGGCGGCGCGGGCGGCGAGGGCAGCGACGATGACACCTCGCTCACCTGAGCACTGCACTGCCGCAAGGACTGAGACTGGGCGGGCCGAGCCCAGGGCGTGGACCCTCCTGCGCTTTCTCCCCTCCCGCAACCCCGTGCTTCCTGGGGGAACTGTGCTGGGCCCCGGTCTGGCCGAGGCCTGGCTGGACGCAGCCCAAATAAACGATCCCACAGCCTCAGCTGCCCATCGCTGTGCTGCTTCCCACCTCAGGGCTGGAAAACCAACACCCACCCTGGTCTCCTGGCTCTGCAGTTACTGTTGTTAATGTTATTGATCGCCTGGCCTTTGAGCCCTTAGGCCTTTGATTCTTTAGGCCTCTCAGCTTCCCGTAAGCTGGTGGGGGAGGGTGTTGTCACCTCCTCCTCTGCTGTCTCTGTTCACGGTTACTCATTGTCGGTGCTGCTTGTTCACTTTGCTGCTCAAGCCAAGCCCTTTGGGTTGGCATCCTTCACAGCTCTAAGGGAAGGAGCAGGTCTGGTCTGGTGGGAGACCCTGGGTCAGGGCTGAGAGGGTGAGATTGCACTGTGTGACCTTGGGCTCACAGCCGTGTGCTCCCAAGGCCCCTGTGGTCCCACCTATGGTCTGGGGGCTAACATTCTCCTGCCATCATGGGAGGGGAGGGGAGGGTTTGTGGGTCTCAGGCCTCAGGGCTGTGGACCTTAGAGCTGAGGCTGGGCCAGCATGTCCTGGAGAAGGATGGCCAGG
The DNA here is from genome assembly GCF_000334495.1 of Tupaia belangeri chinensis. Classification (NCBI taxonomy): domain Eukaryota; kingdom Metazoa; phylum Chordata; class Mammalia; order Scandentia; family Tupaiidae; genus Tupaia; species Tupaia belangeri. The sequence continues at coordinate 2,103,854 of NW_006159505.1, read as the reverse complement.
GGTGGGGGAAGGGTCCTGGGACTGCAGGGCAGAGGGCCAGGCTCTGTGAAGCACACCCTGACTAGGTCTCTCTGAAGACCTCAGGACTGTGTGAACAGAAATGGTGGGCCCCCATCCCCTGCCCTGTGCTCCACCTGGCTTCTCTGAGGTCCAGGGAACCCCCACTGTTCTTTGTGGCTCCCAGGTGCCATCTACTGCCTGGTCCAGAGGAGAGCCCTATGAGTTTGGGGGCTGGAAGTTCTCCCCAAGGTCTGGCCCTGCTCTCCCCTCTTGGAAAGCTCCTTGCCTAAGCCCTGCCAGTGTAAGACAGTCCCCTCAGAATCAACTGTGTTTTTGTTGTTTTGTTTTTAGAGGTTTTTGCCTTAAGGCGCATGTGCTCACCAGAGAGAGAGACAGAGACAGAAAGAAAGTGAGAGATCGTCCTCCAGGGAGGATGGCCATGCCTCAATCCTTTCTCTTTTCTCCTCCTGGGATCTTGAGCACACATGTACATGCGCCTGGCATGATTTTGAAGCCACCAGGTCCAGGAGTCGAACTGCGGGTCAGCCATGTGGGAGTCCAGTGATGTGTAACCACTATGCCATCTGCTGGCCCTGAGAGTCAGCTGTTTCCCAGAGGGACGGGGTGAAGGCTGGTGGAGAATGGGCAGGAGAATCTGTAACTCACTGGCAGGTTCGAATCCTGGCTTTGCCCAATAGTGCCTTGTAACTCTGGGCAAGTCATTAGAGTCTTGGAGTCTCAGTTACTAGTCTGAGACCTGGAATGAGAATGTTTGCTTTCAAGCCAAGTGTAAGGATTGAGATAAAAGACATAAATTGTCCAGCACTGGGCCTGGCATGTAACAGGGGCTCAAGTTAATGACACTGTCCTCTTCTCAGGGTAAAGCCCCTTGCCCACTCTCCTGACAGCTGTTCTTCCGCATACTCCCATGGTGCATGTGGAGAAGAAGCCCAGAGACTACAGTCTGGGGCATGACTGGCCAGAAGTGCCTTGGACAAAGGACCCAGTAATGTCAGCTGAGCCTGGGGCTCTTAACTGTGTGTGCGCTGGGAGGATGGGCGAGAATCCCCGGTTCCCTAGGCGATGAACTGGGTGCTGAGGATCCTTGGCTATGACCCTGCAGGCTCTTCCCTACCACGAACCTCTGAGGGATGGGGTTAGTCTGAGAGAAGTGGGATACCCTTGAATGCAGTGGGGAAGGACTTCCTGGAGGTGGTGGCTTTCCACAGCCGCCTATTGCCCTGGGGGACGTGGGCCCTTCGGTGTAGGGACAATCACCTGAAAAAGAGGTGGAGAGAGGCAAGGAGATTCAGCGATAGGTTCAAGCGGGTGGGGTAGGGTGGGGTAGGGGGTGGGCCTGAGCTTCCGGAGACACGGGAGGACCTGCAAACAGCGAGGATGGCAGGAGAGGGGCACAGACCGACCGGTCCCGACACCGGCCAAGTCAGCGGACAAGGTTGGGGGCGGGGCCGGGCAGGGGGCGGGGCCCTGCCCCTTCCCCGCCCTGCCCTCCCCCCGGGCGTCACGTGGGGCAGGCGGAAGCGCCCGGTGGGGTGGGCGCGCCTCGCCAGCTGCGGCGAGTTGCTGGACCCTGGGTCCCCGCGTGGAGTCTTCCCTCAAAACAGGTTAGTGCGACCGCCAGGGTATTCCAGTCCGCAGCCTTCTCCAGCTGTGGCCTGCAGTTTCCCCATTTCGCTGAAGGGAACGCCGAGGCCGCGCGGCAAATCCACTCCCCGCGCTTACTTCCCCAGGACGTCTGGTCTGTCTGCCTGCCTGGTGGTGGCGGTCGGGCCAAGGGCGGTAGGGAGGAAGGTGAAGTGGCGGGACACGGGGCTTTTACTTAGTCCAGGGACTTGAAGGCGCCCGGACTCCAGCGCTAACCCGCCCTCGAGGGCCTTGGTTGTCCCATCTATGAAGTGATGAGGCTCCGACCTCATTGACCGCCAAGACCCTTGCAGTTCTGCAGATCCGTATGCCCCTCTGCCCTCGACCTGGGGCCCCAGTGACAGTGGGCAGGCTACTTCCGGTCTCTGCGCCTCAGTTCCCCCGTGGTAAATGAGAGCATGGCCTCCCAAGAGCCCCTACCTGCCCCAGTTGCTGGAAAAGGAGGTAGGTGTGTTCGCTGAATGAGGTCAGGCTGATCTGGCGCTTAGCTGGAGGGATCATCCGTTTCCAGCCTGGGGTACGCGTGGGTATTTGGCCGCTGATCTCCAGGACTGGCTTGCTGCAGGGAACTCAGGTCAGGCGTTCACAGTAAGGCTGCTGTATATGCACTTCCTAGCCCCAAACTTCATGTTCTGGGAGCCTTCCCGGATTCCCAGACTAGGTGGGCCTTGGGGGCTTGGGGCTGGACATGTGGGGGATACTCAGAGAAGGCTTTTCCTGACTACTGGGTCTCACTGTCCCAGACTGGGACCCCCATGACGCTTGTGCTGAGAGAGCGGAGACTTGGGGAGACGGCCCAACCAGATCATTACAGAGCAGAAAGAAACAGCAGAGCCATCAAGACAGGTGTGGACAGGAGCAGACCCAGGGAGGAGGAGCTGACTGGAATGAGCCTGGACAGTTAAGTGGCACTTTATGAAGATAAGGGCCCTCGGGAGGATGGCATGGCTTGTGCAGTGTCAGGAATCGGGACCGTGCGCTTCAGGAGCAGCAAGGAGAGATTGTGGAGAGAACTCACCCTGTGTCCCATGGCTGGCTGGGGATTGTCCTGACCCTGGCCTGGGAATCCTGCCTCCCCGTTGGCCGCTTGCTCACTGGAGTAGGGTAGGAGGAGGGTACTCCAGGCAGAGTACTGATGGCTGGTAAGGAAGAGGGGACCAGAGGCCCCTCAGGGCCCGGATTGCCACCAGGCTTCATTTGGGTATCCAGGCCCCCCCGACCTGGGCTCTAGCTGGGCTTTCCCACTTAGCCTTTTGTACAGGTTGGTTGTTCTCCCCCACCCTCCAGAAGTTTTCTCCCCATCTATACCTTCAGGTTCTTATATGCATATATTTTAAAATTGGCTATAGAGTGTGTGCACTTGTTGCAGGGGAGGGAGTAAGAAAGCATTCCCTGGGGGGATGACCAGGCTGCAGTCCCTTCTCCATTCTCTTGGGAGATCCACACATGACCAGTGTGCTTTTTCTCTTTTAAATAATTATTTAACTTTATTTATTTATTTTTACTTATTTTTAAATTTGACCAGAGAGGAACAGAGTGAGAGAGAGAGCGAGAGCAAGAGAGAGAGAGAGAGAGAGAGAGAGAGAGAGAGCGCACGCGCAAGTCGCCAGGTCCAGGACCCGAACCGGGGTTGGCCATGTGGAAGTCCAGTGTTCTCAACCACCACGACACCTGTTGGCCCACTTGATGTGTTTTGTAAGTTGCTGGGTCCAGGACTTGAACCACTCAGGACCCAAACCACTAATTTGGCCATGTGTGATCCGGTTGCCTTAACCACCATGCCACCATCTGGCCCCACCTCTAGGTTCTTTGGGACTTAGGATTTCAGAAGTGGGCTGCTGATCTCCCTCTCCATCCTGCCCAGCCTAGGAACGGTCTTCTTGGGGCTCTCTGGGGAGGGACCTGCAGAGCCATGGGACTAACTGGGAATAGGGGCTTGGAGTCCCTGGGCAGCCACCAACCATTGTGTGACTCTGCAAGTCCCCAAACTCCTTAGAACTTCCATTTTCCCATCTGCAGGGTGGAGTGATGAGCCCTGGCCTCATGCTCCAAAGAGAGATGGTACAAGGGAGACCCAGGGGAAGGGGACAGTCCTGAGGGGTGGGGACCTCTCAGAGTATGGAGCCTAGTGATGGACCAGGCCTAGCGCATCAGTGAGAGGGAAGGGAGCCCCCTCCACCCTCTGGGGCCCTCTCCCCTTCCCTCCCCGCTCTCCCTTGGCTGAGCTCAAAGCCAGCCGCCAATGCCCAAACAAGTGGCCTCTGTTCCCAGGGTGGGGGAAGGGAGCAGAACCCGGGCTCCAGGCCCGTCTGTCCAGCGCTGACCCTGGCCCCCCGCCCCTCGCTGTGGGTCTTAACCCTTGGGGACCTGGACTGGCCCTGGGCTGTTTGAGGTCTGGTATCCCTTGCCTACCAGCAGTCCCTTCCACCCTGCTTTGGACTCCTAAGAGTTCTGTCACATCAGAAGGGGGTGCAGTAAGATTTCAGTTGGAAAGGGGGAAGGAAGGAAGGAAGGAACAGGACGAGGGGGAGGCTGGAGTAAATATGGCCCCAGACACTCAGAGACTGCTTGGCCCAGAAAGCTTCATTAATAGATGGGGACACTGAGGCTAAGGGCCGGAGATAGTCCAGGATCACACAGGAAGCCCTGTTCGGGGTTTCAGGACCAACTTTGCCTCTCATGTGGGCCCTCTTGGGGAAGGTGAGGCAGGGAGCTCTCTTTGACTTAGAGCCTGCTGTGTGCATGTCCGTGACTCTGTTTAATGTCCTATCACATGAGACCAGGATCACCCTCCAGCACCAGCCTCAGCGAGAGCTGAGTAGGCAGGGCAGCAAACTTGTTGTAACACTGTTGGAGACACTTCCTGTATCAACGAATTTAATCCTGCCAGCAGCCCTAGAGGTTAGGTACTATGTGACAGAGAAGGAAACTGAGGCATGGGGAGATTAAGTAACTTGCCTGAGAGCAGAGTGGGTAAGTGTTAGAGGCAGGTTCAGGACCCAGGTATTCATTTGCCTTCCTTTGCCTCCTCCAGCCTGACCTCATTCCTTGAGCTCAGCCCGGGGTCTGGCTCAGAGGGACGTGCCTTTGGGTGGTGGCAATGAAACCTGGTGGCAATTGGTGGCCAAGGGGCCTTGAGCAGAGTGTGACCCCGGCTAAGCAGCCCTGGCCCTTCCTCAGGAGCAGCGTCCTTCCTCTGGTCTCAGTCAGGTTGGACTCAGTCCTTCCACCACCCTGCACAGACCTAGGGCAAAGTGGGAGGGCTGGTACCCCTTGCCTACCTTCTGTCCCTGCTTCCTCTTTCAGGCCTAAGAGTGCTAAGGGTGGGTGCTCTAGGGGTCTGAGCAGCAGAAGCATATGGGGGGGAGGCCAGACATGCAATGTGCATGCCCCATAAAGCTCGGGGCCTGCTGCTGACTGTGCCCTGATTGTGGTGCTTATCAGAGAGGCCATCTGGTCCACCTGCCCCCCTCCGGGTCAGGCCTCCAGACCTGTACATTCCAACCAGGGCTCTGGGGAGGACAAAGAGGCAGCTGACCTGTGATGTCAGGGACAGTGTAGAGGGCAGTGCGTGGTCGGTCTGTGTGTCTCTCTTCCTTTGGGCCGTAGTTCTGAAGGGAAAAAACAGCCCTGTAATTAGGATATCTGTCCTCGGCCACTGGGACAGTCAATGCTGAAAGAAGTGTGGAGTTAAGTGCCCAGTGTAGTGACCAAGTAGTATTTAGTAGCTGTGAATTCTTATCCAGTAGTGCTAATAGTGGGCCCAGTGGGTTGTTTCTTGGAAGCTTACTCTGTGCCAGGCAGTGTGCTCGGACTCTGTGTTCTGACTTCAGTTAATCCTCAATAATCATCTCATTGGGTAGCACCATTCCCATTTTTTAGACGAGGGAGCTGAGCCCCGGCGAGGGTAAGGAACGTGCCCACGATCATCCGTTGTGTAGAATAGCTGGGAGTCTATTTCCGTTGTTCCGTGGGAGAACTCTGGCCCTGGGAGGCATTGCAGACAGAGGGATCCAGACTCAGTCCTACCCTGGAAACTCCCATCCCAATAGCGGGGATGTCTGCAGGTGTCTTGCTCCCAGGCCAGGCTTCTGGGCCCTCAGGGATCCAGCCCTGGGAGGAACACCTCCGGTAAGTCTGGTTCCTGCTCTTGCCTAGGCCCACGTGCCCTGGCTTTTATTTAGTACAGTGGTTCTCTCTGACCCGCTTTGCTGATGAGGAGGCTGAGTCAGTAGGTGAGTGACTTGGCTGTGATCTTCAGCCTAGGAAAGAGAGCTAGGGCTGGAGTGCCAGGGGGCTTGAGGCCTGTGCGCTACTGCCCTGCTGGGGCCTGCCCAGGGGCCCCCAAAGCCCTGAGGTTCCTTCAGACAGTGCCTACGCTGCCTTGGCAGAGGGTCCAAATCTCCCCAGCCAAACCAAGAGTCATGCCTTGTAGGTGCCTGTGGCTTCTGGCAGCAGAAGCAAGGGGGCAGGAGAGGACAGTTGGTATCTCTTAGGGCCACTCGCTGTCTCCATTCCCAGAGCGGGGACCAGAGCTATACCAGAGGGCTTGGGGCAGCCTGGCCCGTCCAGCTCCCTAGGCCAGACCAGTGCTGGGCGTGTTAGTCTCCAGGGTAAGGAGAGCAGCAGCAGGGCCTCAAGGTGCCTGGGTCTCCCCTGCCAGCTTCTCTGCTGCCCTGGAGGGCAGTGCCCTGCCCCTGGGCAACCCTTCCTCTCCTCCCCTCTCTCTTTTTTCTTATTTTTAAATAAATAATTATTTATTTAATTTCATTTGTTGTTATTTTAAATTTTTTACCAGAGAGAGAGAGAAGGGGAAAGGAGAAAGCAAGCCACCAGGTCCATTACTTGAACTGCAGTCAGCCATGTGGGAATCTAGCGCCTTTAACCACCACGCCACCTGCTGGCCCTCTTCTCCTCTCTTCACTGTAATATTGGTGGCTGGGTGTTTGTCTGGAGTCAGGGACTTGGTTGGGGTCTGTTCCTGGCCTCCACCTCAGTGATAGACCTTTGGCTTAGCATGTCTCTTCATTGGACTCCGCTTCTCTGGCGCTTCAGGGAAAGGCAGAAGAAGCTGCTCCTGGGACCTCCCAGGCCCACCAGCCCCCAGCTGTGGATAGGAAAGACAGGAGCCAACCAAACTGGTCAGAGATGAGGTGTGTGTGTGGGGGTATCCCACCCGCCTCTACTCCCTTCTCCCCACATTGGCCTGCCAGGATTTTAAAATCCTGAGTCTCAGATTTGAGGCATCAGGGGCCTGAGGTTTCTAAGGTTTTGTGTGCCCATGACTCCCAGCCTCTGGATTTCTGAAATTCTATGTTCCATGAGCTTGCAAAACCTAGGGCTGGGCCTGGCCACCCCGAGTTATGGCTGGTCTCTGGGTCACTCCTCAGCCAGGCTGGCACAGACCGATGAGGCCTAGAGAGTGTCTCAGGACTGCTTGGTGGGTCAGAGCCTGGCCAGCCTCTAGGCTCTGGGTGGTCTCTGCAGGGTCTCTCCCCACCTTGAGCTCTCAGCACACCCACCCAGCTGCTCGCTATTCAGGAAGTCCGAGAACCAAGTCCTAGCAACTAGGCGGCAGAGGTGGGAAGAGGCAGGGACTGGGCCCTTCCGCATTACTGGTAGGTCATAGTGGGGCTCTCTGTGGTCACCAGGGTGGGCTTGAGAGGCTTGATGAGGGCTGGTGGCTGCCTGGGTCACAGAGCAAGGTCGGGGTCACACTGCCAGGCATTGGGGTCAGCATGGAATGCAGCTCAGCAGACCCAGGTCAAGCGTTGAAGGGTTAGTGCCAGGTCCACGAGAGTGGTGGGAGAAACTGAGTCAGGGAGGCTGAGGGGAAGACACTGCTCTGCCTTAGGGTACCAGAATCTGGGCCTTGGCTAAAGGCCTTGGTGTATTTCTTAATGCCTTCCCACCTCTTTCCGGTGCCCATTTGGGTTGATGGGCACAGAAGCTGCACCAAAGGGCCCTAGGCAGGGGACCAGAGCTGCCCCTTGGGCGAGAAGACCTATTCCCTGCAGGGGAGCAACTTTCTCTTGCAAGTGTGCACTCCATCCCTCTGGTGGGGGACTTCTATAGGTGTAGTCAGCATTGATGTCCCACTGGGTCAGGTAGCAGGTCCAGTCTGTACCCTTGGATGTGCGAGCCAGGAAAGGCTTTCCCTCCTTGAGTCTTGGCCTCTGAGTCTCTGTAGGGAGGACTTTCATTCCGGCGAGTTACTTTGTGGGTCACCCTGGGCCCCGTGAGGAGAAAAGGAACCCCCTGAGGGACAGGGCTGAAGACTGACACTTTCCCAGATGACAAGACAGCTTTGAGGTGGGGTTTCCCTTGCTTGGTGAAGGGGTGACTTGGCTAAAGGCCTGACTTCCCTTCAGAATGAGGCTGTCCCTCCTCCTGGCTCTGTCAGCTATAAAGATGGACATGCTAGGTCTCTAGAGTCTGCAGGTCCAGGCATGTCGCATGGTTCTCTTCCAGTTTCTGTTCCAGGACATGAACCAGGGCAGTCCTGTGCCTCTGCGCCCATGGCCTGAAAACCCACATTTCTCAGTGCAGAGCTAGCTGAGCCCACTTGGTTGGGGTGTGTGTGTGTGTGTGTGTGTGTGTGTGGTTGGTTGCTCTAGTACCTCTGAGGTTCTGCCCCCATCCCTGGTTCTTTCAAGGAACAGCCTACTGGAAAGGCCTAGCACAGGCTGGGCAGAGGCCTGCGTCCTGGTGCTGACCTGCTGTGTGGTCCTAGCACACAGCCCTCTGGGATTCCTTTTTTCTCTTCTGGAAGTAGGAACTAGGTGTTTGTTGTTTGTTTAGAGATTTTTGTGATAGGGTGTGTGTGCTCATCACAGAGACAGAGAGACAGAAAGTGAGAAATCACTCTCCAGGGAGGATAGCCATGCCGCAGTCCCTTCTCCTCCATTCTCCTCTCGGGATTTTGGGCATGCATGCACACATGCTCAGCTTGAGTTTCAGGCCTCCAGGTCCAGGACTCGAACTGCAGCTGGCCATGTGGGAGTCCAGTGACGTAACCATTATGCCATCTACTGGTCCCTGGGCTAGGTGGTTCTCAATGCCTAAAAACGGGGAGTGCTGGGAGAAGGCAGAGCTGGGCACTGCAAGGCAGAAGGGCAGAGCTGTGACTCAGTTGCGCTAGGTGGAGTGGGAAGCTGGAGGCCAGAGCTAGCCATGCCTCAGCCACTAACTTACAGTGTCACAAGCCTCTGCCACTTGCTGTCCCTTTGCAAAACTGGGGAGTGTTCATTCCGTCCATAGGAATTTACTGTGGGCCCTTCTGGGACACCAGGCCATCAGACCCTGGTCCTGCCTCCTAGGAGAACACTCAGGCAGGATGAGGGGTGGGGTGAGAATGTGGCTGTGTCAGACATAGCCCCAGATGTGGCCTCTGGTCTGACTGTGAGAATCAGTGTGCTTCCTGAAGCAGCTGCAGCTGAGTGTGCAGGTGGGTCGAGGGAGACGTTCCAGGCAGAGGGAACAGTGTCAGCAAAGGTCTGGTGGTGGAGAGGAATGCCATGGGCAAGCGGACAAGGGGCAGGTGCCTGTGGGCAGAGGCCCTTGAGTGCCACTGGGGAATGAGGAGCCATGGGACAGATAGACAGTCATGGGGAGGCAGCACCTGCCTCAGAGGGTTAGTTGGGCTCAGAGCCTTCTGGGAGTCTGGGCTGGGCTGACCTGCTCCAGGGAGTGGTCGTGTGGTGGGCAGCACGAGGAGCCAGCACTTCCCCTGTGGGGTAATAGCTCCCCCAGCAGTGCTTATCTGGCCTACTAGGAAGTGGCTGGGGCAGCCTCAGAGGTCAAAAGATGGGACAGGCCCAGCTGCAGAGGGTGCCAAGGAGCCTCCTGGTCAAATCTTAAATTCCGAGACCTCTGGTCCAGACTTGACACACCCATCCCCTGCCCATCTCCCTAGGTGGCCCTGTCATGACCTCCTGTGTTCTCAGGCCAGGCTTCGGCAGACAGTGCACCAGCCCACCGCTCCGTGCCCCTGCCAGCCCTTCCACAGTGCTGGGAAGGCTTCCTGGGAAAGGAGTGAGGCAGAGGAGGGGGACTTAGGAGGATACTGGCAGCTCCCCTGATAAGCACCTGCTGCCAGCCAGGCATTCGTAGCTGTCTGTTCTCATCTCGCGGAGGTTTGCTGTGCGTTTCCCGGGGACTGTTGGAGCCTCTGGGAATACAGCTGTGCAGACGGGGCCTGTGTCCCAGTTCAGGAGACTAACGCCTGAGTAAATACGCAGTACAGTCTCCGGCAGCCATAGCGATGCTGGGAGATGGAACAGGGTGCGGGGCAGACTGGTGGGGGACTTAGGCTTTGCCTTGAGAAGGCGCTGGGAAAAGTGTGGGAGCATGTCAGGCAGGTGTCTGGGCCAGAGCATCCCAGGCAGAGGCAGCTCAAGCGCCCAGCCCTGAGGTGGGGCACAGGGTGTGTGTCGCAGAGACCCCCAGGAGGCAGGGCAGCAGGGGCAGGCTGCACTACCAGGGGCCTACATGCCAGCCTGGCTTTTCCTCAGAGAGAGGCGGGAAGTTGCTGGGGATCTGTTCGGAGGAGATGTATGTATCCCTCACATGCCTGCCAGCTGGAGCTCTCCTAACCCCACGTTACCCAGAGCTGTGGTGGGTGTTCCCAAGTCTCAGAGCTAGGGGTCCTGTCTGCGCCCGCCTGGCCCTGTGTGTCCTGAAGCATCCTCTACTCTCTGGCCTCCTGTTGTCTGGACAGTCAGGACAGATGTCTAAGCTGGCCTTTCAGGCCATCTCAATCTGTACCCAACCTCCTCCTGCTGCTGACCTGTGTCCTCTCGGGGCCCTGCCTGTCTCCTCACTTTCCCCTTGGAGTAGTTGGAGTCGGGCGGGGGTGGGGGACAGGCAGCCTTTGGTTCAGATTTGGAGTTCCAGATGGTCTTGAGCAAGTTACTTCACCTCCCTGGGACTCAGTTTCCCAGTTGTAAACTGGGCTCCAACCAGCTGCTTTCTAGATTGTCCTGAGGGCGGCATGAGGCAGTGCGCGTGGTAGGGTGTGCATCAGGTGGGCCTAAGTCCTCCACAGCACCGCCTTTTGGTGCTTTCCGAGGCAGGCTGGATCAGGTGAGTGGGTTAGGAGTTTCCTGCAGCCCTGCTGGAGGCTGATCAGAGAGGGAAGAAGACAGTGAGTCTTTCCTGTCTGTCCGCTGCCTACATGGTGGGGGAGGCTGTCACACAATACATTGGTGGCCAAAGTCTACAGAGTTGTCTCCGTGACTCCCTCGCTCCCTTCCAGCCCCTGCCCTGCCCTCCTGGTTACCTCCCCCGACAACATGGCATCTTCCTCTTTCAGGTGCCAAGCTCCTGACTTCTCTGTTCCAGGGTCACGTAGGGAGAGAGCAGGCCTGGGGCCCTGTTCCTCCAGGCCACTAGTTCTGGAGTGCAAAGGAGCCTCCTGAGTGCCTCCTCCTCAGTGGGCAGGTCAACTCAGGGGAGCCAGCCTGGCAGCCTTCTCTGCCTCCTGGGCCCTGGGGCGTGTCCACCCCACTGCCTGTGATCCTGTGGTCAGCCCTGCACACTCCCACCCTCCTGTGGTCAGCGGGCCCTTCCTGTTTCTGCCTCCTGCTGTGCTCAGAGCCACTCTGGCTCCCCTTGCTCTGGCTCCCCTTGCGGGCTGAGGTTTCAAAGGAGTCTCTACCTGGTGTCATCCTTTGGCCCCTCAGGCCTCCCCCTGCCTAACACCGAGCTCTCTGTGCCTTTGTGGGGGAGGTGCCCCATAATTCCCCAGTCCCTTAGGACATGTTGGTGACTGAGGGGCCAGGCCAGCAGAGTTCAGGCCACTAGTGCTCCTGGTGGAAGGCCCCAGGTGTCCCTAGGTGTGGGATTGGTTGTGTCACCCGTGGGATGGGAGGAAGGGCCTGAGCCCAGGCCTGGAGGGTGAGAAATAAGGAGAGGGAAAGGAGGATCCAGGTTAGGGGAGTGGAGGGTAAGGGCAGGGACTCTGCCTTGTATGGGACAAGCAGGGATGTAGCGGGAGGCAGGAGGCGGAATCGGGGATCGGGGGGCTGGGGTTGGCAGGACCTTGGAGGCTTGGGTTTGCGGATTGGCTTCTGTCATTTTCTGTTTTGAAGTCTGAGGACTGCACTCTGCCTTTGGCCTGTGCAGGGGAGACCTTGTTTGGTTAGCCAGTCTGTAGACCCTTAGGTGAGCTAGGGACTTACAACCTCATGGCAAACGGGGTCTAGACTGGAGCCACTATGGTCGGGGCCTGCCATAACCTTGGGACTGGGAGGTATGAGCAGAGGAGTGAGTCTGGTCTCCAGTCCAACTGTGGTGACGTATCATGGTCATCTAGGAGCCACCTTTTTTTTCCAAAGAATTATTTTAATTTTTATGAATTATTATTATTACTATTATTATTTAATTTGACCAGAGAGACAGAGAAGGAAAGTGAGAAAGCAGGCCACCAGGTCCAGGACTGGATCCATGGTCGGCCATGTGGGAGTCTAGTACCTTAACTGCTGAGAGCCACCACTTTGAGGAGGAAGAAACAGAGGGTCAGTGTGACGTGATTGGTCTGACACTTCAGACCAGAAGTGGAGAACCACAACTGGGACCTAGGCTTGCCTAGTGCCCTGGGTTCTGGTGGCTGAGGCCTGGAGTCTGGGGAAGTGCCTACTGGCTCCTGGCCCCCTCTAGGTAGCTGAGGAGGCTCTTATTTCACGAGGTCCTGGGACCCCGGCTCAGCCCTTGTGCCCCAGTACTCCAGGGACCACCGAAGATGGCCACACCAAGGTAGGAGGGGCAGGGAGAATTACAGGATGGGGAACAGGGCTGCAGCCCGGCAGCAGGCCCTAGGTATGCTCTCTTGGAACCAGGAGGCTCTCTCTTGAAGCCAGGAGGCTATCGCCGCCATTCTGACAGGAACTGGCTTCTCTGCTTAGGGATCAGTGAGTCGCCCAGGAGGGCTGCCTGCCTGGTGGGATCGGAGCTTCTGCAGGGGCCAGGGTGGCCACTTCTGCACCTTCTGGGCTGGGAACCCAGCCCCCACCTAGTTCCTCATATCTACCGGAAGCAGCTCCAAGGCCTCTCGCCTGAGTTCGCGGAGTCCTGAGAACGCCCAGGAGGGCTGCAGACCGAGGTGGCCCTGCCCATAGGTGATTGGGTCGGGGAGGGGGCGGCAGGGAGGCATCGGGCATCCTGGGGTGCTGGGAGTTGTGCGGTTGGGTTGTTGGGGGCAGCCTGAGGCCTGAAGGCTGTGTGTGGAGGGGCCGTGAGCTATGTGGCTGTTGGGGTTGGGGAGGAGCTGTTTGCGGCTGTGGAGGTGAGTGGCCGGCGAGGTGTGCTTTGTGGTAAGGGTAGGGTGTGGTCTGTAGACCCCTGCGTGCCGGCAAAGCTGGCTCTGTGTATTCTTGCTTCCTGTTCTGGGCTCTGAGGGGTTTCCTGAGGTGTGGACACTGGCGTCCCTGCCCACCTGCCTACGCTGGGGGCCCAGGGCCCAGCCAGAGAGGGATGGCGTGGAGCTGTGCAGGGGAGGAGCTGGTGGGGGACAGAAAGGCTAAGTCTGACTCTGGGCTCTGGCCCACCTTCCTCCCCTCCTGCTCCCTGCAGGGCTTGGTCTCCTTGAGCCTGGACCAAAGCTCTGCGTGGAGGGGGAGCAGGCAGTGCAATCAGGGCAGGCATCCTGGCAAGGAGGACTCCAGAGCTGGGTGTGGAAGGGATTAGGACCGTGAAGGCTTCCCGGACCCAGGGCTGACTCACTCATGCAAATCAAAATGCAACGGAGGCCCAGGGAGGCTTTGGACAGGGCCACGCGACCTGCATGAGCTGGCGGGCCCTGCAGGTGATGGGCGAGTCCCCGAACTTCTCTGGGTGACTCTGTACCTGCTGAGCTCTCCTGTCCCCACTGGCCATGTCCTTTCCTGCACTGGGGCCTTATGCTCCCGTCCCTTTTGCTTAGAATAGCTCTCTTCCTTTCTCTGCTTGGCAACTTCCTATTGATCCTGCAAGGCGTCAATCAGGACTCCCCTCTGGAAACCTCTGACTGTGCCAGGCCGAGGCAGTCACCTCCTCCAGAGGCCCTAACAGGTGCCTGGGTGGTTTCCGCCCCACCTCACACAGCCTTCACAAATGGGATAGAAACCCAGGCTGTGGGGTAAGAGGATGCGTGAGATGAGGTGGAGCTGGGACACATGGCGGGCTCTTAGGAGACCAGGGGAGCTCAGCGTGCCTGTCCAGGCCGAGGCTCTGGGTCATCAGGCCGGGTGGTGGAGCGGGTGTCACTAGTCAGGAGGTGGGGATGTCCCGAGGGAACTGCTGGGCTGGGACAGAGGAGGCGCGATAAGGTTTAAACTCTGCCCTTGGGATGCTCTGTTAGAGAACAGAAGGGAGAAAGCTTTGGCTCCAGCAGAGGGGCTCAAAGCCAGACCAGAAGAAGGACTGACTGGCAGGATGAGAGACTAGACAGCACTTACCTCTGTTCCGGGTGCCAAGGGGTTTCCGGGCCTGGTCAATAAGTACCCTTGCGAGCCCAGCCAGGTCCTGGACTCCATTGTCAGTGGTGGGGGTACAAGCAGGAGTATAGACTTAAGGGTACTCCAGCCTCCATTGGTGGTTAAACAGAGGTGGACCCCCAACAAATGGAGCAACTGGAGAGAGCAGAAACAGGGCTGAATTGTGTGGCTTAACCTCAGAGACCTAGGAACCTGAGGAGGCAGACAAGGAGGACTTCCTGGAGGAGGTGGCCTGGCACTGGAAACTGAAGGGGGAAAATGTGACTATTCACTCCTTGCCAGCAGGCAGTGTCAGAGGCTCCTCGTATGTCAGGCTGCTGTGTGGTGTAAGAGTGACACAGCCTGGTTGGAGGATGGGCCAGCCCAACTTGGCTGGGGCTTAGAGCATGGCACTGACAACTTGCACAGGTCACTTCCTCCTCCCTGTGGGAGTTCACTTCGCCATCTGTAAACATTAGGACGGGACGTGTAGGGTGAGGAGCACTTCTGGGCCCAGAGAACCCTGGAAGGTCTTTTTTTTTTTTTTTTTTTTTTTGAGAGGTTT
>NW_006159505.1:2086052-2089141 GCF_000334495.1 Tupaia belangeri chinensis | reverse complement strand
TTGAGAGGTTTTTGCTATAGGACGTGTGCGCTCGCCAGACAGACAGAGAGAGACAGAGACAGAAAGCGAGAAATCACCTCCCAGGGGGGATGGTCACGCCACAATCCCTTCTCCTCCATTCTCCTCTCGGGATCTTGGGCACGCATGCACACGTGCCTGGCGTGAGTTTAAGCCACTGGGTCTGGGACGCGAACCGCAGTCAACTACGTGGGAGTCCAGCGATATAGCCGTTACACTAACTGCTGGTTCCCAACCCTGGAAGGTCTTTGAGCAGGGGTGGGACAGGGCAGATGTTGGAGAAAAATGGGGGAGCAGTGGAGGCAGGATCGGGTGGGGCGGGGTGGAGCCTGACTGGGTCCTTGGGTTGATGGAGTAGGGGAGCCCCCCACCTGTGACTGTGCTGTTGCACCCACAGCTTGCTGTCACAGTGTGCTGTGCAGGCTCTGGTGTGTCTTATGACCTGAAGGGCTCCGAAGGGGGTGAGGCAGGGCAGGCTGAGTGACCCACTTGCCTCTTGTGCTCAGTGTAGGGGGGGAGGCTCAATAATTAAGCTGTATGATTTTTTTTTTTGAGAGGTTTTTGCTATAGGGTGTGTGCACTCACCAGACAGACAGAGAGAGACAGAGAGACAGAAAGTGAGAAATCACCCCCCGGGGGGAATGGCCACGCCGCAATCCCTTCTCCTCCATTCTCCTCTCAGGATCTTGGGCATGCACACACACACGCCCAGCGTGAGTTTTAAGCCACTGGGTCTGGAACGTGAACCGCGGTCGACTACGTGGAAGTCCAGCGACATAGCCATTATGCTAACTGCTGGTCCCGCTGTATGATATTTTAATGCCCTTGGGAAAAAAATTGATGGAACATGTCCATGATGAACAATGTAACAATTTTAAATAAGGAGAAGACCACTAGGGCTGAGTCTTTCTTTGCCTCAGGTTCCAGGAGGGCTCAGCAGGGCACCCCTCCAAATTTCTTTTTTCAAGGAGCTTCCCTCTCCAGGAAGCCTTCCCTGACCTCAGCTGATGAGGGTCCCCTGAGCGGTGGTTGCTGGCTGGTGGTATCTTAGATTCTCCAGCCTGAGGTTCCTGAGGGCTGGGCCAGGTCTGAGGTCTTGATCATCTTCCAGCGCCTTGACCAGGGATGTCCCAAAGGGGTGTCAGTGCAAGTCTCAGTGTCTCTACCCTTGGCCTGAGACCTTCTGTGGCAGAATAGGAACTTGAAAGGGCCCAGTGAGGGCCGGGCCCTTCCTGGGAGAGGAGTGGCTTCCTGTTTCCCAGACCCGGCCACTCCAGAGGGGTGGTTGGGACCACGTCAGTAGCGTTAAACCCTTAGCACAACGCCTGGCCGGGCAGATGCGGTTCACCTCACCCCGTGCCGAGGCGGGGAGCGCTGTCTGGGAGATTGTGGTGTGAGCACAAATGCAGTTTAGTTTCTAGTAGGCACGCGAAGAAACAAGTGTGGGGCCAGCGGCTGATGTGACAGTTAAGGCCAGCCACGGCCCGAGTCCCAGACGGGGCGACCTAAATCACGCCAGGCATGTGTGCTTGCATCCCACAGTCCCGAGAGGAGAATGGAGAAGGGATTGAGTCGTGGGTCTCTCTCCAGCGCGTGTATATGCCCTAAAAAGAGAAAAAGGAAAAGGAAACAGGTGGAATTAACTTTTTTTTTTTTTTTTTTAGTTTATCTCTCTCTTTTATTCATGATAGAGTATATGACCGAGAGAGAAAGAGGTGAGCATCCTCCACAGAGTCTGGTCCTGTCACAGTCTCTTCATCCAGCCCTCTAGTCTCTTGGATCTTGGGACTCACCTGCATGTCGGGCCTGGTCCAGGCTGACGAGGCCAGGGACTCAAGCCCTGGTCGCCATGTGGGATCTAGCCTCTCTTGATCTGCACGTTTCCATCAAGCCAGCCTATGGTGGCTAGAGAACAGGAGGGTTAGTTCGTTAGTGTTTCATGCAAATAGCCATAAGATGGGGACCAGCAGATGGTGTAATTGTTACGTCACTGGACTCCCACATGGCTGACCGCAGTTCGAGTCTTAGACCCGGCAGCCCGAAACTCAAGCTGGTTGCGTGTGTGTGCGTGCCTAAAATTTGGGAGGAGAATGGAGGAGAAGGGATTGTGGCATGGCCATCCCCCTTGGGGGTGATTTCTTGCTTTCTATCTCTCTGTCTCTATGGCGAGTGTGTGTGCCCTGGAGCAAACATCTCTCTCTCAAAAAACCCCCAAATATCTGTAAGATTGTCAGTTGATCATATAATCAATAGGAAAAGCATTGAGATATTTTACCTTATTTTTCTGTATTAAATATTCAAAATGAAAAGTGCTTACAGCATGGGGGGGTCACCTATCCAGTGTCCAGTAGCCACACGTGCCTACTGCTTGCCGGCTACTATTGGACAGCACAGGTCTGGACTGGGCTCGCACTGCCCCTTCCTAGCTGTGTGCGGCTTTGGGCAAGTTGCTTAACCTCCCTGTGGATCAGTTTCTTCATTTTAGAAGAGCGATGACAATCGTGTGCAACTCGGAGGCTTGCCGTGGCGGTTAAATGAGGTGATACAGTGAGCTCAGTCGGGTACCTGGCCTGTCGTCACGTGCGCCATTTCTCCTTCATTTCGTGACATGTCCTCCGTAGCACCGCTATCTCTGCAAGTGCCTTCACTGGAAGTACTAGTTACTGAAAAGTTATTTTAAAGTATTCACTTCAGGCCCGGCTCTATGGCCGACCATGTGGTTTGAGTCCTGGACCTAGAGGCTAGAATCTGCTGGGTGCATATGTATGCCTGCCCAAAGTCCCGAAAGGAGGGAGATGGTGGACAAGGGACCGTAGCATGACCCCATGGGGGTGCTTTCTCCTCTCTCTCTTTCTCTCTGGCAAGTGCATACACCCTACGCAGAAAAAAAAGTTTGAACGCTCACTTTTAAGACATATACCTGTTTTAACCCCGATTGCTGGTAATTGTGGCGTCTGCTTAAGGTGAATAACTAGGAAGATGTAGACGTTCTATGTACCCGCTAAAGCCATTATGAAGAATAGTTTGGGGAGTTCCTTTTGGCTGGAGCCGCCGGCATTCAACAATTAAAC
>NW_006159505.1:2069053-2085788 GCF_000334495.1 Tupaia belangeri chinensis | reverse complement strand
ATGGAAAGGAGCCTGAGCTACTGGAACCTATTCCCTATGAATTCATTGCATGATGGGTGTTAAAAATAAACTAATCTGGGGGCCAGCAGTTAGCGTAATGGCTGTGTTGCTGGACTCCCACGTAGTTCGTGACCGGGACCCGGTGGCTTGAAACTCACACCGGGCGCGTGTGCGTGCGTGCCAAGGATTCCGAGAGGAGAATGGAGGAGAAGGGATTGTGGTGTGGCCATCTCCCCGGGGGATGATTTCTTGCTTTCTGTCTCTCTGTCTCTCTCTGTCTGTCTGGCAAGCGCACGCGCCCTATAGCAAAAACCTCTAATAAACAAACAAACAAACTAATCTGTGGTCTATAAAAAAAAAAGAAAAGAAAAGAAAAGAATAGTTTGGGGGTTAACACCGCCTTGGTGGAGATCTGGCTCTGCTTCAGCCCTGGGGGTAAGACCCTGGGTCACCTGAGCAGCAGGGGTGGTGGCCTACCCTCAGGGAGGGCCTGCCCTTTCTTCTCCTGCCTACAAACATTCTCTTTTTACCCATCCTCCCCTACGTTTGGGGGTGGGGTCCCTGAGGTCTTAGGCCCCTCCTCAGTTGCCCTACCTCTACCCTCAGGGTCCTGTGGCCTCAGGACCCCTAGGGCCCCCTACCGTTCATGACAGGCTCTGCACAGGGGGACACTTTATAATCTAAGCCAAGGAGTACACTGTCCCTTCCCCACTGCCCTCTGGGGGCAGCCCCCCACAGCCTCCCCCTACACATTCCCAGCCCCTGTCCCGGGAGGCTCCCAGGACAGGAAGTCTGCTCCCCACCTTAGCACCCATGTGCTTGACCTCTGGGCAGGCCTGTCCGTGGGCCTTCCTCCCCACCACTGGAGTTCCTGGAACCCTTCCTCTTCATTCCCTTCCTCTTCCTCTACCTCTTCTTCTCTTGTTTTCTTCCCCTTTCTTTGCCTTTCCCCACCCCCTCTCCCTCCCTCTCCTGGGATCCTGACTGTTCCAGGTGGCCTGGCCTCATGGACTTTCTCTTCTGTCCTGTCCTTGCAGCTCCCGCCTCAGGCCACCATGAGGAGCCCTTCAGCGTAGCCACCGCCTCTGGGAGGACTTGGGCATCCTTGGCAGCCCAGCTGGTGAGTCAGGAGGTGGGCTGGTGGGAGCCAGGTGGGGTGTGAGGAGGCTCCCCCAGGGCTGAGACCCAGAGGCCCCATTTTCCATGTGGAGAGCTGAGGCCGAGAGGCAGAGGGGGAAGTACTGCAAGCTTGCAGCTGGGAACTGGGAAGGGGTGGTGGAGTGCAGGGTGGTGGAGTGCAGTGCTGTGCAGGCTGGTGGAGTGTGGGTGTGTCTGCTTATCTGATTTTTCTCCTGGCTGCTGGCTTCCCAAGTTCTACTTGTGATTATCACATTCTCTTTTACATTCTATTTATTCTTTGGAAAATTTAAAAGATACAGAAGGATATGGTCTCTCCTGTCTTCTCAGCTGCCAGTTCTCCTTCCCAAAGACAGTTTCTTGTATATCTGTTCAGAATATCCTGTGCATATATTTATGTGTATGTGTATATGACATATATTTTTTCGTTTTTTAAAAACCGAGATGTTTATATAATACTATTCTGCCCCTGCTGTTCCTCTTGACAGTAACTGTTTACTATCACTTTAGATGAACTTTAGAATCTGCTTGTCCAAACCAATTCCGGTTGATAATTTCAGAGGGGATCGGATCAGAGTTCTTGCTAAACCCTGGGAAATCCGACTCTTTATAAGGTTGAAAGCCATCAGACCCAAGAGTGTCGAATGCATTTTTGTGTACATCTCCCTTTGGGTCTCTCTCTCTCTTTTTTTTTTTTCCTGGTCTGACCCGCTGGGTCTCTTAAGTAGCTTTATTATTATTATTGCTTCACTTCATGTCGTTGAAAATGTAGGTGCTAGAGGTGGAATGCTATTTCTCCCTCCCCTCAGAGGTGGATCTCCAGGGAGGTGGATGGGCTTTGAGGATCAGGGGGCCCTCGGTGGAAAGTAGTATTTCAGAATATTTTACATTGCTGTTTCTCTTCGTGTGGGAGGGTAAGTCCTTTTTCCATATGTTTAAAAGCCATTTGTGTTTTCCTTCCTGTGAATTTCTCTGTTCATATCAGGGGATCCATAGACCCATTGTATGCACGTGGTCATGTGTTTCTGTGAATTATACAAAAGTAAGATATTCTTGCCGTTTTTTTTTTTTTAATTTCTCGTATTCTTTTTCTTAAAGAAGGCGTTCCAGTTGTGTGACCTTCAGGTGCCATAAACTCAGCCCTCACTTTTCATCCTCAGAGGAAGCTGGTCACCTCGTGTCTTTTCAGGGATCCTGGATACATGTGCCAATATTCGCGTACTGATCCATGCTCTCCCTTTGTTTTTCTCAGGAAAGGCGGGATGTTACATGTACTATTCCACACTTTGCTTTGTCCCTTTGACACGATATCTGGGAGGTTATTAGAAGCCAGTATATAAGGAGTTTCCTCATTTTTCTAATAGCTGTTCAGTATTGTATTGCATGACTACCCCATACTTTAGTTAACTGTCGTCTGACTGATGGGCGTTTTGGTTATTTCCAATCCTCTATTGTTCACAGCTGATACCCCACAGACGTCATTTCACACGTGCACCCGGGGGTGGCCGGGGTGAAGGGCTGCAGCACTGGAGCTTTCACCATTATTTATTTATTCCCTAGTTCTTGTGGCCTTGCCCTCCCACAGGTACCCCCTGCCACTCATGGCTAGGGAGGCCCAGGCCTCAGCCCATTACCAAAGCCTGTATTTTCAGGAGCTGTCTTGATCTCGCTCTTCCATCATGTCTGATTGATGGAAAGTGGTATTTCAGTATATTTTACATTGCTGTTTCTCTTCGTGTGGGAGGTTAAGTTCCTTTCCATATGTTTAAAAGTCATTTGTGTTTTCCTTCCTGTGAATTTCTCTCCTCATATTCTTTGCCCATTTTTCTGTTAGGTAATCGATCTGTTCTTATTTCTAGGTGTTTTTCATTTTGTAGGAAGTGAGCCATTTGGGATATGAGTGGCACATACCGCAGGAGTTATTTTATTTTATTTTATTTTTTGTGAACTTTGCTTACAATTCTTCTTGCCATTCAGGAATGCTTGATTTGTATATAGCTGGATATTTCAGTCATCTCTGGATACCTTCTAGGTTTGTATCATTTCCAAAAGGCTTTTGCTTTTCTGAGATGATTTTTAAAAACACTTTAATGGTTTACTCTTTTATATTGAAATCCTTGACCCATCTATAATTTACTCTGTTGTAAGGTGTGAGGTTGGGATCCATCTCAGTTTTCTTTTAGATTGCTACGTAGCTATCCCAACACCCTAGTCATTCATCATTCCCCTACTAGTTTAAGATGCTACTCTTATTGTTTACTAAATTCTTACATGTATTTGGATCTATTTCTGATTTTTTTTTTTGGGGGGGATGTTTTTGCTATAGGGCACGTGCGCTCGCCAGAAAGACAGAGAGAGGCAGAGAGACAGCGAGAAATCATCACCCTGTGCCGCAATCCCTTCTCCTCCATCCTCCTCTTGGGATCTTGGGCACGCATGCACACACATCCGGTATTTCTGATTTTTCTGTCTTGTTCAGTTGATCTCTCTCTTCATGTGCTAGTACCAAATACAGCTTTTCCCCCCTTCTTTTTTATTTTTTTAATGACAGAAGGTATATACATTTGCCAGAGAGATAAAGGGAGACCGCACCCCCCACGCATAGTGGTACATGGTCATGCCACATCCCTTCTTCATCGTTTTGAGATTTCGCATGTGTAAGCACGTGTACCTAGTGTGGTCAAGCCAAACTGGGATTTGAAACATGGTTGGCCATGTGAGATCCAGCTCTCCCAACAGCTGGGCTGTAGGGTAGTCTACCAAATACTGTTTTAATTTTTGTGGCTTTATAATATATTTTAGTATGTGATGAAACTGATTCCTCGCCATCCTCCCTTCTCTCTGCCCCCACTTCCAGGATTTCCTTGGCTCTTCCTGTTTATTTAATTTTCAACATGAATTCTTAAGTTAGCTTGCCTAACTTCAAACAAAATTTCTTTGTGTATATATTTAATAAGATAGTGTCTATTTAAAAATTATCTTGGCATTGATATCTGTATGATGTCTTCTATCCAGAACTAACTATGCCCCTGCCCATTCATGTAGGTCTTCTTTTTGTCCCTCAGGAACACTCCAAAAAACATTTAAAAAAAAAAAAAAAACTGCCTGAGGGTACATTTGTTCATTAGCAAAAGGAACCAGAGAGAGAGAGAGAGAGAGAGCGAGCGAGCGAGCATCCCCTAATGGTCATGCCTCAATTCCTTTTCCTCCATTTTTCCATTCTTTTTGGATTTTGAGTACAGACATGTATATACCCGGTTTGTTTTTTAAGCTTCCGAGGCTGAGATTTGAACCATGTGGTTGGCCATGTGGGATCTGATTCCCTTAACTGCTAGGCTATGGGGCCAGCCCACTCCAGAATTTTTTTTTTTTGTATAGATTTTGTTTATTTCTTACTAAATTTACCCTTGGTTTTTTTTTTTTTTTATGTTATTGTAAATAGAGGTTTCTACCTGGTTATTGCTTGTAAGTATTGATTTCTGTTACACTAATGTTGAATTAATACAATCGCCTTACTAAATTATTTCATTGTTTACGGTAGTTTCTCATCTGGGCTGCTTAGGTTTTCCAACTCAAGACTCAGATATTTATTTTGAAACTAAATTTATTTTTTTAACTTTATTAATATTGTTTAAAATTTGCTATAGGGCACATGCACTCATCAGAGAGAGACAGAGAGAGTGAAAGTGAGAAAGCAAGCTGCCAGGTCCGGGACTTGAACTGTGGTCAGCCATGTGGGAGTCCAGCACCTTAACCACCACACCACCTACGGGCTCCCTGTGTTTAAGCTTATTTCTTCCTAAGTGAAAGAAGGAAAGGGAGGAAATACGGAGGAAGAGAGGGGGCAGTCATGTAAGGGCCCTCATGCCGTGATCTACTCATAGCCTCAGCCAGCCCGAGTCACAGATGCAAAGTGTACACCCAGTGTGTACACCCAGTGTGCACAGAGAGGCTCAGGGCACTGACTGGGACCTTCCCATGCGGGTCCAGAATTGCAGGGCACCACCATCAAGGCCTCATGTTATTAGCAACTAATGGATGGTTTCTCTCTTCCTTCCCAGTTTTGTGACTCCTATTTATTTTTGTTTCTAGAACATTCAGAACAGTGTTCCCCTCAATCCCACAGACTCACCAAGCTTGGGACCTAGCCTTGACTAGGGACTGGAGCCTCAGAGGAATTGGGCCCTGGCCTGGGTCTGACAAAGGGCAGACAGCACCAGACATGCTGGTGGCCCATCTCGCAGAGGCCCAGGCTGCCTATGAGGATGTGGGTGGTATCAACCCTGGCGGTCTTGGGGGTGCTTCCTAGAGGAGGTGTGAACTGGGGGCTAGGAGGGTATGAGGGTGGGATGATGGGTTGGTTTCAGGCAGAGGGAAAAGCCTGGGTGTTCAGAGACCTGACAGTACCTGGCTTTGCTCAGAGGAGGAACTTCAAGGATGGAATTTAAACCCCTGGCTTAAAGGGACCCACAGAGGGGTGCTGACCAGGGGCCACTCCTGGCTCCTGTGCCTCTGACCTGTGCCCATCTGTCTATTGCAGGTCTGGACAGAGCCCTGCGGCCGGGCCTCTGCTGGCAGGGACCATGGCAGAGGCTGGGGATGCTGCACTGTCGGTGGCCGAGTGGCTGCGGGCGCTGCATCTGGAACAGTACACTGGGCTCTTCGAGCAACACGGGCTGCTGTGGGCCACGGAGTGCCAAGGCCTCAGTGATGCCCGCCTGATGGACATGGGCATGCTTCTCCCCGGCCACCGCCGCCGCGTCCTGGCTGGACTGCTACGCGCCCACGCGCCCCCAGTCCCGGTGCCCCGCCCTGCCCCACGGCCTGTGCCCATGAAGCGCCATGTCTTCCGCTCATCACCTGCACCCACTTCTCCACCTGAACCTGTGCCCTCAGCTGGAGAGGATGAGGGGCTGCCCACCGCCCCACCCATCCCACCCCGGAGGAGCTGCCTTCCGCCTGCCTGCTTCGCCGCCCCATCTACCGCTGCCCCGCCCACCGCCGCCCCATCCAGGGCCATCCCATGCACTGCCACCTTGTCCACTGCCACCCCAGACCCTGTGCTGCCCCCGCTGCCTGCCAAGCGGCATCTGGTGGAGTCAAGCGTCCCACCCGTACCCCCCCGCACCGGACCGCCCCGCCTGCTGGTGAGGTGAGTGGGTATCACTACTGTGGGATGAACGTGGACAGAGGGTCTTTGAGGCTCAGTGGGGCGTTGGTGGCCTTTGGCTGCTGGATAAGAAAGGAACTTCAGGTGGAGGGACCAGCATGCACAGAGCTCCGAGGAGCCCTGGCCAGGCCTGCTCACCTACAATGAGTGCAGATGAGGCATGGGGCTGGTGGGCCGTGCTGTGCAGGCCAGGCCGGGAGCTGGGAATGTCTTAAGCAGAGTGACTGAATGCCACCTGAGCGCCAAAAGGGAACTGGCTGAGGTTAGTGGGGCGAGGCGGGGGCACATGGCCCGGTGAGCCCCCGCCCCCAGCCTGCACTAATAAGACCAGAGAGGAGCAGGCAAAGGGGAGCCAGGTGTGCACCCCAGGATGCACAGGGCGTGGCTGCCTGGCGGGAGCAGGGAGAGCAGGGTTTCCATCTTGGGTGGCTGGGTGTGCCATGGCACCATCACTAGTCTGGTGGCCCAGGGACAGCAGGGAATGTGGGAGGAAGTCTGAAGTTCAGCTCGTTCAGTGTGAGTCTGTGGGGGATCGGGGAGCGCTCTGGCTTCAGGATGTGATGTGTGGTGATCAGAGAAAACTAGGGATGGCTCACCTTGACAGCAGGATCCATCTGGTCCCTGGCGTTTGCATTCCTATCACACTGTGTCCCTCTGTCATCCCCTTTCCCTGCTTCTATCAAGTGTCACCAAACCGTGGGACATTCTTAAGCCTCATCCTACTTGCCCTCCTCCCTCCTCAGAACTCGCCTTTCTCCCCTCCTTGGCTCCTAGTCTCCTTATTTTCTTGCATTTGCTCCTCCCATTGTGGACGTTCCATTTTAATCTTATTCCCATGCTCACTCTTCCTGCCATGTGTTGGGATGCCCAATCAGGAGCAAGTATCACCAGACAGGGTTAGATATGTGTTTGGGGGTAGGAGAGGTTTTCCAGCACCTGAGCTGAGTTAATCTGGAAGGACTTCATGGAGGAGGAGAGGATGCAGAGGGGCCTGCTGACCTCTGTTGCTGCTGTGAACCCACTAGGATGTTGGCCTTGATGGGGCCCTTCTGCTGGGCGTTCTGCTCTGCTCATGTGACCTTGTTGATTCGTGCAGTGAGCCTTCCAGGGGATTTGTGTCCTGATTTCAAGCAGGGCAACCAAGGCTCAGAGCA
This sequence comes from Tupaia belangeri chinensis, assembly GCF_000334495.1. Taxonomy (NCBI): domain Eukaryota; kingdom Metazoa; phylum Chordata; class Mammalia; order Scandentia; family Tupaiidae; genus Tupaia; species Tupaia belangeri. The sequence goes on along the minus strand of NW_006159505.1, from coordinate 2,078,327 downwards.
GAGAGGGGAACAATTGGATGCCAAGCACATGCTCAGTGAGCCTGTGGGGAAGGGCTGTGCTGCCTCCCACCCAGAGAGGGGCATTGCATGAGGGGGCCTTGGAGGCCATGCCTACACCGTGGTGTGGTGAATTTTGACTGGTGGAAGCACAAACGGGCCAGGCCTTTCCTAAATTCACACCTCTGGGAACAGGCATTGGGGTCCACCCAGAGGCTGGCGCCAAGGGCAGATAGTTTCCTGGTGCAGTTGTGCCCTCTAGTGGCCATCTTTCTGCATGCCGAGTAATTTCCGTTTCCTTTAACCCCAAAATGGGATGCAGAGAGGGAGAGACTTTCTGTCTGTTTCTGAGGGCTGTGAGTAGGTGGGCAAGGCAGAAGGCCGGGCCCTGTCCTTAGGGAGCTTGCAAAGGCCAAGGTCAAGCCCCTGTTGGGGAGTGGATGCCTGGGTTCCTGTTTAGGAAGCAGGTCACATTGTCTGACAGAGCCAGCATGCGACTGTGATGACAAGCTGTCCCCATGGTCTTGTTTCCCTCTCAGATGGCCCCTATGGCCCTCACAGCCTTCTGTGTCCCATCCCCCCCCTCCCCCGCCACCCAGCGCTGACACTTGAGTTCAGGAGACTTGCTGGGTAGGGCTAGAGTCCACTCCACACCTTGCATCCCAAGGTACCAGCTCTCGCCCTCAGAGCACGAGTCTGAACTTAGCCTCTTCACCAAGTCTTGGGGATCCCAGGTCCTCTTGGTCAGGAATCTGGCTCCTTGTAGCTGAAGTACCCCAGATCCATTCTGTGTGGAGAGAATTTGTAGAAAAAGATTCCCTGCAATTTGGTGGGGATTGTCTGCCAAGTCCACCTGTGGGGGCAGGGCGGAGGTCAAGATGGAGCTTGGCTGTCTGCATGTCCCCTCCCAGCCCCTCTGCAGCCCTTCCGGGCACAGTGAAGGACTTCTGTCCCCTTGCAGGGGTCTCATCACAGTGTCTCCTACCCCTAGTGACAGAAGACTCTCCCAACCTGAGGGCCATTTGTACAATTTCATGGCTCCAGGCCCGTCAGCAGGCACCCTAGTGAAATTTGGGGATCATCGTGTGTGCATGTGTGTATTCTCAGGGTCTCGGCTCAGTGTGGGCATGCCTGGACCAGTTCGTGTGAACCCATGTGTGTGGGTATGTGTGTTTGTGCAAGCCATTGAGGTGGTGGCCTGGCTGTGCGTTTACATGTTCACATGTGTTCTGAGGGTGACGGTGTGTGCAGTTTCAGTGATGCCACGATTTGGGGTGTGGTGAGTTCGAGGCCTGTGTGCACACATGCACGTGCTCATGTGAGGCCATTGGTAGCCTGTGCTGTTGAGGCAGTGAATGGCAGGGGTTATTTGTGTGCTGCCCAGCATGGGCCGGTGTGTGCACATTGTATACGAGTGTTGCCAAGGCAAGCCCACTAGGATGCTGGCCCTGCTGCAGCTGGGCACTTCATTGATTCTGTTCTCTATGGCTTCCAGTGCCGGCGCCCAATGGCATGGGTGAATAGTGAAGGCCGACGTGTGCATGTGCCTGCCAGGGGCTGAGCATGGGCCGCACATAGGTACATGCATATGCTACTCAGCACATGCTGGGCTGGGGATTCGAGGGCCCTGTACTCAGCACCCCCAACCCTACTACCCAACTATGTCATGCCAGATGTCAGGAGAGGCAAGTAGGAAGAATGAGGCTGGGATAGGAACCTTGGCCACAGACCAAGGTGTAAACAGATCAGAAAACAGGCAAGGGTAGGGTTCCTTCCTCCCTGCCTTGGCAAGATCCAACACTCAGCACCAGGCCCTCCATTCAGTCTGGCCTGAGAGAACCTTGCTTCACCCAAGTCTACATCCTCTGCATTATTAAGCCTGTTGTAGGGAACTTGCTGAGGAGTCCAGAGATGCTGAGAAACTGTCCCAACATCACCCAGCCCAGCAGAAGGGAAACGAGTTCAGGCCCGCATCCTGACTTGGGCCTGGTCCACTCAGCGCCAAGTAGCAGAGACATGAACCTCCTGAGCCTGATCTCCCTGAAAGAGGCAGAAGGTCATGTCTGATCAGGGTTCCAGGCTCGCTCTGCAGAGCCCCTCTCAGTCCACTCTAGGTCTCAGCTTCCTTCTGATACCTGGGTACCTGAGATTCCTTGGGGAAAGAGCACATTTGCCCAGAGGAGGAAGCTGCCAGCTAGTCTGTCACACTGCAAGGCCTCCCTCCTGTGCCCTTGACTGCCTTGCATCTCAGCCAATCCCTGGTCTTCTTGAAGTCTCATCACTTGTTGCTGGGACAGAGCTTGTTTCCTTCAAAGAACCTCTTTCCCAGCCTCTGGTCTTCTGGTAGAGAGGGGAGGGGGACAGGCCCCCCCGCAAGAGGCAGCCAGGGCCAGGACTTCTTGGATGTCTGCCCCATAAGACCTCATGAGACAAACAGACACTGCTGGTCGTCCCATCCAGGTTTGGGGGAGTGAGGGTGCAGCCTGAGGGTGGAAGGAAGTGTCTGCCCCGGGGGATTCTGGGTGACGTTTCTCTTTCTCAGGCAGTGTTTTCAGGAAGTGTGTGTGTTGGCTGGGCTGTGAGAGGTGGGGCAGAGAGCAGGAAGCTGGAGAGAGCTGGATGCAGACGCAGACGCAGACACACACATACACACTCACTCGCACTCCCAGACAGTTTTACAGTTGCACATAGAAACACACACACTCAGAGACGTGATTCACGAATGCTGGGAGACACAAGCTCCCGGGCTCACAGCCATTCCTGGGCCCGGACACCTCCGAGAGAGCCTGGCCTGGGACTCACCTGGGAGCAAGAGCGTGGCTGGTGGTGAGACCAACCCAGGTTGGACGCAGGCTTACATGCAGACCGTGGGCCCCGGAGCCAGCGGGCAGCTGAGGGTGAGCAGGGGCCACCTGGCAGGAGGGAGGGAGGTGTCCCTGCCTGCCTATCCCCCCGGGCCAGGTCTCCTCTGGTGCTGTCCTGCCCCTTCCTTGCTTGCTCTCCAAATTCTGTCTCCTCTTACTTTCTGTTTGTTTACCCCTGCCTTTCCTTTCCCCCTCCTTCCTCCTGCCTCCTCCGCTGGGCTTTGCAGGTCTCTGTCTCCCCTTATGTGTCTCTCCTGGGCCCACAGTGCCTACTTTTGGGCCTTCCCAGACTCTATCCTACTGATGCGTGTAGGGTCTCTGCCCTTTGGGGACCTGGTGCTTATCTCTTCAGTCCGGCCTCTGCCCCTAACTCCCCACAGCCCCCTGGGGTTCCCTCAGGAGGCTCGGGTTGGCCTGTCTCACTGTCGGGTGCAGGCTGCTGTGGCTCTGGACTCTCCCACTCCCAGTCCAGGGTGCAGGGAGACGCGGGGGCCTATACTGAGGTGGTGATTCCTGCCTCCTCCCAGGGCAGGTAGTGGGTGAGTGCCGGGATGTGGGGGCTGGCTTCCTCCCAGTGCTGTGGATCCCTAGTGAACTCGACAGCCCTGGGCTTGGGCCAGTGGGACACAGAGAGGCCTCTTCCTGGTCTGGGCCCTCCCTGGCCCTGCCTGTGCCCCTGGCTCATCTTTCGGCAGGGCTCAGGGGACACCATACCTGCCCCTCCTGTGGCTGGCCACTTGGGCTGGGAGAGAGCTGGGTCCAGTGTGAGCTCCCCAAAAGCTGATCTTTCCCCTCCTCTGCCTTTGGGAGCCAGCACAGGGCCAGGCTCCAGAGCTGTCATGGGAGACCCAGGCCTCTATCACCTCCTGCCCACTGCAGCAGGAGGCCCATTGTGGGCCTGGTGGTGAATATGCCGTGAAGGGTCCAACAGGCCATGTGAACTTAGTGGAGGGAGCAGTTGGGTAGTCTTCCTGGAGGAGTAGCTATATCTTGAGCACAATGGAGTTGATGAACCCAGGCGATTAAATGTAAAAAAGCCTCCAGCAGAATATCTGGCACACAGTGGGTGCTTAGTGGTAGCTGTTATCCGTGGGAGAAGTGCTAAGAGTGGGTTGGTGCCTCGGTTGTAGGGTGGGTGCTGATTAATGGGGGAAGGAGAAGCTGATGCCTTCCTCCAGGATGAGGGTGCTCATCCCAACCTTCAGCACACATTCACTGGGGCCTCCTCTGTTGGATGATGCTGGTAGCACGGATTGAATTGGCCCCAGAGACTCATAACATGTGCAGAAGTTGAGGGGCAGCCCGCAGGTGTCACATTCTCACAAGGGAGACCCCAGGATGGGTGTCTGTGCTGTGGCCTGGATGGATGTGTCCAGAGCCTTCACAAGGGTGTGTGGGGTGCTGACCTTGGTCCTCATGATGAAGGAGGAAGGGCAGAAGCAGACCTGGGGGAAGCAAGAGGCATAGGACTGAGATCTAGGGCACAAATGAGGAAGAGGAGGCCAGGGCAGCTACCCCCTGTGGAAAGGGGAGGTCAGAGTAGAAGGCAGATGCCCCAGATCACTAGGCTTGGCCTCACCCTGTGACCTGCATGGGTCCCTCTGAGGCCTATGTGACAACTTACGGGAAGCAGCCTGACTCCAGATCCTCTGCTGCTGTCAGTTCAGTGAAGCACGTGTTACCAGGCACAGCCCTGCTGAGGGATTGGAAGCAAAGAGGCTGGGGAGCCCCCAAACCAGCCTGACTCCGAGGTGGGGTCCATAGTAGAATTTTGGGCCTTTCAAAATTTGGGCCTTTCAAAAGAGAAGGGTGTTCCAGGTGGATGGAACAGCATATGCCAAGCCTTGCAGTGTGTGTCTATAGGAGAATGCAGCTGGGTCATGGGGGGGTGGAGGGTGAGTGGGGGTGTTCAGGCTCCCCTCTCTGCAGCCTGCCTGAGTGGTGAGACCTGCTTCCTTTGGCCAGAGATTGGTGTGGATAGAAACATGAAGGGAGGGCCCCTGGCGGGGAGGGGATAGAGCAGGCTCCTCACCAGCCTGTGGGGCCTGAGCCTCCTTCGGCCGTGGCTGGGGTCAGAAGGTTGTGCCAGTGCTTCTCCTTTATTGAATTATTAGAAATCCTGGAGGCAGGCCAGGAGGAAACTGAGGCTCAGAGGTAAAGTGACCTGTGTGAGGTCACAAACTGACGGGCAGCGAGCCTGGGACTCTGCCTGCTGCTGAAGCCCTGTCTCCAACTGCAGTGGCCACACCTCGCCTGCCCAAGACAGACCCTCTTAGCAGTGTCTCGTTTTTTGCTATAGGGTGTGCGTGCTCGCCACAGACAGAAAGCGAGAAATCAGCCCCGGGGGGGGAGGAGGTCATGCCACACTCCCTTCTCCTCCACTCTCCTCTCAGGATTTTGGGCATGCACGCTTACGTACCTGGCATGAATTTCAGGCTGCTGGGTCTGGGGCTTGAACTGAGGTTGGTCATATAGGAGTCTAGCAGCGTAACCATTATGCTGTTTGCTGGTCCCAGCAGTGCCTCTTTTTTTTATTTTTTGAGAAGTTTTTGCTATAGGGCGCATGCGCTCACCAGAAAGAGACAGAAAGCGAGAAATCACCCCCTAGGGGGGATGGCCACGCCGCAATCCCTTCTCCTCCATTCTCCTCTCGGGATCTTGGGCCTGCCCACCCCAGGTCCGGGCCTTGAACCCCCGTCGACTACATAGGAGTCCAGCCACATAGCCATTACACTAACTGCTGGTCCCCCAGCAGTGCCTCTTTTAACCCTCCAAAATGCTTCTGGTTTCTGAGATTCGTTATGCGGTCAACTTTTCCCTCACCTGTCCCTGACCCCTGGGTGCAAGGACAGCAGAGCACTTTTCCTCTAATCCAATAGACACATTAAGCTGGGAGCCCAGGCAGGGGACCAGCCTGGCCCCTGCCCAGGGTGCCCAGTCTTGCTGTAGTGTACTGGGAGAGCACATCCCTTGGCTGGAGGAGAAAGGGCTGAAGGAGCCACAGGTGCCAGGGGAGTGGGAAAGAGAGAGCAGCTCTTCTGGGGGCACCTTGGAGGCTGCCCAGAAGGGGAGGCCTACTGAGCTGCACTTGGAGTTCCAGGAGGGCTCCCCCGGGCTGAGGTGGCAGGGAGGGCAGAGGAGGCGGAAGCGGTATGGGTGAAGGCTTGGAGGGTTGCTCTGGGATGGGACAGGTCTTCTGGACTGGGAGGGAAGTCAGTGGGTCAGGTCACAGCTGGAGCTCAGGGCTGGAGCTGGGGCTGCTCTTAGGGGAGCTGGCACTGAGTGCCAGGACTCTGGGTGGCTGGAGATACTCCGTGAGCCCTGTTCCCGGTAGGGGGTCACTGCCCCTTCCCCTGGGGTTTTCCCATATGTTGTGATTTTCTGACATCACTTCTCCTTTCCTGGGCCTGGCCCTGACTCAGCAGGGCCTTGGTCCCATGCATTGGGCAGATAGGCAAGGGTCAGCCAGGAGGCTTCCTGGAGGAGGTAGCGAGAGTGGGGCCTAGAGGTGTGAGAGGCCCTTAGTCTCCCCCTCATAGGACGTCATCGGTGCCCTGGGACCTCGCTGCTGGGAGAGGAGCCCTTCGTGTCTGTCTCTCCCCAGTGTCAACCACTGCACGGCCGGAGGAGCTGGGACCTCGTTTCCTCTTGGAGGGAGCCAGAGCCTGAGTGCAGGTGGCCATTGTAAAGAGGCAGGCCTCGGAGAAGCCTTCGGACCTTGGTGTGGCCTTGTTTGTCGAGCTGTGATACTGGACTGCCTGGTTCAGTCCCAGCCATGGGGCCAGGGCAGATGGCTTACTTAGCACTTCTATGGCTCAGTTCCCATGTCCCGTGTACAGTGCTTAGAAGGAGGCTGGGGACACACATATGTAGAGACACGTGTGCCTGCACACACAATGAGGAGTCACTTAGTCTGGGCCTCTGTTAGTCTCAAGTGCCTGCTCAGTGCCAGGGATGCACTGGTGAAGAAGGTGGGTATGGAGCATGCCTCGAAATCCACCTGCTGAGAGACAGGCTGTGGGCAGGCCCAGCCTTGTAGATGACTAGCAGATCCGGGTCTGGGGTGCTCTGTGGTGTGGCGGTGGGAGGGGTGCTGCTGGGACCCTGAAGATGAAGAGGAGTTAGTGAACAGTTTCACCCTGTGGCCACTGCTTTCCGCTCAGTGCTGGCCCCCAGACCTAGGGTGGCTCTGGGAGCCAGGCCCACTGAGCCCTGACGGCACTGGAGGATGGAGCCTGTCCCCGCCTCCTCTGGACCACGGTCTGCTGGTCCTGGCCCGCAGCCTGAGTTCTGCTTCCAGCGGGTTCCAAGCTGGGCCTCTAGGGACCTTTCCGTCTTGGACCTTGGAGACAGAATGTGATGGACGGACTTGCCTGTCAGGATGTCTCGGGCCAGCTCTTTGGGGATGTGCGTGTAACGGAAGCCAGATCCCACATGGTGGCCACGGTTAGAATCCCTGGCCTGGTCAGCCTGAAACATGCCAGGCATGCATGACAGTCTGGAGGACTGGCCGAGGAGGATCACAGTGTGACCGGGCCCCGTAGTGGGTGCTCATCTTCCTCTCTCTCACGCATACACGCTTGCTCTCTCTCGTGTGTGTATGCACTCTACCATGTATAAAGAAAACACATTTAGGCTGGCCCTGAAGCTTAGTGGTTAAGGGAGCCGATTCCTCTTGACCAACTGTGGCTTGAATTCTGGGCCTGGCAGCTTGAAAAACATGCTGGGCGCATGTGCTTGTGTGCCCCTGATCCTGTCAGGATGGAGAATTGGCCGAGAAGGGTTTGCAGCGTGATCACCCCTCACTGGGAGGTGCTTTCTCTCTGTCTCTGTTTCTGGAGAGCACATGTGCCTTGTAGCAATTAAAAACATGAAAGAAAAAGGCCAGCAGGTGGTGTGGAGGTTAAAGCAGCTGGATCCCACATGCCCAGCTGCATGGTTTGAGTCCTGGACCTGCTGGCTTAAAAAACACACGTGCACTTGTGTGTGTGTGTGTGTGTGCACGTGCGCGCCTGTGTGCCCATGGTTCTGAGAGGAAGAGAATAGGGAGAAGGGATTGCAGTGTGGCCATCCCCTGAGGGGGGGGATTTCTCACTTTCCCTTTCTCTTTGTTTCTCCTGTGAGCACAAACACCTTATAGCAAAAAATTAAAGATAAAAACAAAGGAGGAGGGGGGCAGCAAATGGCATAGCAGTTACGTTTCTGAACTCTCACATGGCCAACAGAGGTTTTAGTTCTGGACATGGTGGCTTGAAAATCACGCTGGGCACATGTGCATGTGTGCTCAAGGTCCTGAGAGGAGAGTGAAAGAGAAGGGATTGTGGTGTGGCCATCCCCTCAGGGGTTGATTTCTCACTTTCCCTCTCACTGTCTCTGTCTCTCTCTTTCTCTGGGGAGCGCATGCACCCTAAGGCAAGAACCTCTACAAAAAACAAAGGAAGAAAAATATGGAACCAGCAGATGGCATAATGGTTACATCACTGGACTCCCATGTTGACTATGGTTTGAGTCCCAAACCCGGCAGTTTTAAAACTCATGCCGGTCGTGCACCAAAAGGGATGACCCCAAAACCCAGGGTGTTTGACTCATAGTCCAGGATTCTTTCTGTGACATTAAATTCTAGTACAAATGCAAAAAAAAAAAAAAAAAAAAAAAAGACAAAAAATTTTTTAAAGAAAAAAAATTAATAATAATAACAAAGACATCTCTATGGACATCGCACTTGACCCGTTGGGGCCAGCACCTAGGTCACACTCTTGGGCTGCAGGCACTCTTTCTATCACTTGACCATCATTCACCCTTTTATTTGCCTTCACTCCAACCCTCATGGTCAGCCTGCCCACCTGTCTTTCCCCGCCTGCCCGCCAGCCCGCCACCCACCTGTCCTACACGCTCTTGGTGCTGACTCAGCCAGGCCCTGTCCTGGCCGGGGGCGGAGGCTCTCGGGTCAGATGCTGCAGCTCCCCTGCAGGGACCCAGGGTCCAGTGAGCAGAGCCTGGTCCGTGCCCACCGGGGTCTGCATTGGTCCAGCATGCTGCATCAGGTTCCTGGGAGGAAACAGCTGACCACCAGGGAGGAGGCACATTTTCCTTTGCTATGTGGTCCTCTAAGTGGCCCCTGTCATTGTCACACAGAAATCTTGGCATCATTGTCTGTGGCCCTCCAGGAGACAGCTGAGGGGCGAGGAACCGAGACTCATTGTAGACAGGTGACCTCCAGGAGCATCCTGGCTTAGGACCTCTTGTTCCAGGGGGCCAATAATGTATTTTTGTTGTTGTTGTTGTTTTTTTTTGAGAGGTTTTCACTATAGGGCGCGTGTGCTTGCGAGATAGACAGAGAGAGACAGAGAGACAGAAAGCGAGAAATCACCCCCCAGGGGGGATGGTCACGCCACAATCCCTTCTCCTCCATT
>NW_006159505.1:2068104-2068783 GCF_000334495.1 Tupaia belangeri chinensis | reverse complement strand
GCTTTCAGGCGCAGCTCCTCCAGCCATTGTTGCCAAAGGCGGTGTTGCCTAGTAACCTGACTGGCACGCCTTCTGCAGATTTCTAGGGGAGCAGAATGGGAGACTTATGGAAAGGGCTTGTTGTCCTTTACTCCCACAGAGAGGCGACAGCTGCAGGCCAGTGGTGTGGAACTGCTCATAGGTGCTGGAATTGGGGTTCCAGTCCCGGCTGAGGTGCTAACGCGATACCTGGCGTGATGGAGATACTTGGCAATTGTCCTTGGGAGCCATTTGTATGACACTTGTAATGGAGGGAAGCGGAAGGGTGTGGACAGGTGCTGGGGGAGCCTGAGGAAAGGGCCAGGAGGACTTTCAGGAAAGGAGGACTTGGTTTTAGAGTTCGAGGATGAGGGGCTGTTCCCAGATGGAGCCCAGGGAGGGGGGCAGAACTGGTGGAGGGCAGCAGAAGCCAAGGTTGGAAGCCTGGTGTCACGGTCTCCTCCCCTTCCTCCCCTCCTTGCTCTGTGGTTACACGCTGTCGGTCACTTCCACGTATGCTGGGGCAACAGCCAGGCCAAGGGTAACAGTGGGAGAAGCTGCCCGTCCCCTGCTCCTCCTTGCCCCCTGCAGGACGCTGCAGAGATCGCTGGTGGCCCAGCCCCTGGCTCTGGCTGGTAGCCCCTGAGTATCTTGTGTGGGG
>NW_006159505.1:2066726-2067758 GCF_000334495.1 Tupaia belangeri chinensis | reverse complement strand
GGCAGGTGAGTATGGTGGGATGTGGTGACTTTGAGGGGCTTGAGGACACACAGGTGTAGTGAATATCCACGACTGGGCAAGAAAGAAGGTGGTCTTGAGCTAGAGACCTACAGTTTATGGTCTTCGGTGTTGGTTTCTGAGGCCCTTACCTGTGCTTTTGCCCTCTGCTCATTTTAATCCTGTTCCCTCCCTTTGCCAGCAAATGCCTTTTTCCCTTTAAAAGTTCACGGCAAGCACCATCTCCTCCAGGAAGCCTTCCCTGCCTCTCCTTCTAGTCTTTATGTCTCTTCAGAGTGGAGACCCAGTTGGGACATGTGGCTGTAAGCTAGAACACTGGGGACAAATGGTCAGCTCATTAGGACCAGAAAGGGTGCCTGCTTCCTTTAGTTGCGAGAGCCAGGGGGACTTTGGGCAGGGAACAGGCGAGGGGGGCCCGTCTTTTAAGCTTATGTAACCGGTGGGTTTTGGGGTAGCTCGGGCAGGCAAGCTGGGGGCTCAGTGGGCCTGAATCCTGGCTCTGTTGCTTAGCGATGCCCAACTTTCATTCTTATCCCAGCCTTCCCTCCAAGGAAGAGGAGTCAGTACTGCCTCCATCATCCCCTCTGCAGTCAGAGCCTGAGGTGTCCCTGCCCACCCTCCCCCGGGGGCCTCCACAGCCACCCTCCCCGCCTTCCTGTCCCCCGGAGATCCCCCCGAAGCCTGTGCACCTGTTCCCGGAGTTCGGTGAGTGCTGTAGTCAGGGGTAGGGCCTTGGGTGGGCGCCTGGGGTCCTCTCTGAGCGGCCCTGCCACCAACCCTCGGGCAGGTCACTTGGCCTCCCGAATATCACTCTGTGTCCTGGAATGGAGATGGCACCTGTCCGTCTGAACCACTGACCGTGAGGTGTGGGGCACGACAGGCCTTTGGAGTCACCCCCAGTTTAAAGTCTGGGGCATTTGTCATGGCCCTGGTGACTTACTTTCCTGGGGGTGTCCACTTTCTGTGAATCTTATTGCCCCTCCCCCCCTTTTTTTTAAGAATTATTTTGTTTAA
>NW_006159505.1:2061564-2066226 GCF_000334495.1 Tupaia belangeri chinensis | reverse complement strand
TTATTTTAATTTGACCAGAGAGAGAGAGAGAGAGAGAGAGAAAGAGAGAAAGAGAGAGAAAGAGAGAAAGCAAGCTGCCAGGTCTGGGACTTGAACTGCAGCTGGCCATGTGGGAGTCCAGTGCTCTTAACCACCACACTATCTGCCAGCCCTGAATCTTGTTGCTTTATAGCCTTTTTTGGGCAGTCTCCACCCCGGTCCCCAAGCTTGCTTGCTGCCTGGGCAGACCTCCCTGTGGTGGCCCGGCCTCCCCTTTGGCCACCCCCAGTGCTGTCCTACAAGGCCCAGAGTATAAATAGCACTTCCTGTCCCCGTGCCTTTTTTTCGCAAGGCTAGCCGGGGTGGGGGTGGGGTCTGCCTTGGCCCAGGCGTGGCCTTTGTGAAGCCACACAGAGGTGTCTCGGGAGAGGAGGCCAGGCTCCTCGCTTCTGAGTGTCCCCCTCACCCTCTCTCTCACCAGATGACTCTGACTACGATGAGGCCCCAGAGGAGGGGCCGGGGGCCCCAGCCAGCGTGATGGCCAAGAAGGTGGGGCAGGGCAGTGAGCAGGGTTTAGGCCTGCGCCTTTCCGTGTGGTGGGAGGGCTGCCAGCTTGCTGTTAGACCCTGGGGACCAGCGACTAGACAGTGGGCAGGCATTTCCCGGGAGAGTCCTTGTCCCCCACTTCTTACCTTGCTTTCCAGGGCCAGGGCCGAGCACAGCCCTAGAACCAGAGCCAGAACCTAGGCCCGAGGTCTGGGGCTCTGGTCTGTAGCTCCCACTCAGGGTTTGGCCACGCGGGATGGGAGTGTGTGGCCTCCCGTTTCCTGTTCTGGGCACCTTCGCGTTGGAGTGTCTGTCCCTGTGTTTCACTTTCTGTGTCCCACGTCACCTCTCTGTGAGGGTTTGTCTTGCCTTTCCAGCCCCGAGTCTTCCTCTATCCCTTTATCTTTCTGTCTTTGTCTCTGTCCTAGGTCCATGTCTGCCACTGGTTCTCCTGTCCCTGTGACTCGGGGCCCTGTGTGGTCCCTGCTGGTGGGGGTGGGGCAGGGTGAGGAAACAGAAGTAAAAGTGCTGATTCCCGTGGGTCGGGATGGCGTGGACAGGGGCATGGTTCCCTGGGGTGGGGGGTGATCGGCACTGCCAGAGAAGTGTGACACTGAGTGGGTCTGGGGGCAGGACGAGCCCCCTCCGAGCCAAGTCCCACGGGCCGTGCGAGTGGCCAGTCTGCTGAGCGAGGGGGAGGAGCTGTCTGAGGACGACCAAGGGGATGAGGATGACGACGGCCACCCCTATGAGGATGTCCCAAAGTGAGTGCCCCTCCTCTCTGTGGTCCCCCACCGGGCTGCCCTCCTTCCTGAAGCCCCACCCTGCCCCACCCCTGCTTCCATCCCAGCCCGGCCCCCCTGCACACCCTCTCTCTCCTAGTGGTGAGTGGCATACCAGCAGCCTGAGCTTGCCCTTGGCCTGCCGGATCCCCGAGCCCCCACTACACCCCATGGACTGGCTGCCCGGGGGCCCCACGCCCCTCACACCAGTCATCAAGGCAGGGTGGCTGGACAAGAACCCTCCGCAGGGGTGAGTGAGGCCTCTCGGGTCTGCTGGTGCTCTCGTGGGGGAGGGAAGTGCCCCAGGACACTGGTATCGTGGATCCAAAGACCAGAGGGGCCCAGGGTTATCAGATCAGGTCTCCTCCCAGACAGATCGAAGCCAGCCGTCACCTCCCTAGACTTGCGTTGGTGACGTCAAGTCCCAACACCTTATCTGACTCAGAGTCAGATCGAGTCTGACGTTCATTGCTCTTGCTGTAGGCAGTCCATCTTCTTTTTTTTTGGGGGGGGGAGGTCTTTGTTATATGGTGCATGCCCCAGGACACTGGTATCGTGGATCCAAAGACCAGAGGGGCCCAGGGTTATCAGATCAGGTCTCCTCCCAGACAGATCGAAGCCAGCCGTCACCTCCCTAGACTTGCGTTGGTGACGTCAAGTCCCAACACCTTATCTGACTCAGAGTCAGATCGAGTCTGACGTTCATTGCTCTTGCTGTAGGCAGTCCATCTTCTTTTTTTTTGGGGGGGGGAGGTCTTTGCTATAGGGTGCATGCTCTCGCCAGAAAGACAGAGACAGACAGAAAGTGAGAAATCTCCTCCCAGGGGGGATGGCCACGCCGCAATCCCTTCTCCTTCATTCTCCTCTCAGGATCTTGGGCACGCGCACACACACACGCGCCTGGCGTGAGTTTAAGCCACCGGGTTCGGACATGAACCGCGGTTGGCTACATGGGAGTCCAGCGACATAGCCATTATGCTAACTGCTGGTCCCTAGGCAGTCCATCTTCTCAGTGGCCATTTGGGGTCTCACTCCCTTGGATTGGCTCATCCTAGCTGTGTGTGGCTGCTGGGGTGCAGGGGGCTGGGGTAATCCGGGAGTCTCCCCAATCCCCATTCTTGGTTCCATGTTCCCGCTGCCTCTCCAGATCTTACATCTACCAGAAGCGGTGGGTGAGACTGGACGCCGATCACCTGCGATACTTCGATAGTAACAAGGTGGGCCTGCATTAGCCCTGACGTGACCCCAGCTTCAGCCCAGGCCTAGACTGAACTCCAGCACTGGACCTGGCTGGAGGCCCTCCCTGTTTTTCCTTGACAGAGCTCCCGTTTGACTCTCTAAACCATGTGCTCCTGGGCCGTGGGCAGATTCAGCCCAGGGTCTGTCCCTGAGCACCTGCAGGGGACAGAGCTGCAGTCTTCATTTCAGTGGAGACTGGGGGAAGTCCAGGAGAGGCTGGGCCTCTGGGCACCCCACTACACCCACCCCAAGATACAGCTTCTCTCCCTTCTCCAGGATGCCTACTCTAAGCGATTTGTCTCTGTGGCCTGCATCTCTCGTGTCACTGCCATCGGGGACCAGAAATTTGAAGTGATAACAAACAATCGGACTTTTGCCTTCCGGGCAGAAAGCGATGGTGGGCAGTTGGGGTGTGCATGTGTGCGCGCGCGTTTGTGTGTGCATGTGCACAGAGGGAGAGAAGGTGGGAAGTTTGTTCAGATGGGGGAGGAGAAGCACACATGTCACACCCAGGGGGTTGTCGCCCTTCTGTGAGATGTGGAGGGAGGGGACCTTCTCTGTGATGGCTCTCAGTACCACACGTTGCCATTTCAGGTGACATGACTTGCCTAGGGTCAGTGGCCCTGGGACTGGAGCCCTAGCTGGTCCAAGCCAGAGAACCCGCCCAGGCTAGGTGGGCCAGTCTGGGTGGGCGTGCTGGCAGAGGCGTTGCCAAGAGGCCTAGGGCGGGAGGCCCTGAGCCGCTGTGGTCGGGGCTGACACCTTTGCCCTCCTCCCGCAGCGGAGCGGAAGGAGTGGATGCAGGCCCTGCAACAGGCTGTGGCTGAGCAGCGTGCCCGGGCCCGGCTGTCTAGCGCTAACCTGTTGGGGGTTCGAGGCCCAGAGCAGCCCGACCATGCTGGCAGCCTGGAGCTGCGTGGCTTCAAGAATAAGCTGTATGTGGCTGTGGTCGGGGACAAAGTGCAGCTCTACAAGAATCTGGAGGTGCGAAGGGTCTGCCGGCCACGGACCTACTGCCCTGCCCTATGCCCTCAACCCTGACCCTTGAACCTGCCCTGGAGCCCATCTATCGGTTCCTTCCCGCACTGAGGTTAGCCTTTGCCTGCCAACCCCCACCCCTGCTTTAGACACAACCTCCACCTAGTCCTTGACTGCCACCCTCCGGTCGCCGCCCTGGCGCCTGCACCCACTACTCATTGCTCTGTGGACTGCGAACCCAGATTTCTGAGTCCCCCTTACCTCCTTCCTAGGCACTCTCTGGTCCCTCAGGTACCACCTCCCTTCCTCTCCCCTCTCTTGAGCCTTAAACCCTGCCCTCATCCCTTGCCGCCCACTGCCAGGAGTACCACCTGGGCATCGGCATCACCTTCATCGACATGAGCGTGGGCAACGTGAAGGAGGCAGACCGGCGTGGCTTCGACCTCACCACCCCCTACCGCATCTTCAGGTGAGCCCGCTGCACCCCGGCCCCCAGTGCTTTCTCGTTGTCTAGTGTGGGGTGTGTGTGCATGTGTATGTGTGCGTATGTGTGCATGTGTGTGCATATGTGTGCACAGAGGGAGAGAAGGTGGGAAGCACCCCTTCTCTTCTCATGCTCCCCAGCCCCGCCCACCCACATGAGTCCTCTACAGTCACCGCCTGCCCTGATCTCTCCCTCGGAAGCCTCCCTCCCTCTGCCATCCCCACCTGCTGTCTGCCTCACCGCTCGTGGCCTCGGACTTGCCCAGGCTGGCTATCTGCACTCACCACCTGTGCCCTGCCGCCCCCCCACACCCTACACTCTTGCAAGTGTTTTCCTGTCACAAGCACCTCTCATCACCGAAGGCTGCTCTCCTTGTCTTGGAGTCTCGTCCTGGGTGCTCCTGCCTGAGCCTCTTGTCCTGGGCTCCTCTGACCTCAGCTATCCCTCAGCATCTGTCTCTGCTCTCTGCCCACTCCCCAGTCTTTTAGTTACCACCTCTAGGAGTGTGCTGTCCCTGGGTTCAAATCCTGGCTCCACCACTGACTAGCCATGTGACCTAGGACCTCACTTGGCCACTGTGTGCCTCAGTGTCCCGGAGGCCGAGGGTCTTCGTAACTGTGCAGTTAGAGCTCCGTAAACAGCAGCCTCATCACT
>NW_006159505.1:2051550-2059097 GCF_000334495.1 Tupaia belangeri chinensis | reverse complement strand
TTAGAGCTCCGTAAACAGCAGCCTCATCACTGCCATGGCCCTCATTGCAGCTCTGTGCTCGGCTGTCTTTCTCAGAGCTCTAAGCCTGCACGTCTTACCGCCCTTCAACATCAGTGTCCCGGAGGCCGAGGGTCTCCGTAACTGTGCAGTTAGAGCTCCGTAAACAGCAGCCTCATCACTAGCATGGCCGTCCACTCCGCCCTCATTGCAGCTCTGTGTCCGGCAGTCTTTCTCAGAGCTCTAAGCCTGCACGCCTTACCAACCTTCAACATTCTCACTTCTTGCTCCCAGGGGTCCTGCCCCCTCCTCACCCTGTGTAGACATCACTACCCCCTGCTTCCATTACACTCACCTCGTCTGTTCCCACCCCTCTGCCCTCACCACACTGGCCCAGGCCTGGTGGGCCCCGTGGCCCCCGGTCCCTGCGTCCTCACCCTTGCACTGCCTGCCTGCACGCTTCACTCCACCCGCTGTGACTGCCAGAGTGGTGCGGTTATTTTTTATTTTTTTAATTACCAGAAGGCATTTGTGCCTGCCAGAGAGAAACCAGGGCTGGGGGGCGGGGGTTGTTGTTTTGTTTTGTTTTAGGAATAGTCACCCATTTACGGTGCAACCAGGGCCTCCTACCGGTGGAGCGGGAAGCAGTGTGGGGCAGGTGTCTGGACAGGTTGGGGCAGTGGAGTTGTCTATGTGGTGGTGTCTTGTTGCATGTCACAGTTGGGACTGGGATGGCACGGTGGTGTCCTTCACACATCTCTGTCCTCTTTGCTTCCCATTCAAAACCCTGATGGGCTCTTCATGTTCTCAGGGTGCACTTGGACCTCTGCTTGTTACAGGCCTGCCCGTCTTCCTCCCAGCCCTCTCTCAGCCTGCCACTCTCCTGCCCGCGAGTCCTGGAGTACCCCGTGTGCCACCTGCCCCTTTGCACATGCTGTTCCCTCTTGGCCCGCTCAGCCCTGCCCCTCCATTAAGCACTAGCTCGGGCAGCCTCTCTTCTTGGCAGCTGCTCCATCTCTGCCCCCGTGCCCCATCTGTCAGGTCCACGGTATCCTTGCCTCTGTCCACACCTGCCTTCCCCACAGACCCGGGATGCTCCCCTCTTCCAAGAGCTCCCCCGCCACACCCTCCCACTTTGTGCTGCCCCCAATCACTCTGAGCCCTGTCCCTGGTCCTTGTGTCCCCAGCTTCTCCGCCGACTCAGAGCTGGAGAAGGAGCAGTGGCTAGAGGCCATGCAGGGTGCCATCGCTGAGGCCCTGTCCACCTCGGAGGTGGCCGAGCGCGTCTGGGCTGCAGCCCCCAACAGGTTCTGTGCCGACTGTGGGGCTGCTCAGCCCGACTGGGCCTCCATCAACCTCTGCGTCGTCATTTGCAAGCGCTGTGCAGGTGCGTGGGGGGCAGGATGCTGGCGGGCGGGGAAGGTGAAGGGCCTGTGGCCAGAGGGGCTGGAATAGAGGTGGCAGCCAGACAGCCCTGCCTGGGAAGTTGCTCCTGCTTGCCAAGCCTTTCCCACTGCGATCCCCTCCAGGCCTTCCATCCCAAGGCGGGTTTGACTTCTCACGTTGTGGGTGGGGATGCTAAGGGGCAGAGGGGACATGGCTCCAGGGTCACCTGCTGGGTAAATGAGCCTGGATAAGCCTAGGCCTGACGGACCTAGGGTCCCTCTTACATCAGGAGAGATGAGGGAGCCGGGTGAGAGCTGACTGGGGACAGGCCAGGCAGGGCTTTGCATGCAGAGGCAGGAGCTGGAACTTGGTCTGAAGTGGGAAGGGAGGCAGGGAACCCAGGGGTGTAGTCTGATTCTGGCTGCTGGGTGGGATCCGAGATGGAGGGGCTGAGATGAGACCAGTGAGGAGGCGGGGTCGGGAAGGGGAGAAGTTGGAGGCCTGGTCTGGGGAGGGATGAGCGTTCTGGGGATGTTTCGGGTTCATGTGGTACGGGTCTCAGTAACCCATGGCGAAGTCAGGAAAGGTTGGAGCCAAGATTCATTTGGCCTCCTATCCGGCCTCTACTGAGTGCATTAGGGGCCCGCCATGTACAGGCATTGTGCTGGTGCCAGGGACTGGCCCTCAGGAGAGCTGACGATGCCCAGGAGGTGAATGTGCATGGCTGAGAGGGGCATCCTCTGAGGTAGGAGTCAGGGCGAGGAACAGGATCGAGGGGTCACTGAGCTCCGTGCAGAGACATGAGGTCTGCCGGATGCCTGGGACAAAGTCCACAGGTCCTTGGTACAGAGAGTATGGCCAGCTGGAGACCAGTTCAGGAGCACGCATGCTCGTGAAGGCCAGAGGCTGACTGCAGGGGAGAAGGTGCTCCACGGGTTGTCCAAGAGGCAAGGCCATGCCAGAGCCAGGCAGAGCCAGGCACCCCTAGTGCCCCAGTGCCCTCCCTACCCTGGGTCCCTTGTGGGAGCTGTGGGGACTGAGGCTTCATTCCTCCTCCCTCATTCCTCCTGGCCCCTTCATTCCGTGGAGATGTTTGAGGTGCCATGTGCCAGGTTTTGTTCAGAGCCCTGAGGATTGAATTCTAAAGCAGGCTATTGGGGGGTTCTTGCTGCATGCAGCTTACCTTCTAGTGGGGAGAGGCAGAAAATACCATATGCCAGCCACTAGCGGGATCGATCAATGATTTGATCAATTGGGAATGACACGTACTAGCCAGAGATTGTGCTCCTTGTCATAGGAGCCCTCTCAGGAGGTGACAAGCCAGCCGAGATCTGAATGACTGGGAGTGGCTGTGGGAAGGTAGGGCCAGAGAGGCCAGGCAGAAATGTGGGGATGGAAGGGAAGTGGATGAGGAATTCTGGTGGGGTTCTGGGGAGCCACTGGAGGGGGAAGCAGTGATTGGAGTGAGGGATCTGCATGCTAAAGGGATTGCCCTGACTGGGCTGAGTGGGCCAAGCTGACTACAGGGAGCCAGTCCAGGGGAGGAGGCTCAGTCCTGGGGTGCAGGGAGCAGTTGTGCAGTGCTGATTCCAGTCCACAGACCTTGCCCCTAGGGCCGCCTTTGGCCTCTCCTCTCCCCCTCTGCGGGATGGGCACTCAGCTTGTGGAGGCCTGAGGCCAACTGGAGTCACCTGGCAAGTGTTCAGTGACCCCAAGTCTGGCCCTCTGTCTACAGGGGAGCATCGTGGCCTGGGCGCTGGCGTGTCCAAGGTGCGGAGCCTGAAGATGGACAGGAAGGTGTGGACGGAAACACTCATCGAGGTGGGATGTCTGCTTGTCCCCGAGACCGATGCTGGGGCCTGCCCACTCAGGGGTGCCTGGGTCCTCTCACCCCTCCCCATCTCACTGACCTCAGCACCTTGGAGCCAGAAGAGACCTTTGTGATCCTCTTGTGGGTGGGGATTTTGGACAAGCTGATTTTTGGCAACTTCAGCAAACTGGCCAGTAAGCTAAGAATGTTTTCATAGCTTTAAAGGTTTGGTAAAAATAAGAAGATGCAACCGAGACTGAATGTGTTCTGTAAAGCCTGAAATGTTTGTTATTTGGCTCTTTAAAGAAATGATTTGATGACGCCTGACCTAGGTCAGCTTCATCCCATCGTACAGATATGGAAGGCGAGGCCTTGGACAGGGCTATAGTCTGCCCGAGATTGCCCAGAAAGCCACATTGACCTCCATGCCCTGGCCCTTTCCACCCAGCATCCTGGCCGAGCTGGGTTCTCCTCCCCCACCTTGCACACCCATTGGAGCCTCTTTATCCATGTTTGATCTGCATTCACGGGCACTGTTGGGATGCATGTGTATGCTTTTGGGCACTCATATAAGGTGTATGTTATGCCTGTGTGCTTGAAGTTCCCCGGTCCTCAGATATGTGATTACTAGGGGATCCTGCAGCAGGAGGTTGGAGCCAGGGGCCAGCCCACAGACCCAGCCCAGTTACAGACTCGGAGTATTTTCTGTGTCACACCCATTTTCCATCTCCCCACTGTGTGTTGGGCACACACGTGCTAGGACTTGGCCTGTGTTACTAAGTTCACTTTCTAAATAAGCCTGGAGTTAGGATTAGAATTCCCAGTTTACAGATGAGGACACTGAGACCCAGGGAAAGGCAATGACTTGTCTAGGGTCACAGAGTGAGTCAGTGGTGGCTGGAACTGTTCCCTTTTTGTTCTCTGCTGTGACCCCACCCAGCACCCCACATAAGACCCAGCAGAGAGGTGAGGTGGGGTGAGGGGCAGGAAATGGCTGTGGGATCAATGATGAGCAGGGCAAGAGAATAAACTAGTCCCTGAGTACTGGACCCCTGCACCCCCCCAGAATCTGCTCCCCACCCCTTGCCCAGAGAGGAGTGTCAGGGACAGGAGTTGTTTCCCAAACCCCTACCCACCCCGTTGGCTGACAAGGGTAGACACCCCTCAGCTGTGAAAGCCTCAGGAATGCAGAGTTCCAGATGTGGGACTGGGTGGGGCACGGCAGGGCCCCCAGGGATCAGGCCCGAGGTGTCCACCTGCCAGATTGTCTGCATCTTGTCCCATTCTGAGCTGAGTAGTTAGGCTCAGAGCCCACGACTGGGGAGCACCCACAGGTCCAGCCTTCCCCTGGGAATGTGGGCGGATGGCTTGCCTCTCCGAACTCCTGGCCTGGCAACCCCAGAAACCAAGACTTCGCCCAGACTGCCTCTGGCTGTCGGCTGACCTCTTGCCCACACCCGCAGCTCTTCTTACAGCTGGGCAATGGTGCTGGGAACCACTTCTGGGCAGCCAACGTGCCCCCGAGTGAGGCCCTGCAGCCCAGCAGCAGCCCCGGGGCCCGGCGGCGCCACCTGGAGGCCAAGTACCGCGAGGGCAAGTACCGCCGCTACCACCCGCTCTTTGGCAACCAAGAGGAGCTGGACAAGGTCAGAGCACACACTTCTGGGGCCCTTGCCACCCCGCTTCCTGCTACCCTAGTCCTCACTCTACGCGAACCCATCTCTTCTGTCAGCTATGTGATGAGTTGGCATTTGGGGAAGCTGAGGCCCAGAGAGCAGAAGGGCCCTGCCTAAGCCACATGGAAAGTTAGAGCGACACAGAAAAGATCCTTGACCTCTGGGCCAAGGCCCCGTCCCCAGCATCTGCCTGCCTCCTTCCCGATTCCTCTGTCTCCCGCACCCCGTCCTTGCTTCTGAATCCTGCCAAAAGGAGTGAACTTGATGGGGATGCTATTTCCTGTCAGGCTCATGAGAAACAGCTGGGCTGCTCCCGCCCAGGCCCATCCACACCCCACTCTGGATGAGGCCCTGTATGGGCCCCGGCCTTGACAGGCTGAAGCCAGGCCGCAGGCCATGATGGCCTAGCCTAAGTGGGAGCAGCCAGCTCCGAGGCAGGGGGATGCCATTTATGACCTCTGGTTGGCCTTTAGCCCCTCCCCACCAAAGCCCTACCCAGCAGGCTTAGTCCAGCTAGCAGCCCAGTGGCAGCAAGGCCTCCACCTCCCAGGGACCCAGGCGTCTTGCCCCCAGCCCAGCCCAGTCTAGCCTGCAAGCCAGGAGGGCGGCAACTCCCATTGGTTGGGAGGGCTGGGCAGGCCGCGAGGAATTCGATGTGGGAGGAATTAGCTACAAAGCAGCCCCCGCCCCTCCTGCAGGCAGAGGGAGCTCCAGATCCTCTGGAGGCTCAGGACTGGACGGCTGGGGCCCAGACTGTCCTCAGCCAGCAGGGGTGAGGCCTGAGCAGCCGGCCTCCCCACTCTGCTAAGCGGCCCCTGCCCACCCTCCCTTCTTGGCCTTTCTCTTCCTCCTCTTCTTTCTTCCTCTCTCTTCTTTCTTTCAGTTGGAGGCTGGGCTGTCCCAGCCCAGGGTGCCCCTTCCTCTCCCTTCCCCTCCTCCCCCACACCCTCTTTCTCTCCTGTTGGTCCCTACCCCCTCCGCCCCCCCCTGCTTGGACTGACCTTCCCCCTCCCCCAGGCCCTGTGTGCTGCAGTCGTCACCACAGACCTGGCTGAGACCCAGGCGCTCCTGGGCTGTGGGGCTGGGGTCAGCTGCTTCTCGGGGGACCCTGAGGCCCCCACGCCCCTGGCTCTCGCGGAGCAGGCGGGGCAGACTCTGCAGATGGAATTCCTTCGGAACAACCGGACCACGGGTGAGCGCTGCCCTGGGACCGTGTGCTGCCCCCGGGAGTGGGGTGTCCTTGCAGACAGGGCCCTTTGGTGGGCATCTGGTGGGGGCTGGGTAGGGACTCGCCCTGCAAAGTTCAGTTTACACCTCGCTCTCAAGTGGTGACTGTGGCTCCTGTGTGGGGCCCTGGTGTGACAGCGTCTGATTACGGGTGTGTTTGGGCGTGCGTGTCAGTGCACATTTGTGCTTCATATGTGTGTCCCTGGCTGACTTGCAGTGGGCTGTGTGTGCCAGTGTCTGCTTCTGGACCACTGCGGGCCCGTTTCCTTGCACCTGGGGACACTGAGGCCTTGGGTGTGTGTGTATGTGTGTGTGTGTGTGTGTGTGTGTGTGTTGTGTTTCTGTGTGCAGGTGACCCGCCATGCCAATAGAGTTAAGTGTGACCACCACGTGGAGCAATGAAGAAAGATCTGTGTTTCGCTAAGTAAGAAAAAAATATCTAGTTTTTTTTTTTTTAAAGAAAATTCCTATTTACTTACTTTCTCATGAAGGATGCCTTCAGAAGGAGCCATGAAGTATGAAAAGGGTGTTATTTCTAGGCAGTGTTTCCAAAAGCGTAGTAGGGTAGATAATTTTATGTGGCATATGAATAAACATTTTTATTTGAATAATTATGCATTTATTTTTATCATTCCTCCCAGCTCTCTCCCTTCAACACTCACAGCCCTGGTACTGCCGTCTGCCTTGGGAATCACTGGTTTTATTCACAGCATCTGTTCGGTTCCTCCTGTCTGCCACCATCAGCCCAGGTCCTGCAGGTCAGACCTCGCCCCTGCTCTCCAGTCCACACTGCGTCATCTTTTCTTACTGTCTGCCCCTCTCCCCAGCTACAGAACCCCTACCTGTGCCCTCTGCAACTCACAATCGATTGTCAGCCAAAACTCAATCTAGAGAACCAAATCTAGCTGTCTTTCCAATAAAGCAAAACGGTTCCCTGTTCACCGAAAGTTATAGGTGACAGTAAATGGCTTGCTTTCTATTTCAATTATTTATTGCTGTGTAACATATCACACCAAACTTAGTAGCTTAAAATGACAACCACTTCGTTTGCTTTCTAGCTTCTGTAGATGGATGGCTCAACTGGCGGTTCTGTTGGTCTCATAGAAAGGCTGACTGATCAAGAGGCAGCTGGAGCCTCCCCAGGAGGCTGGTGAGCTGAGCCTCCTCTTTCGCCATGCAAGGCATGTGATCTCTCTGTGGTAGTTTGGGAGTCCTAGAAAAGATAGAAAATAGAAATCTTCAGGTCTTCTTTTCTTTCCTTTTCATCTTCTTTTTTATGAATTATTTATTTTATTTTATTTATTATTATCATTTTAATTTGACCAAAGGGGAGTGGGGAGAGAAAGCAAGCCACCAGGTCTGGGACTCGACAGCAAGGGACCGTGTGGGAGTCCAGTGCCTTAACCACCATGCCACCTACCAGCCACCCTCCAGGCCTTTTTTTTTTTTTA
>NW_006159505.1:2045082-2051105 GCF_000334495.1 Tupaia belangeri chinensis | reverse complement strand
ATCGGTCCCGCGGTGTGGGTGGTGGTGTGTTTCTGTGTGCAGGTGCCCCGCCATGGCAGCCCCGTCTACTGCTCTATCTGCAGGGTACTTAGTCAGACCTGGGGTGGGGGTGCTGTCAGACTGGAGTGGGTCCCACCTGACTCTCTCTCTCGGGGTGCCTGGGAAGGAGTGGTATGGGTGAGTAGTGCTGATCATGGCCCAGGCCTGGCTTTGGAGCGGTGTCCCAGGACTGAGGGTGGAGCTCAGCTGCTGGGTCTCTGGGCTTGGGGCCACGGGTGGGTGGGGTATGCCGGGCTGGACAGAGCCCAGGTGTCCAGGGAGACACCGGAGACCACCCAGCTGGCTTGGGCCTGAGGAGCAGAACTCCTCCAGCCCCCACTTACTGACCGCTGGGAAGCAGGGCTGGAGCCAGGCTGCTTTCTGGGGCTTCATGCTGTCTGGAACAAACCTCTGTCTGGGGATTATTTTTATTTAAATTGTATTTATTTCTTCTGTGAGAGAGACAGAGACAGGGACAGACAGATGGGCATTCCCAGCAGGGTCCTCACACTGTACCCACCTGCACTCTTTGCCTGCCCGACTCATGGGTATGAGCATGTGCCAGGTGTGCTCTGGGGGCCCTGGGGTGCAAGCCAGGATCTCCCTGCGTGGTCTGGTCATGTCACTGCTGTGCCTCTGCCAGGCTCCGTGGAGATCAGTACTGAGGCCGCACAGGGCACTTCAGTCCGGTGTGTTGGCTCTGTGCCTCTAGCCAGGAGAGTGGAGTGGGCTAGGAGTCAGGGAGGCTTCCTAGAGGGGGAGGTACTGGAGGTAGGCCCGGGGAACAGACTAGAACGTCCACAGGTGGAGAGAGGTCGAGGAATGGCCTGGGCACAACCCTGGAGGTGGGGGTGGGAGCCTGAGGGTTTTAGTCAGGGAGCGGAGAGCCGGGGCTGGCGACTGGAGTGAGCTCAGCCTGGCGGGACATCCTTTTGGAAGACTGGGTGACCAGCCATTCTTGCCCTCTCCAAAGAGGTACCTCGGCACGACTCGACAAAGCCCCTGGACAAGCACTACTCCGTGGTCCTGCCGACTGTGAGCCACAGCGGCTTCCTCTACAAGACGGCTTCTGCGGGCAAGCTGCTGCAGGACCGCCGGGCCCGGGAAGGTGGGTGTCTGCAGGCCCACCCTGCCCATGGCATCTGGCCTGGCTGTAGGGCCAAGGAAGCCAGGGCTGGCCAGGCTAGTGGGCCCAGGAGGGTGCCATGTGGACTTGGCAGTCGCCTGGGCTATGATTCCTGGACAGGGCCTCTGGCACACAGTAGGCGCTTAATAAATGGACTGTTCAGGGTGGAGGACACTACAGGGCATGTCACTGCCAAAGCTTCCTTTGTTGGGCCCTACTGAACTGGGCCCTGTGCTAGGCATCTGGTATTTGGGGGTGCTTAGGGAGTGGGATGGCAGGGTGTTTGAGGACCTCCCAGTTACCCCAAGTCCGAGTCCAATCCGCCGTCCTGGCCATGTCTCACGAGAACTTGTGCGGTCAGCGCCCCCTCCCACTCCCTCTCTGATCCCTGTCCCTCGCTCACTCAGCTCCCGCTCCACAGGCGGCCTTGCTGCCTCTCAGACTTGCCAGACTCATTCCCACAAGACCTTGCTGTCCCCTCTGCCCTGAATGGTCTCCCCACATATTGGTGTCATTGGTCCCTTCTGTCAGGCCTCTGTTTAAATGTCACTTCTGCAGAGACATCACCCTCACGCACCTTGGCCACAACAGCACATCCTGTTTCTCCCTGCACCCCGTTTTCTTCATCCCACTTACAGACATCGGTCTGCATGCACTCTTTCCATCTTCTCCACCCCTGGAATGTGAGCTCCACTAGGGCACGGGGTTGCCCCCAGCACCCAGGACAGGAGCTAACACACTGTGGGCTCCGGAAAATGACCGCACAGTGAAGGGGACCGAGGTAGAGCTGGGATCCCAACCTCAGGGACAGGCTCAGGGACACAGGCCCTTGGAGACAGGATGAGAGGGTGTTGGCTGTGCTTACGGCATCCCTCGGCCCCCCTCCTGGAATGCCCGTGTTCCTAGAGAGGTTTCTCGGGAGCCGCGAGCTGTTCTCAACCTCACTGCCCCAGTCTACCTGATGATGGCGTTTATGTAACCGCCTGAGTCATCCTTTTGGCCCTGGGTGCCAGGAAGCTCTGAGCCACTGTGGAGCTCAGTGCTGTGAACTACAAGACCGCACAGCCCTGCACTGTTCTTCCCACTACTTCCCTGGTCGAGGTTCCCATTCCGTCTCCTTTATGGGATCTTGTCAGTCTCCTCAGGGCCATTGTAGGGAAGCACAATGCAGAGTGGGGGTGCTTCTGGCGGAGGAGGGTGCGGCACAGGGATGGGCATGAAAGCTGCCCCAGGTGGAGGGAATGGGGTGCCAGATCAAGGGGTGTAGACTGCCCTGAGAACCTGTGGGGCCATGGGTGGTTTGGGGCAGAGGAATACTGGGGTCCAATTTTAACTCCATTACTCTTGGGTCTCGGCAAGGCCGGGCAGGAGACCAGTAGCGCGGTGAAGAGGCCGCTGCAGAGGGTTGGGGCGAGGAGGAGGTGCAGGCTAGACTGGGGCAGTGGCTGTAGAGAGAACAGACTTGGAGGGACTTGTGAGTTCCAACAGAGAGGACATGGGGGGCACAGGGAGGGTGCAGAGGCGGTTTGCATGTGGCTGGGATGGGCTCCCTCACGGCTCCCCTACCTTCTCTCCAGAGTTCAGCCGACGCTGGTGTGTCCTTAGCGACGGGGTCCTGAGCTACTACGAGAATGAGCGGGCGGTGACCCCCAATGGGGAGATTCGGGCCAGCGAGATTGTGTGCCTGGCAGTGCTCCCTCCTGACACCCATGGGTGAGCACCCCTGTGCAGAACCGCAGGCTGTATTGCTGTAAGGTCTAACCCCCTCGGGCAGACAGAGGAACAGACCCAGGGAAGCCCAAGACCTCCCCAGGGCCACACAACAAATGGGGTTGTGCACAGGTTGGCCTAGGGCTCCTGAGACCCAGCCCAAGGCCACTCCACCCTCTTAGGGGCTGGGGAAGAGCGATCGTGAGGGCAGCGTGGAGGGAGCAGAGTGGCAACTGGGGGGCCTGAGTCCCGGCCTGTGTGGTTACAGCTTTGAGCACACCTTCGAGGTGTACACGGAAGGAGAACGGCTATACCTGTTTGGACTGGAGAGTGCCGAACTGGCTCACGAGTGGGTCAAGTGCATCGCGAAGGTGGGCCTGGCGACCTGGGGGTTGTGGGCAGAGCGGGACTCTTATCCCAGCCCCCCTCTGGGATGGAGCAGGGGCTGCCGGAAGGCACCAGGTCTGGGGCAGGCTTCTCAGGCTGAGGGAGTCTGGAGTAATCTGCACCCTTGGGTGCCTGGGGGGCAGTCAGGAGACCTGCTTCGGCCCTGCGGAAGAAGGGCCGTGGGCCCTGCACTCCATAGGTGCTCACTAAGTGAATAATCATGAAACCCGGTCAGAGCCCTCTCCCCCTGGTGGGGTGAGCTCCTTGTCCCTGGAGGTGTGTGAGCAGAGGCTGGAGGGAACAGGCAGGGAGACTATAGGAGAACTCTGCCTTGGGGACTGGAGCCAGGTATCCTCTGAGGTCCCCTATTTTTATCGTCCTCTTGTTCTTTGCTCGGTTAGCTGTGAGTCGTGAGGATCAGCCCTCAGGCTCCTGGGGACCAGGTGAGGCAGTTTTGGGCCTGCTCTTCAGTAGCTCCTGTGTGGGGAGATGGGGGGAGGGTGGGGTCCAGGCAGCAATGACAGCATGGCCACTGGTGCAGCAGGAAGGGTGCTTCGGCGCTGTGGGTGCCGAGAAGTGGTGTGCCTCATGGTGTCTGGGCGTGAAGGAGGGCATGGCAGCCAGGTGGGTCAGGCCGGGCTCAGCCCTGGGGGAGACGCGGCAGCTGGGAAGGAAGAGGGCACTTGTCCACGCCAGGATCCAGGTGTCCGGCAGGCAGCTTGGAGCTGCCGGCTGATGCGGTCTCCCCTGGCCGCCTCCCCCACCAGGCGTTCGTGCCTCCCCTGGCCGAGGACCTGTTGGCCCGGGACTTTGCGCGGCTGGGGCGCCTCCCCTACAAAGCTGGCCTGAGCCTGCAGCGGGCCCAGGAGGGCTGGTTCTCCCTCACCGGCTCGGAGCTCCGCGCTGTCTTCCCAGAGGGACCCTGCGAAGAGCCACTACAGCTGCGGAAACTGCAGGAGCTTTGTGCGTGGGCCCGCGCCTGGGTCCCCAGCCTCCAAGGCACCCTGTCCTGGGCTCCCAGACTCCCCTTGCCTGGGAGCCTCAACTCTTTCCTGGCCTGTCCCGGGAGCCAGTTTGCCCTCTCGTGTCCTCTCCTGTCCCCACTGGTTGGTGGGTGGGTCCCAGGGGCGTGTGTTCGCAGGGAGCCCAGGAGGGAGCAGGCAGGGGAAGCAGGACTGGGCCTGGGCCTCACCTGCCTGGCCCCTCCGCAGCCATCCAGGGAGACAGCGAGAACCAAGTGCTGGTGCTGGTGGAGCGAAGGAGGTGAGCCCGGCCCCCTGGAGGGGACCCTTCCAGGCCTGGGAAGGGGCGGGGCAGGGGCAGGCCAGTCAGTGACTGCCTGGCCCTGGCCCAGGACGCTGTACATCCAGGGGGAGCGGCGGCTGGACTTCACAGGTTGGCTGGCGGCCATCCAGAAAGCAGCAGCCAGCTTGGGGGACACGCTGTCGGAGCAGCAGCTTGGGGACTCCGACATCCCGGTGATTGTGTACCGCTGTGTGGACTACATCACGCAGTGTGGTGAGCCCTGCCCCTAGGACACGGCTGCCCTCCCGACCCCCAGGCCCAGCCGCCAGGCCCTCAGGCCCAATCCCTCTGAAAGGAGCTGTGTCCCCGCCCTGTGACGCAGGGCCTTTGGCCTGACGCTGGTGCCACCCCCCCCCCAGGCCTGACCTCCGAGGGCATCTACCGCAAGTGTGGGCAGACGTCGAAGACGCAGCGGCTGGAGCCTGCGGCAGGACGCCCGCTCCGTGCGCCTCAAGGAGAGCGAGCAGCACGTGGACGACGTCTCCTCGGCGCTCAAGCGCTTTCTGCGTGACTTGCCCGACGGGCTCTTCACTCGTGCCCAGCGCCTGGCCTGGCTGGAGGCCTCAGGTGGGCTCCGCAGCCCCTGCCCAGCCTTGTCCACTACTATGTCAGGATCCCCTCCCTTCCCCACCACGCACCTGGACTAGGCAGGCCCTGCTGCCAGGCTCCTGGCCTTCCTCTGCTTGTTCCATTGTCCCTCAGTACAGGGCCAGGGTCCCTTGAAGACAGCAAACCCTCACCCTTGCTGAGTGCCTGGTCTGCTTAGTCATGGGGACACAGGGCGTGCTGTCACCCAGCAGAGAGGCACAGCAGCCAGAGGGTGGGACAGGGAGGTGGTTCTAGGGGGGTTTCTCACTGGATCTGTGTCCCCCACCCAGAGATCGACAATGAGGAGGAGAAGGTCTCTAGGTACCAAGAGCTCCTGGCGTGCCTGCCCCCTGTCAACCGGGCCACTGTGAAGGCCCTCATCAGTCATCTGTACTGGTGAGTGGCGGGCGATGCCACTGCGAGGCTCTGGGGGACTGGGTGGAGAAGCATCGTCTGCTCTGAGCTCGCTGGCTTCCCGCTCTGGCAACCAGGTGGGCTTGGGAACCAAGTATAGCCTCTGATCAGCCCCTGTCTTGGACGTCCCACAGGGTGGGAAAGAAGAGGATTTTTCAGGGCTGGGTCAGGGTACCTTGGCCAATGTCTCAGATTCCTAGCCCTACTTGCCAGCATCCCAGACATGGCAGAAAGACCTCCCGTCCCCCCTTAGTGGTCTGCCCTGACTGGGACCTTCCCAGGCCTCACTCTAGTGTCCAGTCTTGGACCTGTCAGGAATTGGGAAGGTGGGCGGGAGGTGCCAGGCTGGCCCTTCACTCAAGGCTGGATCTCTCCTCTTCTCCAGTGTCCAGTGCTTCTCAGACACGAACCAGATGAACACGCACAACCTGGCGATTGTGTTTGGGCCCACGCT
>NW_006159505.1:2040164-2045051 GCF_000334495.1 Tupaia belangeri chinensis | reverse complement strand
ATGGGCAGGACTACAAGGCCGGCCGCGTGGTGGAAGCCCTCATTAGCCACTACGTGGTGGTGTTCAGTGTGCGTCCCCACCCATGGGCAGTGGCTGTCAGAGCTAAGCTTTCTAGATGACAGTGACCGTCTATCCCTGTCCTGTGTCCTTCCCAGGTAGATGAGGAGGAGCTGAGGAAGCAGCGGGAGGAGGTCACTGCCATTGTGAAGATGCGAGTGGCGGGCACAGCCAGTGCGGCTCAGGTGAAGGCTGGGCCCGGGTGGGGGCTTGGGCTGGCCCCCTGCACCCACTCCCAAGGCCCCTGCTGAGCCCCGTCTCCCTGTAGCATGCTGGTGACTTCATCTGCACGGTGTACCTGGAGGAGAAAAAGGCAGAGGCCGAGCAGCACGTCAAGGTCAGGCCTGGGGCCTAGAAGCCCAGGGGCTGGGGAAATCATGTCAGGCCAGCATAGGCCCAGATGGCCAGGGAGAAGCTCTGATCCCAAGGATAGTTCTGGCTACCTGACTGGGGCTGGGAGCCATCTTTTTTCTTGTTCCTCACCCTGCTCATCGGGACCACTCAGAGACACCTCTGCACCCCAGGGTCCCAGAGGCTGCTGAGGGGTGGGCTTGGGCCCTGAATCACAGCAGAGCTGGGGCCAGGCCAGGGCAGGCTGATCCTCCTTCTTCACTGCAGATTCCAGCGTCTATGACAGCGGAGGAGCTCACCCTGGAGATCCTGGATCGCCGGAATGTGGGCATCAGGGAGAAGGACTACTGGACGTGCTTCGAGGTCAATGAGAGGGAAGAGGCAGGTGGGTGAGCACCGGGATTGCTGTAGGGCTTGGTGGCCATCTTGTCTGGACCTCAGCCCCTCCGTCCTCTCCTGCCTTGCAGGGTGGGGACGGTGGCAGTGATAAGGGCTTCAGATGGCAGATGTTTCTGTGTTAGTGACAACGTTGATCTCAGTGGTGACAGGTGCTGGGGGCGAGGTGATGGCTGGAATATGGCTGATAGGAGGGATGGTGAAGGGGTAGACAGTCCCGGATATGGTGAAGGCTTCTCAGGTGTCAGAAGATGATGCTCGCCGGGATGAGGATGCTGAATTCAATGATGGGATTTGGGGTGATATCATTCTTGGCGGGGCCGGGAGCAGTCCATGGGATGACTGTGACAGTGGTGTAGGTTAGGGTGATCATGATGGTGCTGTGAAGGCCCACAGCGGACCCAGGTGAAGGTGGTCTTGCTGGCTGGAAGAGGAGGGTGTGCCCATTCGTGTGGCACACTGTATTCATAGAGTGCCAGGTGCTGGGCTGGGAGGCACACACAGTCCCTGTCCTGATGGGCTTAGTTTGGCTGGGTTGGGGGTGTTAGCCTGATAACCACACCCATGAGAGTACTACCACAACCATGTTAACCGCCATGAAGGAGAGCCCCGCAGTGTCACCGGAGCTTATAACAGGGTGCTTGGCTTTGGATTCCCTGAGGTAGGGTGTGAAGGAACAATAGGGGTTACTTGGGGAAGACCACGGAAAGTGCTTCCAGACAGTGGGTACAGCATGGGCCAAAGCCCTGCGGTGGGCAGAGGCACAGCCCTCTCAAAAATGTGGGGCCAACAGGGGGTGGCCTGGGTGGGGCTGGAGATGGAGGTCGAGGTGACCATAGGGGGCCTGGTGACAGGGCAAGGCCAATGGAAGGCCAGTGGTGGGGGACCGGAAAGCTTGCTTCTGGCTGCTGGGTGAGGAGAGGAGGGAGCACGTGCAGGAGGCCACCTAGAAGGGCATGGTGTTAGTCCGAGGTGACATATGCCAGGGTGGTGACAGCGGCGGTGGACAGAGCAGAGACATCCAAACTGTGGAGGCTGAGGGAGAGGGTTTTCTGGCCTGAGCTGTCCAGCGGGTGGTGGAGCAGTTGTTCCCCGATGGGGGCTTCCTGGGACCGTCACAGGCTTGGCTTGGATCGTTACCTTTGAGCCCCTTTGGTCCCAGCCAGGTGCATTGGACCTGAAGCTCGGTCGTGCAGAGGGTGGTCAGACAGTGTGTGGTGCACTCGCAGGTGGTGGGGTGGGTTGTGTGCCTACATGCTGGCCCTTGGGGTGCGGCCATGTGGTCCCAGTGGCGGTGTGTGTGGCCCCTTCCCAGAGCGCCCACTGCACTTTGCGGAGAAAGTGCTGCCCATCCTGCACGGGCTCGGCACAGACAGCCACCTGGTGGTGAAGAAGCACCAGTCCATGGAGGCCATGCTGCTGTACCTGGGTAGGTGGGCCTGCAGGGTGGACGGGCTGAGCAGGTCTCTCCTTCCTGAACCAGGCCAGGACCTGGGGTGCCTGACCAGTGCTCGGGCAGAAGGCCCAGTGAGTGGCAGGGCTTCTCTGAGCAGGTGGGTGGGCCTTTCTGGAGACTGGGCAGGAGGGCGCGGCTCCCTTCATCCTAGGACCTGGCCCTGGGGCATCTGGGTCTGTAGGGAGGGGTTGGCACAGCCCAGGCCACTCCAGTCCTACCCTAGCCAGCCGTGTGGGCGACACCAAGCATGGCATGATGAAGTTCCGCGAGGACCGCAGCCTGTTGGGCCTGGGCCTGCCCTCGGGTGGCTTCCACGACCGCTACTTCATTCTCAACAGCAGCTGCCTGCGGCTCTACAAGGAGGTCCGGGTAAGCGGCCCTGCTGGGTCCCACCTGCTCAGATACACGCAAACACGTCTCCTGGTCTGCAGGCGGGACTGTGCCCATGGGGGTCTAGGAAAGGTACAGCAGTGGAGGAGGGCTGTAAACTTGAGGACGCATCCACTCCAGTGTGTCCCATAGCCCTCTTAGGCCCTGGCACCTGCATGCCATCATGTGATGCACATGCTGTCTCACCTGTGTCCTATCATGGCACTGCAAGAACACACTTCCCGGTGACACCACCAAGCTGTAGTCTGCGCTTGCCTTGTCACCTGCCAGGTCACACCCCTCCATGCCACACTCCACGCACATTCTGTCCACATGCTGGGTGTTCTCCCAGCCAGACTGCCTTCTGCACATACATATCAGTTGTCCACCACTTCTGCTGTCCTGGCTCTGGACTGGAGCTCTTCGTCCATAACCCTGATCCTCTATCAAACAGAGCCAGAGGCCGTGGAGCGGGGCCCCTGAGACCGTGAGTAGCTGGGGGTCACCTGCCAGCTGTCTTACACCACCTGGGGGCCATGAGCCAGTGGGGGAATGGGGACATGGCCAGGGTTTCTGGCCATCCCAGGCATGGCTCCCAGCCCCTTTGCTCATCAGCCCTGGCCTGCACTGTGGGGCCCATGGCCTCAGTCCCGCCTTCTGTCCCTAAGCCCGTCCCAGGGTTCATTCTCTAAAATAGGGACCCCTGTCAGTGCAGTGCTCTAGGGGTTTCCATGGGACTCAGTGTGGAAGTTAGGGAGCCAAAAATGGAAGCCCTGGGTCTGAATCAAAGCTGTGATCCTCTCTCCTGCCATCCTCTTTCTACCCTTGGAGAAAGTTCCAGGGTTCTCCAAATGTCCCTGCACTGCCCAGACCCTAAGATGCTGAAGGGCTAGAGAGCCTTGTCGGGTGTCCCCCGCCTGCAGCGGGAGTCCCCTCTGCAGCCTGCCCGGCTGCCCAGCCTTTGTTTGCACACCCCAGGGAGAGGGGAGCTCATCTGCTCCTCCTTTGGGATGGCCCTGTTTCTAGGGGGCCCTGCTGAGGTTCAGCTGAGAATCTGCCTCCCACGATGGCCCTATGGTTCCCAGCTGGGCCTCGGTGTGGGCGACCCATTGAGACGCGTAGTGGAGATGGCACAGTCAGCCTGAGCTCCTACCAGTGTCTCCAGCCCCTTCTATCTCCTGAGGACAGCTGGACAGACCTGGCTGCTGTGGCGGGAGCAGAGCAGATAGAATGGGGATCCCAACCTCTCACCTCCCTTTCATTGCACGTTATGCTTCTATTAATGCAGCTGGTGCTCCTACAGATCCTGTTGGGAATGCCTCCCCTTCTGACTTTGGCCTCCCTCTACCACCGTATCCTTACTTCTGGGCCAGTGTGCCCCTCCCATCATCCCCCTTGTCTGGAGTGTTACCTCCCTGACTCTCTCCCTCTAGGAGTGCTTAGTTCCCTGGAGCAGAGCTAGACCCCCGTATGGGCAGAAGGGAAAGGGGATATTTGAGGCACCTGGAAAAGGAGCCGTTCATCCCTTGGCATGGAGCGGAGAAGGCAGGAGAGCTAGAAAAAGGGAATAGAGCTGGGCTGGCCCCGTGGCCTTGCGATTGAGGGAGCTGGGTCTATGTGACTAACTGCGGTTTGAATCCCAGTCCCAGGGGCATGAACAATACACCAGGTGTATGTGCATGTGTACACAAAATCCTGGAAGGAGGGAGAGCTGGAGGGGAAGGGGTTGCAGCATGACCATGCCCCATTGGAAGGGTGCTTTTTCTCTCTTTCTCTGAGTCTCTCTGACAACTATATGTGCCCTCTGGCAATTGAGAGAGACAGAGCACACAGTGTGCACAGAGCTGTAACGTGTATCAGGCCAGGCGTGGTGTCCGGCTCTGCACGCGCTGAGACATGTCCTCACTACTGTCTTGTGAGGAAGGGTGGCATGGGGACAAAAAGGCTTGGAGTGGCTTCCCAAGGCCACATGTAGGTGGCGGCCTGGGGTTCGGACCCAGAGGGCTAGCATCAGAGCTCATGCTGTCTGTTCCTGAACCTGTCGGGGCCCAGGGACTCAGGGAGGCGGTCAGCACACAGGCAGGCATGCTCTCCACGGCCGGGGACCAGCACTTCTGGCCTGACAAGCCCCGAGCAGGTGCACGTTGGCTCCTGAGGTGTTGGCAGTTCTGCTGTGTGTTGTTTTATGGGAAACAGGTCAGAATATTCGAACTTAGGACAGTCCCAGCCAATTTGGGATCAGTTCAGGATCTGTGGCC
>NW_006159505.1:2027449-2040143 GCF_000334495.1 Tupaia belangeri chinensis | reverse complement strand
CGTCTGTGGCGGGAGCAGAGCAGATAGAATGGGGATCCCAACCTCTCACCTCCCTTTCATTGCACGTTATGCTTCTATTAATGCAGCTGGTGCTCCTACAGATCCTGTTGGGAATGCCTCCCCTTCTGACTTTGGCCTCCCTCTACCACCGTATCCTTACTTCTGGGCCAGTGTGCCCCTCCCATCATCCCCCTTGTCTGGAGTGTTACCTCCCTGACTCTCTCCCTCTAGGAGTGCTTAGTTCCCTGGAGCAGAGCTAGACCCCCGTATGGGCAGAAGGGAAAGGGGATATTTGAGGCACCTGGAAAAGGAGCCGTTCATCCCTTGGCATGGAGCGGAGAAGGCAGGAGAGCTAGAAAAAGGGAATAGAGCTGGGCTGGCCCCGTGGCCTTGCGATTGAGGGAGCTGGGTCTATGTGACTAACTGCGGTTTGAATCCCAGTCCCAGGGGCATGAACAATACACCAGGTGTATGTGCATGTGTACACAAAATCCTGGAAGGAGGGAGAGCTGGAGGGGAAGGGGTTGCAGCATGACCATGCCCCATTGGAAGGGTGCTTTTTCTCTCTTTCTCTGAGTCTCTCTGACAACTATATGTGCCCTCTGGCAATTGAGAGAGACAGAGCACACAGTGTGCACAGAGCTGTAACGTGTATCAGGCCAGGCGTGGTGTCCGGCTCTGCACGCGCTGAGACATGTCCTCACTACTGTCTTGTGAGGAAGGGTGGCATGGGGACAAAAAGGCTTGGAGTGGCTTCCCAAGGCCACATGTAGGTGGCGGCCTGGGGTTCGGACCCAGAGGGCTAGCATCAGAGCTCATGCTGTCTGTTCCTGAACCTGTCGGGGCCCAGGGACTCAGGGAGGCGGTCAGCACACAGGCAGGCATGCTCTCCACGGCCGGGGACCAGCACTTCTGGCCTGACAAGCCCCGAGCAGGTGCACGTTGGCTCCTGAGGTGTTGGCAGTTCTGCTGTGTGTTGTTTTATGGGAAACAGGTCAGAATATTCGAACTTAGGACAGTCCCAGCCAATTTGGGATCAGTTCAGGATCTGTGGCCACCCAGGCCTCGTCCTGGGGTCTCCTGTTGTACCAGGCCCAGGGCATGTGAGAAAGGCACGTTCTAGGAGGATCTTGGTTCCAGAGTCCTGGAGCATCAGGGGTGATGTTCGTTCTCAGCTGCGCGCTCGTACCTCAGGGAGGCTGAAACAACAGCTTTTGCTTAGAAACGAAGTCCTTGGGGATTCATCCTTTAAAGAAGATTGCAGTGAGGGATGCTTCCCCGCCCCCAAAGCCCTGTCAACCTTCCTGACTTGGCTGTTCACACGTCATCCGCGGCAGCACGTGTGTCACACACACCAGAGCCCGAGGACGTGGCCGCCAGCTGGTTTCCAGATTCTCGAGGAGCCGTGACCTGCTCCTGTTGCCTCAGCCCCTGCGTTTCTCTCTACCTGACCAGGACATCGTGACTGTCCACCCGTCCCGTCCACCTTCCACTCACTCTGCTTCTAGCTGTCTTCCCCGGCCGCCCACAGCCTGACTCCCTCGGAGCCCTCAGCGTCTCCCGTCCTCTCAGCCTCACTCCTTCCATGTCTGTACCCAGTTTCCCCACAGCCGTCCGCCCTTCTGCCTGCAGCCTGATCCCCGACAGTCCCGTCTCAGGTCCCGCACCTGTCCCTGGAGGACGTGCCGTTTGCAGCTGACCTCCAGTGCCCCGGCCTGCCTTCTTCCTTGTCTTCCTGCACCTCGTTTCTCCTGAGTCCGCACCGTTTTTCCCGTCCCACTGCTCAGCGTCCTCCCTGTGTAGTCCTGGTTGGCCCATGCCTTCAGTCCAGTTAGTCTCAGGTCCTTCGGGCACATGGCCATTGTCAGGTCAGAGGATGTGGGGTTCCCCATCAGGACCTTGGCCATTAGGGGGTGAAAACTCCCTGCCGAGGCCCTCCTAGACCACACCCCTGTTAATAGCACAGGAGTCTCCGCCGATCCCTAGGTGGCCTGCCCTTCTGGGACGTCACAGGAAGTCCACCCTTCCCGAATCTCCCCTGACTGTCGCCTGTCCCCTTTCTTGTCCTAATGAGGAGCCATGCCTGGGGGTGGCTGGGAGCAGTGGTGGGGAATAGGGTGGGGGAGGTGGCTCAATCTTTGACCCCCAGTTCTGGTTGTAAGTGAACCCCCCTCCCCCACCATCCACCCTGGCCCCCTGCTGGCTCCCTGGGTGCTGGTAGGGTGAGGGCTTCTAGCAAGTGGCTCGTAGAGCAGGAGGGAGGCTCATTAGCTTGGCCTCCAACCATCCTCTACCATGGGGACCATGGCTTCTGTCCCTCTGCTCCAAGCGTGCCGGCCTACCCCTTCCAAGCCCGGCCCATATGCGGAGGGAGGAGACAGGTGATCTGGTGCCTCTCCCCCGCACATCGGTCTCGCTTCCTAGCCCAGACCATCGGGAAGTACTTCCTTTGGTCTATTAAACAGCAGTTCTGCTTCGGCTTGAGTCGTTAGCCTTCTCATGGAACCAGAGAGCTAGGAACTGCTGAGCCCTCAAGCCTCTGTTCACACGGTCAACCCTGGAGCCTCTGTGGGGTGGGAGGGTGAGGAATAAAAATCTGGGCACGGCAGCTGACTGAGGCCCGTAGTCGCACTGCTGCTTCCAGCTGGTGCTAGGGGGTGATGGCCGCGGTTCCTCCTCCTGCCTGCTCTGATCAGGCCGGGGCTACAAGCTGGCTCTCCAGTGCAGTGGGCTCAGGCTAGAGTTCGCTGCTCTGCGTGTCCCAGTTGGGATGGCTGCCTTGAGGACTGGGGGTTGACTGTCTGATGCTGCTGCAGGGAGAGAGACCGGGGGGGTACCTAGGCCTGGGGGCTGGTTGGCTGGATTGTGAACAGGGAGGGCTTTGTTGGGAGGGCTTCCTGGAGGAGGTAGCCTGTGCTGGGATGTAGAGGGGGCTGTGGAGTGGGTGGAGGGAGGTGCCCATCAGGAGAATTGCCCACTCCAACCCCCTGAAGTGCCCTCCCCCACCCCAGAGTCACCGGCCTGAGAAGGAGTGGCCTGTCAAGAGTCTCAAAGTTTACCTGGGAGTGAAGAAGAAACTCCGGCCGCCCACCTGGTGAGCAGGCACTGGGGACATTGGCTGGCGGGGCTCTGAACTGATGAGGGAGCCACAGCTGGTGGCTTTGAACTTGACAAGGCTTGGTTCAGTGGTCTGAAGGTGTGACCACCAGTGTCAGTGTCACCTGGACACATCTTAGAAACTCACATTGTCAGGTGTTACCCAGACCTGAACCCTGGGGTCTGGGCCGGGCAGTGCTGTGTTTAACTCGCTATCCCGGGCACTCGTGCTTGCTCACATCTGAGAACCCGGGTCTGGGTTAACATCCTGCTGCTGGCCACCTCTGGGGCCTTCCCATGCCACAGTTCCCGTCGAGAGTAGGGAACATAGCACACCGTTTCCAAGGCGCTTGTACATTTTTGAAAGGCGAAGGTGGTGCGCACCATTGGTATTGCTGTAAGGCTGTCACCAGATGTGGCCTTCTTGGTTCAGCTCATTTTCTGGCCGAGCCTGGCTATCTCTCGGAGACTAGGGCCAATGGGGTGGGCCTGGGGAGCCAAGGGCTCGGAGGCTGCGGGTGGCTGAGAGGACGAGGCAGTAGCTGGGGTGTGCTGTGCTTGTGAGGAGGCCCCGAACTGTGCCCCGAGCTGCGGCCCAGGCCTCTGGCTCTATTCTGGGAACCTGGGCCCTAAAACTTCTGTAGGTCAGTGACCCCTCTGTCCCCCACCCCTGCAGCTGGGGCTTCACAGTGGTGCATGAGACGGAGAAACATGAGAAGCAGCAGTGGTGAGCCAGGGCCCCGTCCTCGGACCCCAGCGGGAGGAGAAGTGGTGGCAAGTCACCCTCCACTGGGTCTCCCTCACTGCCCAGCTCTGCCCTGCTGGGAGGCCCTGGCTGGGGAGACAGGCACGGGATACCCCCTCAGCCAGGCCTTCTGTAGCGTCCAGACCTGTGCCCCACCCTGCAGGTACCTCTGCTGCGACACTCAGACGGAGCTCCGGGAATGGTTCGCCACCTTCCTCTTTGTGCAGGTACCAGGTGCAGGGCAGGCAGTGGTGGTGGCCCAGGGGGCCTCGTTACAGAGAATGGGTGCATTTGCTCCTTCACTAGTCAAGCCATTGCTGCAAGGGCATTTTGAGTTGGTTTGGCTTCCTTCGCTTGTTTCGTCAGTAAACACTGGTGCCTACTGTGGCACAGGCCAAGCATGCTGGGGACAGAGTGCAGACCCCTGCTGTTGGCCCCGCCCGTAGGATGCTAGCGCCATGTGGGCATAGCTGTGGTGACAGAGGGAAGCCCAGGGACCATGGTCTGGTTGAGTGATGGGGCGGGGCTAACCAGGGGAAGTGTACAGTGGGGATGAGGGAGAGCTCACCGACTCGAGGGGAATGGCTTCCAGCAGAGGGAATAGTGCCAAGGCCTGGAGCCGTGGGGGAGAAGCCCGTCGGCCCCGTGCGGTATAAAGGGAGAAGCAGGGAAGCCAGGAGTCAGCGCTGGGAAAGGATCGGGAGCAAACTTTCAAAGCGCCTTGAAGGCCATGTCAGAAAGGCTGACCCGGTAGGCGGCAGGAGCATTTAAACGAGCACGTGCCGTGCAGGTTGGTGTGAGGGCACATCTGGATGTGGGTGCTGGGGAGGAAGGGCTGATGGCAGGCCCGGAGGTGTGGAGCAGTGAGTTAACTCCGGCAGTGCCCCGGCAGGAATGGGTGCTGATGGCTCCTTGAGCCAGAGCAGGGCCGGAGGGAGGGCCAGACTTAAAACAGATGAATTAAAACACAGCCTTTTGGGCTGGCCCTGTAGTGTGCCCTGGTTAAGCACTAAGCGTCGGAGAGTCAGACCCACATGGCTAACTGTGGTTCAAGTCTTGGCCCAAGTAGCTTGAAAAACACGCCGGGCACATGTGCGTGCCCCCAATCCTGACAGGATGGAGAAATGGAGAAGGGATTGTGGCATGACCATGCCCCTTTGGGTAGTGCTTTTTCTACCTCCCCCTTCTCTTTTCTCTGACAAGCATGCACATTCTCTGGTAATTCATCAAATAAAGATTTTTAATGAGTGCTTAGATTGCCTAGGGAAAGCAGAACAAAACTAGCAGGGCCCTGGGCTTAGTTTTCTCCTTTCAACCCTGAGCTTCCTGGTAGGCAGGGCCCAGGGGAAGAGGCTGGGTTCTATGGTTCTTGGCTCCAAGTGCAAGCAGCACAGACGCCTACCTCTGGACGTGTTTTGTTGGGCTACATTCTTGGAGGCCTGTGGCTCGGGAGACGGAGTTGTTGAGTAACATAACTGGCTGTGTTTTTCTGGGATGCAGTCGAGTTCTCCTGACAGCTGCTTCCCATACTGGCTTGATCAAAGCAGAGGGTGTCACCTCTGATCAGAGCTGGAGGCTTTTCTGGGAAGGGTGGGTGGGTCCGGAGCTGAGTGGGCGAACCGAAGCAGAGCCCCAGCCATAACCACCTTCCTGGTCCACACCAGCACAACGGCCTGGTGTGGCCCTCAGAGCCCTCACGTGTGTCCCGGGCGGTGCCTGAGGTCCGGCTGGGCAGCGTGTCGCTGATCCCCCTGCGTGGCAGTGAGAACGAGATGCGCCGGAGCGTGGCCGCCTTCACTGCGGACCCCCTTTCTGTGAGTGGCTCTGCACCCCAACACACAGGGGCTAGGGACCTGGCTGGGTGCCTGCTTTCAACCCCATGACTCACCTCTCAGTGCCTCCGCCTA
Source organism: Tupaia belangeri chinensis (assembly GCF_000334495.1). NCBI lineage: Eukaryota > Metazoa > Chordata > Mammalia > Scandentia > Tupaiidae > Tupaia > Tupaia belangeri. The sequence goes on along the minus strand of NW_006159505.1, from coordinate 2,034,395 downwards.
TCCCCTATCTTCCGGGTCCCTGTGGTTTAGGGGAGCTCCCCCACTGGCCCTGGGAACCCCAGCTGATAAGAGCATTTCCAGGTGGCAGTGGCAAGCGCTTGTAGAAGCCCCGGTGGGTGCCTGGCCCAGCTGAGCCCTGGCAGACACTTACAGGATCTGGTTCTGTGCCTTTCTGCAGCTCCTACGTAATGTCTGAGCCCGGGAGCCCGCCCTGGCTCTAGGACTCAGCCTCCAGGAAGCCTTCCTGCTCAGACATCACTCATGCCCTGCCTGGTGTGGGCCAACAGGAGGCCCGTGAGGAAGCTGGACCCCACAACCTACATCCTGACTGCCGCATGGGGTTCCTGACAGGGGCAGGGCAGTGGGGTCTGCCTGGAGAGGAGCCCTTCCTGGCTCTGTCTAGGTACTCAGCCCTCCTGCCTGGCCTGGTCACGTGCAGCATCACCCACCCCGATTCACTGGGCATGGAGAGATGGGCAGACATCAGGAACTCTGGAGGGCCACCATCCTCTCTGACGCTCAAGGCCCTGGGCCCCGCTGGAAGGGAGCCCACCCTTGGCTACAGACCCCAGGACAGCAGAAAGCAGGTGCCCTGAAGGAATGCTCGCCCGGGGCCGAGGGAGCTCTGGAGTAGGTTTCTGTAAGAAAGCTGGACTTTGGAGACTTCACGCCCTTCCAGTCCGGGCCAACTGGGAGGGCCTGAGCTGCCTGGTGCCCCTTCCCCACTTTGGGGGCTTTTTGATAATATAAATATATCTGTATATTTTACTGTCTTGTGCCAAGGCCTGTAGTTGCTCAAGTGTCCTGAAGTGGAAGGGTGCAGGAGATCATGAAACCAGGTGATGAGGACCCAGTGCCCAGAAGCTGGAGACCTGAGTCCCGCTCCCACTGGGCCCTGAGCTGTGCAGATACTCTCCGCTGCCCAAGCAGAGCCTCACCCTGGCACCCTGCTGTCCCCGTTGTACTGCCGTGCAGCCAGGCTGGGGAACGCAGTCCTGGCCCCACCACAACATACCCCCACTGGACCTAAGCCTCTGACTCTGCTGCAGGCTGAGTCTGAGCCGGGCCTGGATGCAGCATGCCATTGACCTCGGGCAGCCCCTCAGCAGCCACTGCCAGAGACACAAGGTCCCAGTGCCACAGGAGGTTGAGTAAGCTCAGAAGGAAGAGCCTCAGGTGACCCTCAGCCCCTCTAGGATACCCCTCCAGAGTTGGGTTCTGCAGTACAGCAGGGAGTAGCCCTTGCTGGGCACTGTCTGGCCAGCCCCTCAGAGCACAAGGCCTGGCCAGCAGGGAAGATAACGAGCTGTTCAGAGATGGCTTGGGACTCCCTGGGCGGGCGCCAGACACCACATTCCCGCCTCTGCCTGGAGCCTCATTACCACTGCTCTCCAGGGACCACCGAGCAGACGCAGACGTGTTGACCTCCCTCACCCTCCACCGTGGGGCTGGCCAGGTGGGTGGACGGTGGCTGGGTCACACAACCTCTGCCCTTGTGATCAAGCTCTCTGGGAAGGCTGGGGGCCAATGGCAGCCTTGGGGCCTTGCCCTGGGCTGCTTGTCCCTGCCTCAGGAAGGGGAGTTATATTCTGGCAGACTAGAACAGTTTCCTGAGCCCTGCTGACCCGTGTCACAGGCTGGGCTAGGTCCTTGTCTCCCACCGCTTTTCCTGCTCTGGCAGCAGTTCCAGTTGGATGGACAGATCACATATGTCTGGCCATTCTACCTCCAGCCGCAGTGAGGAGTTGGGTGCCCTGTCCCCTTGCCTGTTTGGGGAGCAGCATCCTTGCCTGTATTTTACTGTGCACTGACAGGTAGCACTGAGGCACGCAGAGTGGGCCAGATTGGGGGTGCCCCTGCAGGACCCAATGTCACTCACTGCCCCACCTCTCAGGAGACTGGCTGCAGTGACTGTGCTGGGCCACCAGAGGGCAGCCATCGACTGCTCACTGTGCCTGGAGTCTGAGCTGGGGTCTGGAGGGTTCTGGCCTAAGCCTTCCTCTACTGGGATGAGGAGCAGCACCTCTTCCTGCCTCTAGCCCCCAAATACTCCAGAAGGCAGCAGAGTGTGGGCATGTGCTTTGCACGCCTGGCTCCAGGCACCGGGAGGAGAGAACGGCTTTCACCATGTGCCTGCTAGGAGTTGGCACCGTGCTCTGTGCACCGTCTGCTCTTGGCAGAGCAGGAAAGCGAGGCCCAGAGAAAGGAGGTGACGTTCCTGAGGCCACACAGCTCTCCTGAATCAGGCCTGCTGCACTTTGGGAGCTCCTTCCCTGACTCCCCTCCTGACTCCAGCCCCATTTTCTCCATTTACATGGGCCCTGGTTGTTCCCCGAGGTGGGATCTGATCCGTAGCTCAGTTGTCTTCACTGGCTTTCCCTTGGGAAAGGGTCTGATGTCTGATGGAGCCCCACAGGGCCACGGTCTGGTGGGATGTGCCTGTGGCAGCAGTGCTGGTGGGTCTATCCACACGTGAGCCTTTTGGGGCTCTGATTTCCTCACGTTCAATCTGGGTAAGTTAGGTTGGGGTAGGGGTGAGGAGCACAGAGCTGGACCTGCTGGGGTAGTGGAAGTTGGGGGGGGGAGGGAGGACTTCCTGGAGGAGGAGGTGTCCCAAGCTGGCTCTGAGTGCCAGAAATCTTGCCCATGGTGGGGAGGAGTGCAGGGGGATTGGGGGTTGAAGGGTTGGGGGGAGGACAGGGCTTAAGGGCCATCACACATCCATGCCTAACCCCAGGGGACTTCAGGCAGCCCTGGGAGGAGGCTGCGGCAGGCGGGATCCCGGGTAGTTAGGGCTTTGTGGTGGGGAAGGAGGCTGAGGGGGAGGAGGAGGCAGAGGGCAGGCTGGGAGGTGCCCTGTCATGTCTGCCCTTCTCCTGTCTGCCTCCAGTGCAGCCTTCCTGAGGCCTGAGGAGTCCTGGGGTCTCAGGAGACCCCTGGGCTTGCAAGGAATCAATGGAAGGGGTGGGGCCTGGCCGAGCCTGCCTCCCACTCCCCTTCCAGAGCCAGGGCTGGGCGGCCTGGAGCCGAGGTCTCCTGCCCTGTGCTCGCACGGTGTGTGACTCTCCTGTTTACAGGCATGTCTCTGGTTGCCCTCGGGTTTCTGACCCTCAGTTTTCTCACCTGGACTTTTGCCGGGAGCTGCCTGCTAGCTGGCTGGGAGGATTGAAGGAGTTAGTACCCATGTACCCAGCACGTGCCCAGGTTTGTCTGGGTAGACCCATGGCATCCAGAGGCCTTTCCAGGTTCAATATGTTTTCATTCGGGAAGCACTTAAGAAAGACCTACTGTGTGCAGAGCCTTCCTGGGTGCTAGGGGGTGGCAGAGAGTATGTGGTGTTAGGGAAGGCAGGGCCCTTCTGGTGGGGAATTTGACCAGGAAGACTGCATGGAGGAGGTGAGCCCAGGACAGCAGCACGTTGTAATTAGGGCTGAGAGGGGGCAGCATGTCCAGGAGAGAGAACGGCACAAGTGCAGGCCAAGGCGATGTGACCTTTCGGTGTTGGGTATGAGCTTAGAGCCTGTGGGCACCCCAGGACCCATCTGTCATCCCTCCTGAGGTAAAGCCATGTCCCAGTCAAATGGGTTACTTGGGACCTTTCTGCACTGGGAAAAAGTGGTCCTGTCCTAGCCAGCACTTTGACCTAAGTCACTCAGACCCTGCCTGAGGACTGCCGGTCTCTAATACATTGCATTCTCTAATACGACACCTCTTTTGGGAAGCTCATCTGGATTGCTCTTCCATCACACTGTACTTGGGGAGTGGGTATGTGTGCCCAGATCACCTGAAACTGTCAGGTTCAGGGTTTCCGGTCAGCCCACAGGCTGGCCCAGCCCCACCATGTCACCTCTCCCAGGCCACTTCCAGTCTGTGGAAATTTCCACGCTCTCTCTGCCCTGGTTCCAGCTCCTCCTACTGTATTTATCACCCTGGAGACACGGCACAGGCGCACACATGCCACACACGCTCTTGCCCTGCACACACGTGGTGCACACACCTCAGCCTGCAGCGCCAGAGCTGTGCGTGCCCCCCACGCGTGCATGTGCAGCACGTGGATGAACACCCACGCGCACAGCTCTCTAGGAAAATTGCTCCCCTCCCCCGTGGTTCCTCCGCCCTGTCCTCCCACTCCACCCACCTCAAAGTGCAGAGACCAAGGAGATGGGCTGGCTGGGCCTCCCACGGCTGTCAGCCCAGGGCCTCTCCCCCTACCCCGCATCCCCCCACCGCTCCCCCCCCCGACTCCCGGCTCCCCCACCTCAAAGTGCAGAGACCAAGGAGATGGGCTGGCTGGGCCTCCCACGGCTGTCAGCCCAGGGCCTCTCCCCCTACCCCCCATCCCCCCACCGCTCCCCCACCTGACTCCCGGCTCCTCCACCTCCCCTCCCCTTTGTCACTTCTCTGCACTCCTGTATATCAGCTCCACAAAAATCCCTGAAAATCACTGCGAGTCCTCTCTCACTCTCGACTCTCTGAAGTGGAAACTCCTTCCTTCCTGCCCTCTCTCCTGAGGGGCTCAGGGTGGGGACCTCATGGGGTCTGATGCAGACAGAGGGACAGGCGGAGGGGGCCTGAGGCCCTGGGTGAGGGGAGGGCTGTGTGCCTGGCTCCATGGAGACTAGTGTCATGGCAACATAGTCGGGCAGGCACAGCTCCTCCCTAGAGGTGGGGGGCCCATAGGAGGAGCTGCCAACAAGCCTCAAGGGTGGGCCTCGTGCTGGTACCCACCGCTGGCTGCCACCACCCTGGAACACTTCACCCTGACCAATTCTGTTTGCCCTGCAATTTCCAGTGCCACGTTTTCCGATTCAGCTAGGCACACTTGTTCCCAAACACAGGCCCCGGAGCTGGGGCCAGAAGTTACCCAGCAGGTCTGACCAAGCTCCTGGCTCTCGGACCTAAGTTCTCTCTTCTGGTCTTCCCTCTTCCACCCAGGTCAGTGGTCACAGGGGATGGGGTCGTTCCAGGTGCAGCCGCCTGGTCAGGGCCTATCCAGTCCTTTGGGTTGGCAGTAACAATGATGCACACGATAAACCCGTGCCATCTCATTTAGTTTTATTTATTTATTGTATTTGCTATGGAGTGTGCATGCTCACCAGCGACAAAGTGAGAAACACTCCCCAGAGGGGCTGACCACACCGCTACCCCTTCTTCTTCATTCTCCTCTCAGGATTTTGGGCACACATGATTTTCAAGGTGCCAGGTCCAGGACTTGAACTGCTCAGTTGCCATGTGGGACCCAGCTGCCCCAAGCACCACACCACCAACAGCCTTCCTTTAGTTCTAATGAGCCCCGAGAGGAAGCTGACCGATCAGTGGTGTAGTTAGGGCAGAAACGCAGGTCCTCCCAGGAAGCTGTGGGCGAGCCAGGCCTCGTGTGGAGCCCTCCCAAGCAGGCACTTTGTCTTAAAAAAATTTTTTGCTATAGGGCCCGTGCACTCACCAGAGAGATAGGCAGAGAGACAGAAAGCAACAAGTGCCCTGCCGGGGGGGGGGGGCTGCAATCCCTTCTCCTCCATTCTCTCTTGGGATCTTGGGCACACATGACGTACACCCAGTGTGAGTTTCAAACCATTGGGTCTGGGACTTGAACTGTGGTCAACTGCGTGGGTATCCAGCGATGTAACTGCTATGCCATCTGCTGGTCCCAACAGGCACTATTTTCTAAATGGCAAATTGTGTTTGAAATGTTCTTTCTTGCCTGAGAGGGTTCATGGCAAATATCGGGGGCTTTGTTTGGGTCTCGGCTTAGTGTTCCTAGGAACCAGAGGGTTATTTTCCTCCGAAGACCAAGGACGGAGCCTTCCTGGTGACGTGAGCCATAGAGAAGACCTTTCCTGTGGTCTAGCAGTGTGGAGACCTGCTTTGGGCCCCAGGTCCTTTAGAGTCCTCCAATGCCCAGGCTAGTGCCTAGGGACTGAGGGGGCAGACCCCTGGCTCCTGGGCCAGCCTCAACTTGTCCCGACCTTGAGTCACGTTGCAGCGCATCCCTCCCGGCTTATGTAATAATTCAAATATAGCAGCTGTCTTTATCCCACTGACTCACACCCCCTGATCCCCTCTCAGGTGCGGGGAGTTAAGGGGAAGACACAGCTCAGGGCTGAGTGGGAGGCTCAGGGCCTCCTGCAGGAGGATTCGGGGTGCTGGCTTGGAGGGTGCGGGGTGGGGAGGGAGCGAAGCCTACCCTAGCATGTGGAGCTCCAGGGGCCACTGCACCCTGACCCATCCCTGCTGAAACTGCATGTCCCTGAAGCTCAGGAAGGCGTTTCCAGTCCTAGCCCCAGCTCTGCCCTTTGCTCACCGTGTGACCTGGGCACATCTCTGTCCTCACTGGCGTCAGTCTCACCATATGTACAATGAGGGGCTGGGCTCTGTCACCTCTGGCTCCTGTGTTCCCTGATCATGGAGCTGAAGGTGATCTCCACCTTGGGCAGAAGGTGCTCCCAAGGGTCTGGTCCCGCCCCATCCAAGAGCGACCTCCCCTTTCTGCCTTTCTCTGCATACCCCACCCGCGGGACAGGGTGGGCAGGAGGAACACTGTGCTGTGGGCTGATGGCCGAGCAGCTGCTGGCTGCCTTCGCCTGCCCTGCCCTGCCCTACCCTGCCCTGCCTTCTGCTCCACACCTCCTTCCCCTGCCCAGCAAGAATGGGGGAGCCACTGCCCTTTGTCCCTAGGGCAACTCTGGCCAATCCTGGAGCCTGAAGCAGGCCCAGGATGCCTCAACCCTGGGCTCTGGGTCCCCAAAGCCACCTTCCTGAGCTTCCAAGGAAGGTGCCTGAAGAAGTTAGTTGACATTGGAGTCATTCTAGAGACCAGGGTGGTCTTCTCTTCCTTTGTCAGAAAAGGGTCTGCCACCTGCCTGCAGGCGTGGGTCCAGGTGGAGTGTGGGAACGCAGGGGACTCCTCAACCCTGCCCCACCCCCACTGTCACTGGAGCCGCAGGTC
>NW_006159505.1:2001154-2027325 GCF_000334495.1 Tupaia belangeri chinensis | reverse complement strand
CCTCCCCTTTCTGCCTTTCTCTGCATACCCCCCCCGCGGGACAGGGTGGGCAGGAGGAACACTGTGCTGTGGGCTGATGGCCGAGCAGCTGCTGGCTGCCTTCGCCTGCCCTGCCCTGCCCTACCCTGCCCTGCCTTCTGCTCCACACCTCCTTCCCCTGCCCAGCAAGAATGGGGGAGCCACTGCCCTTTGTCCCTAGGGCAACTCTGGCCAATCCTGGAGCCTGAAGCAGGCCCAGGATGCCTCAACCCTGGGCTCTGGGTCCCCAAAGCCACCTTCCTGAGCTTCCAAGGAAGGTGCCTGAAGAAGTTAGTTGACATTGGAGTCATTCTAGAGACCAGGGTGGTCTTCTCTTCCTTTGTCAGAAAAGGGTCTGCCACCTGCCTGCAGGCGTGGGTCCAGGTGGAGTGTGGGAACGCAGGGGACTCCTCAACCCTGCCCCACCCCCACTGTCACTGGAGCCGCAGGTGGTAGCATCCTGCCAGGAGGAGGGGAGAAGCACTGAGAGGTGGCTCCCTGCCCCACCCTGTCCCTGGCCGGGGCTCCCGTTGCCAAGACCCAGCTGAGCGCGTCCTGGCCCCCAGCCGGAAGGTGTCACCAGGGATGTTGGGGCCAACCTTCCGTGAAATCCATGTTCTGCCAATTACCAGCCTGTCCCCAGAGTGAGGGCCATTTCACACTCTAGCCTCAGCCTGCCCAGGGGCGGGGGCATGCCCACAGGAGGTCAGCAAGCCCCCCATCACCTGTGTCCCACACACCCAGGGCTTGCTCCTGGGCTCAGCCCTGATGTCCATCAACTCTCTCCCACTCCTCTGCCTCCTCCCTTCTGACATGCTGCCACGGACACTCTGCCACCAGGTGGGGCTGCCCGGTGCTGAGAACTGGGGCTCAGGGGACCGGGACTCCGACCTGGTCTTGGGGAAAGCAGAATCCAGTACATGAGGTGACCTAAGCAGAGAGGGATGACGCGGTGGGGCAGATGGCCAGTGAAGGCTAGCCAGCGGCCGCTCAACCCAGAGCCCTTACCCCGTCCCCGTGAGTCGGGGCAGGGTGTATGTTGAGTTGGCCCAGAAAGGTGGGCCAGAATTTGGGGTGGGCAGAGGAAAGAAGAGGGGAGGTCAGTCTTGGAGGGGCAACAGACCCCAAAGTCCCAGCCCAGGAAAGGACTAGAATGGGTTTAGGGACCAGGCGCTGCCCCGTCTGGAGCAGAGGGTGGAGAGGTCAGTGGGGCTATGTTATGACAGACCTCAAATTCTGAACTGAAGAGCTTGACCTTGACCCTGAGGGCACTGGGGAGCCACAAAAAGGTTTGAGGAGGTTCCAAGACCAGAGAGATGGCTCAGGAAGCTGCCTCCAGGTGGAGCAGGGGGGTGGGACAGAGATTGAACTGGGGTGGGGGGCTGGGGAGTGACCGGGTGAGAGGAAGGAAGGAGAGGGGGGACAGCGGTAGAGGGAGTCCACAGATGTGAGAGAATCCACAGGCCTTTGGGAGAGACGACCCAGGAGGCGGAGGAGAGGGAAGAAGCGAAATGACTTTGAAGTTTCCAGCCCGAGGATTAGAAGTTTGCTGATGCCTTTGATAGAGACAAAGGATGTGTTGGGGGCTGAATGTTTGAGTGTGAAGGGCCTCCAGGCTGTTCTCAGAGGGGCTGCTCAGGGGGCAGCGGTGTGGCTATCCGGAGCTGCAGAGAGGGCCGGGCTGCTGGGGACACTGGGGTTGTTGGTATGTGGGGGGCAGACTCCATGCTCCGCGGGACTGGGGTGCAGAATGAGGGACTGGTGTTCCTCCGAGGAGCATCCACACCGAGGGGGCGAAAATAGAAAGAGCTGGTGAGGAAGACAGAGGAGGGGCCGTCTGGAAGGTGGGAGGGAAACAGCCGCGCGCGCGGGGGCAGGGCGCGGGCGGGCACTGAGAAGAAGCCACTTTCTTTGGCAACGAGGAGGTAGCTGGAGCCTGTGGAGCCTCCAGCCCTCGCAAAGCAATGGGGGCAGCGTGGAAGCTGGATTCCAGAACTGCGCCCTCCCATTCCTGTGGGCACGCCCCCCACCCTTGCTTCCCAGGAGCGTCCGACCTCCTCCCCTCCCCCCACCACTTCAGCTCCGGGCGGAGTGTCACTTCATCCAACCCCTGCGGAGCGGCGGACCAGGACCTGCGACCGCGGCACGCTCGGCTCAGCACCCTGGAGAGCAGCCTGGGGGCGGGGCCTGCGGCGGGGGCGGGGCCTGGCCGTGGGCTTACCAGGCTTCTGGTTCCCGCCCAGGTTGGCTTTGCAGGCCAATGGTGAAGGAAAAGCAGTCCCCAGTGGCCTCTAACCCTCTCCCCTTTCTGCTCCTCTCCTACCCCAATATTTCTCATTATCCCCTAGGTTCCATCAATTCGACCTCTTCAGGGAAGGGGCAAACTGTTCACTGGGGACTTTACAGACATCCCCAAATCTCACAACCCTTAGAGCCTGGAATTTGTAACTCTGTATTTCAGATGCAGAAACTAAATGGAAGTTCAGAGAAGTGAAATAGCTTGTTCCAGGCATGGTAAGCTGGGGTTTGAAACCTTGCCGCCTGGCTCAGAGTCCAGCGAACCCACTAGACCTGCTGAGCGCTGGGACTTACACTGAGTCCTGGCACTTGCTTGCTCCTCGTCCTTGTAGACGCCACTTCTGGGCAGCTGTGGAGTCTGGAGAGGCAGTGGGATGGGGAGCCCTCCCTCCTGGTGACTTGGTGGAGCATATTCCTACAGTTCTGAGGGTAGGGCCATGGCCGTTGTTTCCAGAGTGAAGGCAGAAAGGGGCTGAGAACTAGGTGAGGCTTCAGCACACCTACACCCGCCCCCACCCAGGATGGGCCTCCTTTGAACTCTCTGGCTCAGCTCCTTGCTGCCAGGATCCTGGGGTCCCTGAGCTGGCACTTGGGGCGTGAGGGAGCTGTGGGAGACCAAGGCTGGCTGTGGGTCCAGGACCATGACTTTCTGAACCCGGAGGGCGTCTTCCCAGCAGGCGGGAATGGGGCAGTCAGGTCCTAGGGACAGGCCAGGCTGGGAGGCAGGGCACCAGGTCTGGGCTGGCTCAACTCGCTTAGGACCAGCTGGGGTGGCCTCATTCCCTTGAAGTGAGAAGGCAATTTCTCCAGAGCTTTCAGAAGTCTAAGATTGTTTTGTTTGGGGCCACGGTGAGAAGGAAAGTCTCTCCCATATTCTTTCTGGACACTTCCTAGAACAGATGACGGTTTGCTGCAGTATTGGGCCTGGGCAAGCCTCCTGCACACACTCCCCCATGCCCTTGAGCTGGGTCGGGTTTCCATTCAGCCTCATGGGCTTCTCTGCTTGGAGCCTATTGTATACAGGGTATGCTTCTTTCAGCTCAAAAAGGCAGGTCACTGCGGAGTCACTGTAGCTCTCGACCCCCTTTGCCTTTAAAGAGCCTGCTCAAGCTCCCCCATCTGGCAGTGCTCACCCACCCCTCTGCCTGGGTTGGGTGTGCAGGGGTACTCTGGCCTCCATGGACTGTGCCTCCCTCCATCACAGCCTCTCCCTCTCCCACTCCATGCTGGGTGCTCTCTCGGAGCAAGGGATAGTCTGAGCCATGTGTGATGGGGTTGGCCAGAGGGAGCTGCTTGTGAATGAATGAATGAAAGATTAAGTTCACAGTGGAGCCAGGACTCAATCCCATCTCCTGCCTTAAGGTTTGGAACTTTTTCCTCCTACACACAGCAGGAGCTCTGCTGAGACAGCCCTGTGCCTGTCCTGTCACTCTCTGTGCCATCGGGTTAACGCTGTATCTTGGGCACAGGGCAGAGGTTGAGCAGGCCTCCCTCTGTGCCCATGGCCTGTGGGCACTGGAGGCCACATGAGCAGGCTTTGGGCGTGTGCAGCTTCTACTAGAAGTCCCCACTCAAGCAGCAGCTCTCAGTGTCCTGCCACGCTGGGCTGTCAGCAGCCACGCTTCCCCTGCTTCCCAGCTCCGTGCAGACCCAGTGAGGGAGCCCAGAGGGGATGGCTAGTTCTGGGAGCAGAGGGAGGCCTGGCCCTCTGCCACCTGAAGAGGCTGCAGGAGTGTCCTCACAGCCTGAAGTCTCTGTGATGCGGTGGCGGCAGAAGGTCTGGGTCCCATCCACCTGTCCCCTGAGTCCTCAGTCCCAGCCCAGCCCAGCCCATAAGAATGTAAATCCCTAAGCCTCACCTCTCACTCAACTCCTGGACCAGCCCCGCCCCCCCCCCCCCCCCATGCCCTTCTGTGTTCCTGCCTTGGATTTGTTTGTTTTCCTTTGTTCCTGTGTGTGTGTTTCTCTGTACCTCTCTGATCTCTGTGTATTCCCGTCTTGATCTCGGAGCTCCGGTCCTTCTCTCTCCCTTTTCATGTGTTTCTCTCCCCCTCCTGTCTCCCTCTGTTTATCTCTCAGTCTCTCTGTGTGTGTGAGTCTATTTTTTCCTCTCTCCCAGTCCGAGTCTCTCTTCCCCTCCCTCCCTCCCTCCCTCCCTCTCTGTCTGGGCCTCTCTGTTCCTCCTCCCTCCTCCCTCCCGCTCTGCATTATCAGACCTGCTCCAACCTCCTCCCTGAGCCAGCGAGCAGCAGAGGCAGTGGCGGCGGCGGGAGCGGCTGGGGCATCAGGGCTGAACTGAGGTGCTGAGTCTGGGCTGAGTAGGGGGCAGGCCACTGGCCCCTGTGCCTGTTCGGGGCACCCCACCAAGAACTCTGGGTAGGGTGCAGGGCGAGGTGCCACCTTAGTCTGGCTGGGGCGGCGGACGATGAGGGGGGAGGGGGCAGGCAGGCGGCCACTCCATCCTCTGCAGGAGCCAGCAGTACCCGGCAGCGCGACCGGCTGAGCCGTGAGTACCAGCGAGGGCGAGGGCTGGGGTCTGGATGAGTAGCTGAGAGGCGCCGCGACAGGGCCCTGGGAGTCTCTCCAAGGAGCTGGGCTTGGCGTGGAGCTGAGCCACGTGGGAGGATCGATGCTGCTCCTGAGCACCCAGTTGTGGGACTGCAGCCTAGTGGGGGATCTCCCTGCAGAATAGGGGTGCCTGGAATCAACCCAGGAGATGATGAGGCTGAAGTCCCGTAGAAGGAGCTGCCGGCTGGGGCCGGGGGCGGGTGGGTTGGTGAGGAATCTGAACCATGCCTTCAGGGGCGGGGATGGGGAGGTCTGCCAAGGAGTTCTGAGGAGCTGGGGCGCAGGATGTGTGTACTGACAGGCTGCTTCAGGACCCTGGAGAGGGACAGCGGCTAGGACTGCTGGGTGTGGGGAGTCAGGGGGAGAAGGGAGACAGAAAATACGAACATGAGTAAGAGTGCCCTGGGGCAAGAGAAGGTCGGGGTAACCACCCTCTGGAACTGGAGCTTGGGGTTCAGGGTCACCACTTTATGCAACTTACCCTGAAGCATCTGTCCCAGGATGGACTAGAAAGAGGCACAGGGCTGGTTGGAACAAGGCCTCTGCAACAACCTCCAGTGAGCCCACGTGCAGGGCGGGTCATGAGTGAGTGAGTGGGGCGGCTTCCTGGAGGTGCTCCTGTACTAGGGCCTCCAAGGCAGCGGGCTGGTGTGTAAGTGTGTGTGCATGCATACGCACGTGCATGCACAAGTTTCTAGAGGTGCAGAGCTATGCCCAGGCTGTGTGAGGGTGTGTGTGTGCACATACACATGTGGGGTGTAAGAGATATGTTGCGTGTCCTTGGTGGTAGGATGCAGAGCAGCCTCTCAGTCCGTGAACATCCCTGTGTGACCATCTGCACGTGTCTGAGTGTGGGTGCAGACGTGTATGTGTGTTAGAGTTTGTATGTTGGCATGCATGTCAGCATGTGCACTGCGTCTATAAGATGTGACTTGACATGCACGTTGACTGATTCCGTGCACACTCACATCTGCGTGTATGTGTGTTAGTGTGTGAGTAATACTGTCACTGTGTGTGGATGTGTGCTAGCAGAAGTGTTCTGGTGTGGGTGTGTGGTCGTGGTGCGAGTGCATATGACTGTGTGTATTAGTGTTCCTGCGGTGTGTGTGCATGCGCATGTGTGTGTATGTCCATCTAAGTGCGTGTGGGTGGCTGTTTGCTTCTCCTGGTGGCTGAGGATTCAGCTGGGACATTGTGGCCCACCGAGGCACAGGAGGTGGCTGAAGGTACGGCCACCTGTGTGAGCTCGGGACAATTCATTTTACAACCTGTGGGGAGATGCAGAAAAGAAATAGGCAATAATGGCTCTCTCCTCTGGGGCCTTCTAAGCTCACAGACGTAAAGCAGCCTGGGAATAATTAAGCAATAAGGACAAGCAGAAGCTAACAGGTGGGGGTGGGAGCAGCATGGGCAAAGCCCTGGGAGGGTGTGCACACGTCTGAAGCAGCGAGGTGCTGGTGCAGCCAGGGGCTGTGCGAAGAGGCCCAGGGGTAGGCGGAGTTCTTGGGCTTTAGTGGGGGAGGGTCGGTGCTGGGGAGCCCAGGAAGGTTTCATGCAGGGGAGGAACACAATCAGATTTGAGGAACCTGGCTTGGTGGCATTGACAAGGTTGAACCGAGAGAGAGAGAGAGAGAGAGAGAGAGAGAGAGAGGTGAGGCCAGGAAGCCAGTGAGGAGCACGAGCCAGTTGCAGGGACTAGTAGGTCTGGGGCCAGATGCGCAGAAGTGCAGATGAGAACCAGGGGCTTTCTGAAGGAGAGGTGTGAGGACATGGGAGAGGCTGCATAGAAGAGGATGGAAAGGGATTGTCAGGTGGCTCGGCGTGGTCTGGGGTCAAGGTGCTGTGCAACCCTCAGAGTCAGGACGTCAGGAGGGCAGGCCAGCTGCATGTGGATTAAGGTTGTGGGAGAGGCCCTGGAGGCTTTTGAGCCAGGGCACGCGGGTCAGAAATCATGGAGCCATCTCTTGCCAGAGGAGGGAACTGAGGCTGTGGCTTTGTCACCTTCCCCTGGCTACAAGGTGGGGGTTGGACCTGACCAACAATTCCTGCCTTCAGGCCCTGCCCAGAACGTAGCTAAGCCAGTCAGCTCAGTGAGGGTTAATTGCCTTTACTCTCCCGGTTCCCCCTGGCCACCGAGCAGCTCCTGCCACTCTTCCTGCTTCCCACTCCAGCCTCTTGTCCCCAGGGACTCCTGATGGCTTGGCTGGGATGTAGCCAAATGGTGGGGGGGCAGAGAAGGCAGGGCTCCCAGAGTAACCCCCTTCAGCCTTAATGGACTGGGAGTCTCACCCTCAGCTGTGCTGCTGTCAGCCAGGCCTGTGCCCTAGGCTCCTGCTGCTCGGGCCTGATGCACCTGCCCACTCAGCACGGTTTCATTCCTTCATGCATGCATGGACTCGAATGCTTTCTTGGTATCCACCAGGCCAGTCACTGGGGATACAGAAAGGACACTGGCCAGTTCCTGCTCTCAGGGAGTGCCCAGGCTGATGAGGGTGGCAGACATCAGAACCTGCAGCCCCACTGAGTGGGCAGTGCCATTCAGAAGGGAGCTTGGAGGCAGGGGGCCCACAGCAAGCCAGGGCTTCAGAGGGCTGGAACCTGAAGGACGGGCAGGAATTGCCCAGGCAGGGGAGAGCATAGGGTCCATCGCTGCAGAGATGGGCAGGTGTGGAGGCAGGTAGCATAGTGGCCGAAGTGCTGGATTCTCACATGGCGGACTGCAGTTCGAGTCCTGGACCTGGTGGCTTGCTTGTCACTTTCCCTCCCTCCCCTCCCTGTCTGGTGATTACAAATGCCTGGAGAAAATTTTTTTAAATGATAAATAAAATTAAATAATTATTTTAATTTATTTATTTGTGATTTTCTTTTTTAATTGTTATTTCATTTTTTAAAAAAAGTGAGAAATCACCCCCCAGGGGAGGATGGCCACGCCACAATCCCCTCTCCTCTATTATCCTCCCGGGATCTTGGGCACGCATGCACACGCGCCCGATGTGAGTCTAAGCCACCGGGTCCGGGACTCAAACCGCAGTCGACTACATGGGAGTCCAGCGATGTAACCATTACATCATCTGCTGGGCCCAAAATGAAATAATTCTTAAAAAGAAAAAAAAAAAGATGGGCAGGCATGAGAGTGTAGTATGTTCAAGGGAGGGAAATTCTGGTCGGCAGGAGTGAGAAGGGGCAGTGAGAAGAGAGAGAGGCCAGAGGGGCAAGATTCAGTGGGGTCTTCAGTGCCAGACCAAGGGCTCGGACTTTTCCCCAAAGGAAATAGGGCAAGGGAAAGGGTTTGAACGGGAAGCCGCCCTCCGTAATTGCTCCTCTCTGGCTCCATGACCCCTGACCCCTGACATCTCTCCCTCGTGGTACAGGATCCAGAATGTGACTCAGAGTCAGGGGCGGCATGGGGGGTCAGATGGCTGGGTCTCACATAGCTGACTGTGTGCTTTGAGTCCTGGATCCGACAGCTTGAGAAACATGACTGGAGAACGAAGAAGGGACTGCGGCCTGGCCATCCCCCAGGGGGTGCTTTCTCACCTTCTCCCTCTGCAGGGAGCACACACCTTATAGCAAACTGGGGGAAAAAAGCGTGGCTCGGGCTCAGCCTTCTGCGATGTCCCATGGGCAGAGTCCTAACCGACCGCCAAGTAGCTCCTCGTGGGCAGGAGCCCCTCCTCGCTCCCAGCTCGCTCTCAGCACAGATCTGGGCACTGGACTGGTGCAGCTTCTTAGTGGGCGAAGACCATGGGGTCACCTGGGCAGCCCTCTAGCAGTTGCTTTGTTTCTCCCTGCAGCTGGCCTGAGGATGCCCAGGCCGCCCTGCCGGGCAGCCCTTCCCTTCCCTGTTGATAGATGCCCTGGAATTCTCTGTAGGGCCTGGAGACTCCAGACACCCCAGCCTGGCCTCACGTCCTCTCCTCACCCTCGGTCACCTCCTTCTCCCACTCTCTGCCTGGCATGTGTGGTGCAAACACATCCTAGCAGAGAGTGAGAAATGAGCAGCCGCTACGCTGACGAGTAGTAAAACCGAGACGGGGGCAGGCCCTGATGCCTCTCCAGAAATGATGATAAAGAAGCAGGCCTGGCCAGGAAAGGGAGTGAGAAGAGACAACAGGAAAGACCTCCTGCTAGTGCAGAGGGCCGTGGAGTCTCCTGGCTTCATGAGCGTGGCCTGTGGGGATGAGTGGCATGTGCCCCAGGACAGGAGGGCATAGGAGGCCAAGGCTCTATCCATCTCTGAGGCTCTATCCATTCCTGCAGGTGAGTGGGGTCATGTAGGGAGAGCAGGACTGGGGACACAGCAGGGGGAGATTGGGAGAGATGGGAGGGGATCGGGAGCAGGATCCATCTGTCCTTTCTTTCAGCAGCCACTCACTGGGTTCCTGCCCAGCCAGATATGGCAGCCCCGGGGGGATGGACAGAGCCATGACAGTGCAGAGGGAAGCCCAGAATCTTCTCTGCCTGTGTTAGTGTCAGGGAAGGCGTTCAGAGGAGGGTCATTAGGGCTGACCTTAGAAGGAAGTCACTTCAGGCAGAATTGAGGGCCAGCCCCAGGAAGAGGGGACGCCATGTGCAAAGGCCTTCAGGTGAGGGCAAGCATGGTTTTGTTTATGTGAGGACTGCAGGAGTTGGGTGGCCTGAGCACTAAGTAACAGGCTAGGGGCAAGGGTTAGGGACGCTGGGCAGAGAGGGAGCAGGGAATGGAGGTTAGACTACAAGACGTACTTTCTACCTTGGAGGCGTCCTCAACAGCCTCGATGTGTAGGCATCGTTGTGAACTTGCAACTTCTTGATCTCTCCCTCGACCTTGCTTGGGAATGAGGTGTTCAGTGAACATACACACCCTGGAAATGAGGGAGAGGCAGCAGAAAGTGGCATGCAAATGAATGCAAAGCAATATGCAAATCAGCAGGCTTGGGCTTGGCAGCTTTGGTTAGGAGAGACATCACTCCCTTCCCTGGTGGCCTCCCGCTCCCTCTGCCCAGCCCTGGATGGCCAGCCAGAGCAGCCTGTCTACTGCCCTGAGCACCCCAGCTTATCTGGGCCGCAAGACTGTGGCCTCCAGGGTGGGGGCCATGGGCTCCTCGTCAGCACCCTCATCCTCTCGGGAAGTTGATATATTTAGTAACAGGGATGTTTTTGCCGTTTATCTCCCATTGTTCAGCTGCCCGCTCCCTGGGAAAGGCCAGGTCCCCAGTGACGTGACCCACTTCTTGAAGTCCCTGAAGTCACCCTCCTCACTGCCCTCCCTGAATAATCGGAGGCCACTGGGGCTTGGTGCAGCAGAATGGATTTAAGTCAGATATCAAGGAGGCCTTCCCGATTACTCTAACTGCTGGGGTATGTGGGCCAAGGGATGTCTGGGTTCTCACTCCGGGTGGTCACCCGGGTTCTGAGGAGGCTTTGAAGATAGCGTAGAGAAAGAAGTTGACAAGCATAGGTTCAAATTTCAGTGCCACTCCTTTGTAACTGTGTAATCCTGGGCAAGTCACTTCACTTCTCTGAGCCTCGTGTGAACAGCGGAGTGGAGAGCCTCACACTTTCCCGGCAGGGGGACTATGAAGAAGCTGGAAGTGCAGAGCTTAGCTCCAGGCCTGCAGCAGGTGCTCATGAAGGTTAGCTGCTGCCGTCATGTGCCTCCCACACTCACCTACACTTTTAGAAAGATTCAGTGGGGGCCTGGAGGGGGAGACACCAGAGCGAGGAGCCCAGAGGCTGTCACAGTGTGGGAGACATAAGGAGGCTTGAGATGGAGCCATAGGAGGGTGGTGGGCAGGGTGAGAAGCAGGGGTGTGTTGCACAAGGGGCCACAGTGTCTCTGAGACAAGTGACCATGCCCAGGCTGAGGCCGATCCCCAGGGAATACGATGAAAGAAAGGGCTTGATGAGGAAGAGGTTAAGCCTGTGGCCCTGCCCAGGCAGTGCGTGAGTCATTCTGGGAGTTGTAGTGCTGTGTAGCTTTGCAGTCAGTGCACTCCGTGCTCCCTCCTTTATCCAGCTCCAGGCCCAGCTGTTGAGACTGGCTGGAGGCAGTGTGGGTGCTGGGGAGTGTGGAGCCCAAAGGAGAAGCATCCTTGACCCCTTCCCTCAGGGGTGCCCCAGCTTGTTATTGTGTTTGGGGGGTGCAGGAATAAAAGGATTAAGCCGTAATGATGCCTCCTCACACATTCACATGGAATTTACAGCTGCCTGAGCACTGTTTTCACATCTATGATCTTGTTTAATCCTCACCACAAACCCCAGAGATTGATGCTTTCTGGATGAAGAAACAGAGGATCTGAGGGGGAAGATAACTTGCCCAGAGGTATTTGACTGTGATTGGTGGGGCCAGGCCCAGAGCACAGGTCTGCTGCCTCCAAAGCTCCTGTCCTTTCCATGGATCATTGTTGCAGATGGCAAAGGCCAGAGGGCCTTGAAGAATGGGCAAGACATGGACAGTTCAAGTTGGGGTGAGGCATCTCAGCAGAATAGCTGAGCACAGAGCTGCACAGAGCCAGAAGCAAAGGGCTGGGCTTTTGGGGCTCTGTGGGGCTGAGAGACTAGCCAGGTCCCAGAGACCTGATTTCGTGCCGAGGGTTTGAACTTTGTGCTGTGGTCCACCAGGGTCCGAGAATCCACCCAAGGATTTGGAGCAAAGGCAGGACCTGATTAGAGTTGGACTTTGGGAGGCTTGATCTTGCGGAGCAGGCCGAATGGACTGAAGTGGGGAAACCAAAAACAACCCGAGGCTCCTGAACTCCATCTTTGGTGCACTCAGCACTTTGCTTCTGTTCCTCCTCGACAGTTCTCAATTTCCTTATCCTTCTCTCCTTTATCTTCTTCCTCTGCTTCCTCCTGTGCTCTTCACCCCAGGCTAGGGAGTGATGGCTACACACCATAGAGCTGTGCTGTAGTACTAGGTATTTCCAGCAGGGGTCACTGCCATGGACAGTCTAGTTCCTTATTGTTTTGCTGTAGGGTAACTGTGCTCATTGGAGAGAGACTGAGAGTGAGAGGGAAAATGAGAAATTATTTCTTGCTGGGGGATAGGGGTGATGGCCACATTACAACCCTTCTCCATTCTCCTCTTGGGATTTTGGGCATGCATGCATGTGCACCCAGTGTGTTTTCCAAGCTGCTGGGTCTGACACTTGAACTGTGCAGTTGGCCAATTAGGAATCCAGTGCCTTAACCACCATGCCACATGCTGGCCCAGTCTTCCCTATGTTTGAAGGGACAGCGGGAGAGAAGAGTCTAGACAAGGAACAGAGATGAAGGGTGGAATGAGGGAAGCCATTATTCTCCACCTGCGCCAAGCCCAGGCTAAGAGGACCCTGCTGAAATAAGATAGGGAGGGGCCAGCAGGTGGCATGGAGGTTAAGGTACTGGACTTCCACGTGGCCAACCGTAGTTCAAGTCTCAGACCTGGCAGCTTGAAAATCACAAGTACATGTGCACATGTGCCCAAAATCCCAAGAGGAGAATGGAGGAGCAGGAACTGTGGTGTGGCCATCCCTCTGGGGGAGGGGGTGATTTCTTCCTTTCCTTCTCATTATCTCTCTCTCTCTCTCTGGCTAATACACATACCCTATGGAAAAAAACCTTAAAAAAAAAAAGAAAAAAATGAAATAGCAAGGGAAGAGTGAGGTGGAGGAGAGGCTGGACCCCATACAGCAGGGAGAGACACACCAAAGAGTTTAACTAGAGGACAAGATCTTTCTTCCTCACAGTTCGGGGACAGGCTAATGTTTGGAAGTGGATTTAGAATGATGATGTTGGGGTCTGAATGTCTACTGGGTCATAGTTCGATGATAGTGACAGTGGGGTGAATCTGGTTGGTTTGTCTCTGTGTGTGTGTGTGTGTGTGTGTGTGTGTGTGCACCTGAATGTGAGCTCCCAGTCGTGCATGTGTGTATATGGGGTCGAGAGTGTGAGACTGTGTGGGTATTTGTTTAACCATGTGGACGTATTCGTATACATGAGGACATGCATACCCATTTTTATGCCTGATTGTTGGTGAACAGTATGTGCATGTGAGTGTGGCTGATCTGTGATGTACCTGTGTGTGTGTTACGTACGTGGATCCTGGTGAAACCACGTGGGTGTGGATCCCTGTGAACACAGATGCCTATGCTTGAGTGTGAGCACGTTGATGAGAATGTGTGTGAGGGCCCAGACACCCGCTCTGCTGGCCCAGCAAGGCCACGCCCAATGTTTGGCTACTCAACACTTTATCTTTTGGTTTATTTATTTCTTGAGAGAGAGAGAGAGAGAGAGAGAGAGAGAGAGAAAACTCCTTAACAGAGTCTTCGTGCCACGATCCTCCCTCAAGCCCTGCAGCCAGCCAGGATCACGGGCTCACCTCATGTTCAGGTAGACACAGGACATGAACCCAGAGCCTTCCCAATGGCCTCCAGCACCCATCACCCAGCACCTACTGCCTACACCACCACGGCTGGGCTCACTCAACCCTCTCTCCTGGTTCCCAACTGCCTGAAGGTAGAGACAAGACAGGTGCAGACTCAGGCTGAAGGGCTGTCATACCCCTCACCCAGGAGGGCCTGGACTTCCCTCCGGGGACACTGGGACCCCTCTGTGTCCGTGAGGGCCTCAGGGGAACAGGACACCTCTGTGTGCAAGCTCAGGCCATCGGACTAGGGAGCTGGCCTTGGCTACGAAGTGTCTAGGTTCCATTCTCCCCAGGAACTCTTCTTTCTTTCTTTCTTTCTTTTTTTTTTTCCCTCTTTCATTTTTGCCCGAGGGCGTGTGCCTGAGGAAGAGAGAAGTGTCCCCCGGTGGGGTGTGGTCATGCAACAGTCCTTTCTCCTCCATTTCTCTATCGCATGAGAACTTTGAGCACACACGCACATGCACCCAGCGTGATTTTCAAGCTGCTGGGGCAGGATTCGACATGCAGTCGGCTCTGCAGAATCCATCTTCTGATTCATAGCACTTAGCCACGGCACTGCATGAACTGTATACCCTTCTAAGAGAGTGTCAGGGACTCCTGGCCCAGTCCTCTTGTCATATATATGTAAGTACTAAAGTCCAGCGAGAGCCGGTGATTAACCCGAGGTCACCCAGCAGGATCCAGAGGGCAATGGCAGGACTCTGTGCAGAGAGGAGCCTAGAGCAGGTAGGGCAGGGAGGATCTGAGGCTGTGGCAGCAGGCTGCCTCTTGATCTGGGCATTTCTGCTCCTCCCCAGCCTCAGATGCTACCTTTGAAGCTTCTGCCAGAGCTCCTGCATGCTGCAAGCCTCCTCCGGGAATTGTGAAGTCTGTCATTCCATGGAGCACAGAGACTCCATGAAGAGGGGCCGGGAGGGAAGGGGCTAAGGCGGGGTTCAATCTAGAAGCCTCGATGTCCTCATCTTCAAAGTGGGTGATTTTAAAGAAAGGTTTCTACTATTTTAACATTCAGGCTTTTCCAATAACCTCTTCCTGGGCTCTTAGTTCTCAGACAGAGCTGGGTTTGAGGGGGGAGTTCTGGAGGTCTAGCTTGGCTCAGAGTAAGGGAGGCAGAGTAGTCCTGGAGGGAAGCGGCTTCCTAGGAGGGGGGATGAGCAAGGGCTGGAAAGCCTGGTGAGGGAGGCTGCAGGTGACTCCTGCCCTAGCCAGGAGGTGGGTTGCAAACTGTCATCTCCTCAAACCGGGTCACAGAAGGGCCTCCCTCCAGCAGGGAGGTTGGAATCTTTGGAGCATGCCCCCTGCCTGGGCAGTGGGAAGTTGCAAGGTTAGACTGCCCAGCTGGGAGCAGGGAGAGCCCCTTCTTGGGAACAGAAGAAATTCACCTTCTCAAAGGTTTGGGGTTGGAGGTGGGGCTAGGTGCAAGGACATTCCAGGGAGGAACTGGGGACAGGGTATGGATAAGTGGGCAGTTCTGGGGTGTCTTGGTGGTCGATTACTGGCAGGGAGCAGAAGGGCATGACCTGGGTCCTGGGAGCTCCAGGGTGGGAGGTCCTTGGGTGTGGGCACAGGTATGGGCTCCAGATGGGGTAGATGGGGAGGCAGTCATGCTGTTAAAATCACCTGTTTAGTCAACTCCATGGTCCTCCAAGGAGGCAGGCCCATTGAAGAGCGGAAGCAGAGGCCACACTCGGTGGTTTCATGGAAGGCAGTCTGGTGCAGCACTCAGGTCCCAGAGCAGAGCCTAGAGAAGGACGCCGTGAGAGCCATGGCCACAGCCACTGCTCGGCAGCCACTGCTCGTCTGGGAAGGTGAGCAGGTGGGAGTATGTGGCCAGAGCCCTCTCACATCTCACCCCTACTCTTCTGCCAGGCACTGCCCTCACTGGCAGAACCTGGCTGGGAGCCAGAGGGTGAAGCACTCACTGGTGGTCAGGCTCGAGGCACAAGGCTAGCAGGAAAGAGTAGAGACTATATCTGGAGGGACCAGCGGTTACCGGGAAACGGAAGCCCAGAAAGGATGTAGACCTGCTCCAGGTCACACAGCTGGCTGGTGTCAGAGTTGGAGCTGGAAACCAGGCCCTGCCTCTGAACACCCTCTTTGTCGTACTCACTGAGGTCTGGCGGGTAGCCAGATACCCCCAGAGCCTCCTGAGTGTCCCCCTGCACCTGGTCATCTGCTACGTGGGAGCTGCTTCCTGCTATGATTGCCTGCTCCCTGACAGCTCAGGGGCCATGGAAGAATGTCACTCGAGGACCCCCAGCAGGGCCACCTGTGCTCTTGTATCACTCACCTGATAGTGCCCTGGTGTGCCCTGCCCACAGAGATGGGCCAGACAGCCTTTGCTCACCTCTGAGAGGCAAGCACGCCACAGCCAGGCTGCCCGTTTTATGGGACAGTGTCAGGGCTGCTGATAGGATACTCCTGATCTTAGCCTTAAAGGCAGGATGGAGTTTTCCAGGTGGAGGGAAGGAGGATGGGTTTCCAGGCTGAAGGCCCAGCAAGAGCCAAGGCATGAGAATGGCAGGAAATTAGGGTGGCAGGTCCAGATCCCGGGTTGGAGAAAGGGCTGGTGGTGCACAGACAACAAGAAATGGAAAATTATGTGATGACAATAACACGCATGTTGATGTGCTTGATTGAGCCAATATACAGTGTACTGTGAATGGAAAAATCTCATTTTGTATGCTATAATGATGTACAGTGAATGAATGTAAATAAATCAATAAAAATTAAAATTAAATAATTAAAAAAAAAAAGAAGTGGAGGCCCCGCTCACACAGCGCAGCGGACGGGGCTTTAAGCAGGGCCAGGCCCTGGTTAGTTTTGGGTTTAGGAAGCTCCAAGTGGAGGGCAAGTTAGGGGGACAGTGAGAGGCTGGTGTGGAGAACCAGACAAGGGGCAGCATGGCCCCGCAGAGGTGGCCGAGGACATGACATATGAGTTGCATGGACAGGTCAGAGGAGGAGTGACAGTCCTCACCTCCAGCTCCCGCCAGAGTGTTGGCCCTAGTTCCTCAGTGTCTGCCACAGGGTCTGTGGCAGCTCGAGACCCTCCTCCAGGAACGTCCCTCCCAGCCTCCTCTGCCGTGGTTTCCATACTCGAGAGCATCTGCCCATGGTGCCCGTAAGCCATCTTTGGACCCTGGACCCCAAGAGCAAGCTGTGTCGCTGCCACCTGGCCCCTTAGCAGCACTGTGACCCTCCACTGCCAAGTCTAATAAAGTCACCCCCTGAAGACCTTCCTCCTGGAGTTTGAGTTCAGTCCTTTTTTTTGGGGGGGAGAGGTTTTTGCTATAGGGCACGTGCACTCTTTAGAAAGACAGAGAGAGAGACAGAAAGCGAGAAATCACCCCCCAGAGGGGATGGTCACGCCGCAATCCCTTCTCCATTCTCCTCTTGGGATCTTGGGCACTCACGTTCACGCACCTGGCGTGAGTTTAAGTCACCGGGTTTGGGACATGAACTGTGGTCGACTACATGGGAGTCCAGCGCCATAGCCATTATGCCAACTGCTGGTCCCTGAGCTCGGTTCTTCTTGCTGTCCAGAGCCTGGGCCTTCGGCCTTCCCAGGACATGAGTCAGTGAGGACAGCTGCTCGTGTGCTGGAGCGGGGCAGGTGGTTAGGGACCTTGGCCCAACCAGCTTATCCATGTGTCTGTAGGGACCCACTTTCAACCTCCACTGGGCCTCCTTGGCAGCTGACTCATTATCAGTGTTAATTAGTGTTTCTCCTGCAGCCTTCTGCCCCACTAGGTGCTTGACAGTCATTAGGCACTACTGTGTACAACTGGATCCCAGCTCTACACCCCCTGCCTGGCCTCTCCTCCCAGCTCTAGCCACCTGTGTCCAGGCCACAAACACAACATATTGAGGCTCAGACATAACCCAGTCATAGGAACACAAACACTGACGTGTAACAGAAACAATTGCAACAGGCCGAGAGCTCCCCACACAAATACACAGAACACAGCATGCAGAGACCCACAACACACACACACACTCACATAGCGATACCTACTGAGCGACAGAAACAGGCTGAACTGAAAACTGAAAACTGACCTAGAAGCAAAAGACACAGCATGGCTAAAATGCCCATGCCCACGACACAGGTGTGTACGCACAGACAGGCCATGTAGATCCAATCAGCACATGCACAGAGCACGCCGGAGGAGGACCCCCACTTAACATAGACACAGGTGACCTGCATGTCTCACCTCTGGGTGGCTGGAGGCTGCCTCACTGTTCCCTGTGCCTGGAACACCCTTCTAGATGCCCCTTTTCCTGAACCGGGCGACTTTCTATCATTCTTCACATTTTGGTGTCCCCTTTTCCAGGGGGTCTTCCTGGAGCCCAGGCAGGGGGCTTTCTGTGCTCCCCAACCTTAGAGCTCTTCCCTGCCCTATGGCCTTATTGACTGGCTTCCAACTTGTCAAGTTCAGGATGAAGGGTTTTGCCTGTGCTTGGTGAAGCGGAGACTAGATGTGGAGCCAAGAAACAGGACAGGGACCAGTCTTGTGTGTGGGAGGGTCAAGTCAGGAATAGTAGTGAGGAGCCCCAGCCGCTCAGAGCTTAAGAAGCCATTTACACTGCAGGTCGGCTCAGCCTGAAGCCCTCTTCCTCACATGTGAGGCCCTGCCTGATTCCTTGGGTGGTTCTTCCCGGCCTGCTGCCTGACCCAGTTCCCTCCTTCCCGAAGCCGAAGCTGGCCTCGCCTCGCCTCGCTCTGAACTCACACACACTCGCCTTGTCTACTTGGGTGTGCCCTGACCCTACTTAGCTCAGGGAGTTCCTCATTCTTAAAGGCCCAGGTTTGGAGGGCACGTGACCCATGCATGGCTCTCCAAACCTGGGCCATTTAGTATCAGAGAGGGAGGTGGTAGGGGTGACTAAGAGCACATGCCTTGGGGACCAAGATGGTCCTCCACTTCTTAGCTGCAGGACTTGAGTCCTGCCACCTTTGGTCCTTCCTCTGAAGAACAGGGACAGTAATAGAGCCCACCTCATTAGGGCTGCTGTGAGGATGAAATGAGACAAAGTGTGTGATGTCCCTGTCGCACAGCGGGGCTCCCTCCCCGGCCTGCGTGAGAGCAGGTGAGAGCTAATGAGATGAAGGATGTGAAAGTGCACGTGGCAGGTGCCTTGTGAGTTTCTGCTAATTGGCACCAAGCAAATCAAACGTCAGCGGCACAAGCACCTACTATGCGCTCTCTGTAGCTGGATCTTTACACCTCCCTCCTCATTTCTGCACGATCACCAGTTCCCCACAGCTGGTACAGCTGTGCAGGCCCAGAGGTAGGGGGGACTTGTTTTCTAAAATGTGTTTTTATTGTTTAACATGTCTTTTATTAAGGTATAATAGACACACAATAAAATCAATTAGAAGCGTGTAATGAGTTGTGATAAATACGTATAGTCACATAGCCACCATGCCAATTGAGAAAACACTATTTTGTCGCCCTTTACAACTTCTCTGTTCCCTGTGCAACTTCTCACAGGGCTGCAAAGCGGGTCTGAATCTTTCTGGCTCTTGTCCACCTGGGCACAGAGGGTACAGCTGTCTCTGACCTGCTGGGAGATGCCAAGGAATGGTTCACTCTTCCTGGACTTTGGCTTCTGTGGGTTAGAAGAGGCGATGAGGGCTGGCAGAGGCGATGAGGCCTGGCAGAGGTGATGAGGCCTGGCAGAGGCGACAAGGGCTGGCAGAGGAAGGCATGCCAGGGCTAAGGGCTGGGTCAGCTGGCAGCAGTGGCCTCAGAAGCCACTGGCCTCAGCGAGGGTCCCAGAGATTAGACAACTGCTGTTTCCACAGTCCTTCCCATCCTCGGGCCAGGTAGAAACGGTCGTATGTTGGTCCAGACTGGAGCTGGGGACCGGCCACGATGACTCCACTCCTTTCCCTGTCTCCCCTCTACTCAGGGGCCCTCAACCCCACTGTGGGCATTAACAATTCCCTGAACAGAAGGGGGGTGCCTTTGTTCCCCAGTTCTAGAACTAAATATTAAAGCAATTATGTAACTAGCAATAAATTACTTAAAGTAGTGACTCACTCAGCTTAATTAGAGCGCGAGCAGGGAGAGGTTAAGGTATTTTTAGAGCACACACCTCGCAGCCTCCTGTGGGGGGGCTCTGTGCGAGGTGGGGGTGGAGAAAGGGCCGGGAGCTCATGGAAGCACCCCAGGTGTCTGCAAGGAGAGGGAAGCTGATGCTCCACCCCACTGAGAGCCTAAGAAGAGAGGCCGAGTCGGAGCTGCAGCAGGAGGGACTCGGATCAGACTCTAGGACACCTTTCAGTGGTGCTTATGGGAGAACGGGGACAGGGATGCAGAGTAAACTCTGTGAGGGCAGCACTAGGTCTGACCCCTCTCCCCGCCCAGGAACAGACCGCGAATGAGACTGGAAGTCAGCCAGCCTGGGTTTGAATCCTGGCTTTACTAGCTGTGTGGCCTGGGCATGCCCAGGTTTTTCCACTTCCTGCACCGTCTGATGGCATCCCAGAACCCACCTTGGTGCATGCTGTGAGCACTGAGTGGGCCCCCGCGCACAGAGCAAGCCGACTGCCAGGCTACGGCCCGCAGGGGCAGGGAGCAGGTCTGTTCTCTCACGCTTGTAGCCCGAGCTGCGTTCATATGTAGGATCTTCCAAAATCTTGTGAAAATGTGTCCTAGGAAAAAAACTGCATGGATTTCAGAAAATTTAGCACCAAAATAAGCTTGTATTTTTGCTTCAAGTTTCTTTATGATTATTTTAAGAAACCTTTATGATAGATGGTGCTTGTGTGTTCACAAGAGAGAGGGAGAAGGGGGAGGGAGAGAGAGAGAGATGGAGGAGAAAGAGAAAGGGGAGAAAGAGAGAGACAGAACCACCCCCTAGCAGGGCCATCACAGCATGATCCTTTTTTCTCCCATTTTCTACCTTTTCAGGATCCTGAGTGTGCGTGTGTGTGTGTGTGTGTGTGTGTGTGTGTGTGAACTTGCCTGTGTGTTTTTCAAGCTGACAGGGCCGGGACTCAAACCCTGGACAGCTGTGTGGGATTTGGCTTCCTCTGTGTAGCACCTAACTGCTACACCATGGGGCCTGCCCAAACTCATAAACACATTTATTTCCATTGCTGAAGGGTACACATGCTTGCCCAAGAAAGATGGAGAAAAGGAGGAAGCACCCCCCCCAAAAAAGAATGCAGCTGCACCACAATCCTGTCTCCATTTCTCCATCCTGTCAGGATATGGGACATGCATGTATATGCACCCAGAGTATTTTGCACTGGGATTGGGATTTGAACCACAGTCAATCATGAGAGATCCAGCTTCCTTAACCACTAAGCTATGGGACCAGTCACCAAACTGATATTTTAATTCCATTTCCCCACGAACCTTTTGAAGTCCTCTTGTAGGACCGCACATAGCACGTGCTCAATAATGCCGCACTGCATGACCGCATGCTAGTTTCACTCCCGTTCTCCTTCTAAATAGTCTCCTTCCTGAAGTTGGTGAATGAAGGAACTAGGCGTGTGTGGGTGTCCCCTGGGAGTCTGGTCTTTCTCCTGGAGACTGAGAAGCTGGTGACTTCCAAATGAAAGAAAAATAAAATAAAATAAAAAAAAAAAAAAGGGGGGGGGGGGGGCGTGCGCTGGATGGATCCAGGACCACGGACAGCTGCAGTTTGCCTAGATAGGATGCCTTCTGATCTCCAGCAGGGTAGCGGGGATCTGCTGCCTGTTGTGATCTGTTGGCCTGCACAACCCAGGGTGGGAGAAGGAGTCTCCAGCCTGCTGGGGGAAGCCATGACCCTTGCCCACTGTTGCTGGGAGTTAGAGAAAGCGTGCATCAATTTGGCTGGGGTGCCCTGAGGCTTCCTGGGGGGAGGGACTAGGATCGACTGGGAGAATTTAGGAAGAGAAAAATTCAGGGTGTCGGATGGAGTAAAAATCTGACCCTACGGGCTTTCTGGGAGGATGATCAAGTTCCTTTTAGAGATACCTGTGTGGACCTGCCTGGGGGAAGGGGTTACAACACGTGGGCTCCCCTCCGCCCCTTCCGTCTGTCCCTTTTTGCCCCTGTGACGTGAGGAGGACCAGCCTCCTGCTCTGTCCAGAGCTGGGCCTGTGCTCCGGCTCACAGAGACTAGGGTGGGCAACTTCCTATCACGGCCTCCACTGACCCCGCGTCTGCCATTGGACTGAGCTGGACACTTGGTAGGTGCACGGGACAAACTGGGAAGGTCCATGCTCCTCCTCCGCAGGCTGCGGGAGGGTGAGGGGAGAGCACAGCTGGAGGGGGTGCCTGAGTCGGTTCCCGCCCCTCCCCCAGGCCCTGTCCCCAGTGGCTGCTCTGCTGGGCTCTGACCAGCTCTCCTCACACCTCGCTGGCCTCCCAGGGCTGGGGTGATGAATCTGTGATGACAGCATCCAGCATCACTATGACTACCGCGCGGGCTCTCAGCCTGCAGTCAGGGTGCAGCAGCGGAGGCCGAGACCCTTCACCTCTGGACTTCCGTCCTGCTGTGTGTGGCCCGGGTGGGGCCTGGCAGGGAGCAGGGAGGGAGCACAAGCTTCTGAGCTGACTGCAGTTAGAGCCGAAGGGCCCTCGGAGACAGTCCTCACCATTCCTCTTTCTTCCCTCCTCTTTCTGTCCCTCCATCTCCGAGTCTTGTTTGTTTGGCCCAGGGCTCCCTACCCTTTCCCCTGCCCTGGGAGTCAGGCCCAGTGGCTCTCACCCTGGATTGCTGAGTGAGGTGAGGGGCCGGGCACACGCTGGCTGGGCCTCGGGGATGGTGTGTGGAGACCACGGGTGGCTCCAGGGAGGGCCTGACAGCAGTGCCAGGGACGGTGCATGTGGCTGTGCAGAAGACAGGCAGCATTTCTAGCCCCAGAGAATGAGGAGGAGGCTTTCCCCTTCGCAGTGTATCCCACACGGAAAGATGGGTCCTAACCATTTTTGTTGTTGCTTGTTTGACTTTTGGTTTTACACTTTTTGAAGACAGGGTCTTAACATGTTGTGCTCCTCCTGCCTCAGCCTCCCAAGTTGCTGGGGTTACAGGCCAGGCCACTGGCCTGTGCCTTTTAGGTCGGACCCAGAATGGAACCCAGTTCCCATGTGGGAATCTTAGCAGCTCTCTGCCATTGCTGGGCCTACTTGTTGGATCTTTATTTTTATTATTACTATGTTTAAAGAGGTATTTGCCTTAGGGTGTATGTGCTCACCAGAGGGAGGGAGAGACAGAAGCAGTAAAAGTGAGACACCATTCCCCAGGGGTGACGGCCATGCTGCAATCTCTTCTCCATTCTTCTCCCAGAATCTTGGACATGCACACACATGCACCTGGTGTGAGTTGCAAGTCACTGGGTCCAGGACTTGAACCACGCTCAGCCATGTGTGAGTCTGGTAACATACTGTTATGCCATCTGCTGGCCCCTGTTGTATTTTTAAAGGAAAGGTTTTATTTTTGAGATGAGAAAACAGGCCCAGAGAGAGAAAATGACTGGCCCAAGCTCCCTGAGATCTTTAGAGGGAGGCCGAGACTATGGGCTCTACGCAGGTCCTGCTAGGCCCGAGCTAGAACCGCTTGGCCCATACTTGTTGGCCAGGATTTTTCCAGACTGCTACCCCCAGACGGTGCTTGGGGGTGCCCGTGGGTGAGTTCACTCTCAGCGTGAATGCTGTGCTGACAGCCCTCTTCCTGCACAGATTGGGCAGATCGCCCTGGGTCTGTGTGGGGTGATGCGAGGGGGCTAAGAAAGGACTCGGTAAGTCAGAGGCTTGGCTAAGGTCAACAAGCAATTAGGCTCAGAATTCAGTTCCAACTTGGGTCCATGGGCTGCCAGCCTAGACCCCAGGTTCCATCGCCTTCCTCCTCCCCCGAACTTCACTGAGTTGGCCCCTGTAGGTATTGACAGTCTCCCTGAGCCCCTCATAGGGCTCTTCCCGGCCCTGGGACCTGTTGTGCTGGAACTTACTGAGCAGAAGGAGACCTAAATTCCATGTCCTGATAGAGAACCTGAGGTAACGGTGACTCATGCCAGGTTATGGCAGGAGGGTGGCTGGCCAGGCCAGGCGGCCTGGCCCTTGGCTTGTCGGCCCTTCCCCCACCTTGCAGCTGCCTCCTCTCCCATCCTGCTGTGCAGCATGGCTGGGCCTGCCAGCCTTGATGGATGGCCGGGCAGCTCAGCCTCCCTCCCGCTCCTCTCCGGATGCTGGGCCGTTAGCCTCCTAATCACCAGTCTTGCCTGGGGGCCGCCAAGCTATCCATCTCCCCCACACAGCCTTGGCCAGCACAGGTGGGTCTTCTTGGGGGGGTGGGTGGGGGAGGAGGTACATCAGCTCCTTCTCCTGAGGCTGAGCTGAGAGTTCAGCTGCATCCTCCAGTCTAGGGGGCACGGGGGTTAGGGATGAGCCTACACCCCTAGTTGGAGTGCTAGAAATCTCTCCTGGGCCTCCCAAAGACACCCACACAGGCGCACACATTCACACAGGCTCACAGAACACTGGGCAAAGCTCTGGCTATCACTGAAGCACTGTGTGCCCAGCGTTGTGCTAGGGCTCTGCGTCTAACCTCATGTATCCTCGTAGCTGCATGTTATTGTAACCCCCTTGTACAATGAGGAAACTGAGGCTCAGAGAGGGTAAGTCCTGTATCCAGGAAGTGGAGGAGTGGGATTTGAACCCAGATCTATATGGCTCACATCCTTTAAATTAAATTAAAATTTTTAATTTGCTCACCATAGAAAGGCAGAGCAAGAGAAAGAGGAAAAGTGAGAAGGTACCCCCAGGGATGACGGCCACGCCATGATCCCTTCTCCTCTGTTCTCCTCTCAGGTCGAGCATGCCTGACACGCTCCTGGCATGTTTTTCAAGTTGCAGCTCTGGGACTTGAACTGTGCAGTGAGCCATGTGGGATCTAGTGCCTTAACCCCTACACCCCGGCTAGCTCTATGTGGCTCAGAGCTTGCACTTACAACCCCTCTGCTCTACTGACTAGCCTCTGCCCACACATATGCACACACACACATGGGCACACATGTGCAGGTGTGAACACAAGCTGCCATGTTGGCTCTTGCACCACCCACCCACTCGGGTTCCTGAGGTGTGAGGACAGTGCTGGGTTATGGAGTGGGTGAGGGATCACTGCTCTTCAGCCCCAGGCTGTACCCTGACTCTCACCCTGGCTATAACACGGACTGGCCAGCCGGTGGGCTGCATGGAGGAGGTAGCCTCCAGGCAATGGGAAAGAGGCTAAGAGGCAGTCTATCGATCATCTCTGTAGCACTGCCTTCCAGGAACTGGGGCCCAGGGGAGCGTGGTGCCGTGGGTCGATTTTCTGGGCTGAAGCCCAGGCCCAGCGTACAGAGTATATGTGGGGTGAGGCTGGTGTATAGTAGCCCGCCTCCCCCATCTGCTCCCGCAGCCCTGCCTTCCATACCCAGTCCCATTCCCCACCATGGCCACTGCAGATAGACGCTGAGAAGCAGCCTCCTGGTACCCAGGCCCCGTGTGTCCTGCTGCTACCAACCACCCTGCCCAGAGGCAGCTCTTGGGGATGCCGTGAGAGTCCTGTGGTGGTGGGGAGGGGGCTGATGGGAGGCCAGGGGTCAGGAGCTGCAGGGAGATGAGGCCAGCCCACCTCAGAGCCCTCGGAGCCCTCTGTGGACAGTTTACTGAGATACTGAGTGTAGCCCGCTTGGTGCTGCCAGGGGCTCATAGTAGGCACTTAATAAGTCTCGTCTGCTCCTCCCTAAGGACTCTGGAGAGACTGACTGGCCAGGTGCCTCTGAGGGCCCACAAGCTCCCGGAGCGGCTGTCAGGTGGCTGGCAGTGTGTTAATCGCCCCAGGAGCAGTTAGCACAGAGAGGGCAGGTGGAGTGGGAGGGGAGGGGAAGGGAGAGAGGGGGAGAAGGGGAGAGGGAGGGAGGGAAGGAGGAGAGTCTAGCCCTTAACAGTCCAGCCAAGGTTGACATGGGGAGGGGGGCTGTGATAGCTAGTGCCAGGCTTGGGATCTTCCCTGTCCCCTCCCTCTGGGCAGGGTCCCTGAGCGGGACCTGGTCATCTCCTTTCTGGCTGTCCCCACCCCCTCGGGGGAGCCTCCACCAGGCCTTCCCAATTGCCCTGGCCTCAAGAGACCTGGATCTAAGCGTGGCCCAGGAGCGTGCTGGCTGGGGTGGAGGGTGCTGCCTCTCCTCTGCGCCTGCGACGTCCCTCCCATTGGTTCTGGCTGGCAGGACGAAGTGAGCTGCCTGGCAAATGCCTGCCACTTCCCGTCCCCAGGGGCCGGGCTGCTCTGGGCTTCCTACGCCTGGAGGACAGCTGTGGCCTACCTGCCCACCAGGGCTGCCGGCTTTGGCCCTGGTTCCCCATGCCCTGACATCTTAGAGCTGAAGCTCTGGCCCCCATCAGAGGGCCCGCCTCCGGCTCTGTCACCTCCTTGTGTGCTCTGGGAGAGGGACGAGTGTGCCTCTGCACTATCAGCCTCAGTGGGCAGCTACGGAGTATCTGGCCAGGTGGGGAGCAGCGCTGTGGCCAGGGACTCCTGCTCTTTCAGACCCGCCTCATTGGGTGTCCTAGGCTGTAACTGTCCCCGTGCGGTAAGGGCGACATGAGCCCTCTGACCCCCAGAGCCTGTTTTCTGAGCTTCTGTGCTGATTCTGTGTTCTGGGAGAGAGGCTGCGGTGGCAGGTGCTGGTGCAGGATGGTGACACCAGTGCCGCCGAGGGCAGACTGAAGGGGAAGCTCCCTCGACAGGAGCCAGCCCAGGACGCTGGCAGCCTTGATGCTCTTGCTGTCCCTGTGGCCACTGGCTCTGCCTCTGGTCTGCACGGCCTGCCTGCCCCTCTCCTTCCTCGTCTCCCTTCCTCGATTACTGCCTGGGCTTACTACCTCCTGTCAGGCACCCCTCACCACTGCCGTCTC
>NW_006159505.1:1989399-2001123 GCF_000334495.1 Tupaia belangeri chinensis | reverse complement strand
TTTCCCTCCTGGGAGTCGGGACTGGGGCCGTGCTGGGATTTGGTCCCTCCCTGCTTCCTCTGTAGGTGACATGCCACCCTGACCAGCCCCTGTCTTCTGCCACCTTCCCGCATCTCTCTCTGATGGCGTGGCATGTGTCTCTGGCCTTATCTCTGAATCTCTGTCTCTCAGGGCCCGTTGGCCGTGGCCTCCCTGCCTCCTTCCTCCTGTTGCTGGCCCAGCCAGGGCAACAGGCTCCGCTCTCCAGCCCAGAACAGATGTAGGCTGCCTCCTTCTCTCTCGCTGGCTGTCTCCGAAGCCCCAGCAATGCCCTCCGCCCCGCACTGTGCCTCGTTGCTAGGCCTTGGGCTGGCAGCACCTGGCTTCCATAGCGACGGGTGCTTAGAAACAGAACGCCACATCTCCCCGTCCCACCTCAGGAGCTTGTGCCTATTGAACGTCTTTCCATCCATCGGGAAGCAGGGCCCGGCTCTAGGCTGCCTCCAACCTGGGGAGACAAGGGTCGGGGGACCATGGTCTGTCTATGGAGCTCAGGGAACAGCTGGGTGTGAGGAGCTGCCCTGGGGTGGCCCCAAAGCCAAGGTGGGAGCTGGAGAGAGGCTCTGAGCTCTTCTCCTGGGCCTCAGCCTGCTGAAAGAGGGGTAGGAGATGGGGCCGGCAGGTGGCATGGTGGTTCAGGGCGCTGGACTCCCACATGGCAGACCGCGGTTTGAGTGCAGGACCTGGTGACCTGCTCTCTCACTTTCTCTCTCTCTCTTGCTCTGTCTCTCTCTGATCAAATTAAAATAAATGAATACATAAAAGAAAGGCGTGGGAGAAGGAAGGGCTGGGTTCAGATTGCTCATCTACTGTGTCTGCCCTGTGGGCAGGTGACCTCAGGTCCTGCTGGGGCCTCGGTTTCATCAGCTGTAAAATGGGGTTCGCAATATCACGAGGATGAGGGGGAGGGGCAGACCAGGAGGACCTGGCATGGAGAGGTGGTCCCTGATGGCCGTTCCCCCTTCCCTTTAAGGTGTTTCCGTTTAATCAACAGAGAGGAGGGGAAGGTTCTCCAGGCCTGGGAGCGGTGTCAGCAGGGGGCTGCAGATCAGGGCACCTCACATGTGCAGGGTGTTTGCAGGGGACCAGGGGCCATGTCTGTTGGACGTGGTCCAGCTGAGGGGCTTATGAACAAGGAACCCAGTCTCCTGGGAGGGGTGTTCTTGCCCGGTGCAAACAGCAGGGCTTGCCCGAATTGTCTAGTGCTCCTGGGGTAGGAGCCGTGAGGGTGCCCCACCTAGTCCCCTGTGGCTCCCTGCCCTACCCTGTCTCTGCACTCCAGGAGTGGGGTTTCTATTGACTCCTCCTCCCTGCCAGGTCGGCCCACAGAGGCCACACTTCATGCAGCCTGACTCCTGGGGCCTTGGCCTGCCCGTGAGAGGCCCACTCTATTGTACAGATGAGGAAACTGAAGCAGAGGAGGCTTTTGTGGTCCTATGACCCTGCTCTCCCCTCTTGTCAGATCTGTCTTTCATTTTATAGAGAGATTTTGCTATGGGGCTTGTGTGCTTGCTGGAGAGACAGAGAGAATGAAAGTGAGAAATCAGCCCTGCCTCCAGGGGGATGGCCACGCTGCAATCCCTACTTCTTCATTCTCCTCCCAGGATTTTGGACCTGCATGCACACGTGCCTGGTGTGAGTTTTAAGCCTCTAGGTCCAGGACTTGAACCATGGTCTACTACGTGAGAGTCAAGCCACGTAACCATTAAGCCATCTGCTGCTCCCTACGTCTGTCTTTTAATCTAAGGGCTAATGGCCATCAGAGAAGATGGGGGTGGGGAGAAAAGGGACAGGCAGGGGGTGGGGTGGGGGGAGCAGAGGGGCAGCCGGCCTGTCTCTCTGGGGCAGCCAGGAAGGGCTTTCACATGCCTGTGCCCAAACCACGGGCACTTGGCACTGCCAGGGGACTCAGCCTGCTGGGCCCCGGGTCACCACGCACTGCCCTTTCCTGAGCTGGTCCGGGTGCCGAGCTCTGTGCTAGGTACTTAGTCTCGCTGATTCTTTACAACCGCCTTCCAAGGGAAGCCAATTGATCTTGTCCCTCGGTGCATAAGGGTCCACAGCTGAGGCGTGGGGGCAACCCTGAGTCCCCCTCGGCAACCCTGCCCCTCCCTGCCCTCACGCTGCAGGGCACTGACCCTGCCTGGGAGGGAGTGCTCATTTCCTTGGGCTCCGCACCCCTGCTCTCAGCACCCCTCACCACAGCTACGTGTGAAGCTCGCTGGACCCCCCTCCTTGCCTGATCGTCCTGGGGACTCAAGCCCACAGACCACGGAAACCAGGTGTTGGGGTCCCGTGGTTGTGGCATTTAGGGCACTCAGGACGCTGCCAGGACCCCAGGCCCTCCCGTCCATAGAATGTACAAAGCATGAGCTTTTCGAACGGTGGGCCTTACCACAGGCTCTGCCTTTCTTAGACAGTGAGCAGCTCGGCGTTCTTGGAGCTTCGAAGCTGCGGGCTGGGGCCCTCCGCATGATGGCTTTAGAGCTGGCAGGTAGATGTCAGCGCCCAGGGCCTTGGGTCCCTGTTGCTTAGACTTCCCTTGCCTCAGTATCCCAGGTGGACTGAGCTTTTCTTGGCCCTAGCGTGTGTGTTGCTGGAGGTGAAGGACTGAGGTCTGTGACCAGCTGCAGCCTGAGGCACCCCTGGAGCTGGGCCAGCCCTGGAATAGCCGGCAGAGGGAAGCTGCAGCCAGCTGGGCAGGGCTGGGGGGCGCTCCAGGTGGCCGCTGTAGTGGAGGACCAGTCTATCTCCTCCCCCCCCGCCCCCCCGCCCCCGGCCCCGGCCGTCCATCCGGGGCTTGGAGAAAGCGCCTCTGTGCAACACTCCTAGGGCTGGAGTCAGCAACTCCAGGCCTTTCAGACTGGACAGAAGGTGCCAGCGAGGGGAAGGGTAGGGTGGGAGGGCAAAACCTTTGGGTGGTAGGAGTGTGGGTGGTAGGAGGGTAGGTGCCGGGGGGGGGGGGGTTCCCGTTAGTGAGAGGCTGGGGATTTAGTGAAGGCTGGGGCTCAGTAAGGAGGCGAGAGCTCTGGGAGCAGGGACCTTGGGTGAGGTTGCTCATGAGTTCTCTGAGCTCTCTGTGCTGCTCCGGGTTTCTGAGGATGGAGGCTGGGCTTGGGGGTGCCAGAGAACCTTGAACCCAATGCCTGTCCCTGGGGTAGCTGAGAGCCAAGAGCACCGCTTTGCCTCCTTTGCCCAGAGCTGGAAAGGTTGTAAAGCTGCGAGAAAGCAGGGAGCTGCCTCTCTTTTGCCCATCATCTTGCCTGGTTTCCATGGGAATCTGGCCCAGGGTAATCAGGGGTTGACAGGCAGGAGGAGTGGTGTCAGGCAGAGTGGGAAGGAGCCGGCTGCGAAGAAAGTGAGCCCCTGTCCCCGGGAGCACGAAGCAGGGCTGCACAGCCAGTGCAAGGGACTTCAGAAAAGGGCCTGACTGGGCAGAGGAGCTGTAGCCGCCTGGGACAGACAGGCTCTGTGGGCCCAGGAGGCTCCACCTTCCAGGCATCCTTAAGCTTCCTAAAGGGAGCTGCTCCCCCTTGGCTCTGCCCCCAGATATCCCCCACCCCGCCCTCTGTGCCCAGCCCCCTGGACACAGACACGTGGTGGTGACCCGGACCCCAGCCTCTGCCTAGAGGAGGAACGGTTTGATGGATGAGGCACACAGGGAAGCAAACAGGGGGATGAGTCTGGTGAAAGGGGCAGATAGGCCAGCTCAGCTCAAATCCACGCAGTCGGTAGATGTCTTCATCCAGCAATTCTTCTGGGCCGGGCCTTGTTCTAGATGCTGGAGACGTAGCAGTCAGCCTGTCCCCTGGAGCCAGCAGCATGGTGGGGTGCCTGAGCTTCCCCACAAGCAGGGAGAAACGCCATGAGCATTGAGGAGTATGGCCAGAGGTGGGGTGTGGGTACAGCGCAAAGTAGGCACTGCCTGGGCACAAAGGGCCTGAGGGCTTTGAAGGCCAAGACCAGAGCTCCAACTCTGTCCTGTGGGCAATGGGGACGCATGCAGAGGTGGGTGAGGCAGAGTCAGACTTGGGAGCCTGTATGTGTAGGAGCAGTGTAAGCGTGTGTTAGGGCGTGTGTGTCTGTATAGGAGTGTGGGTGTGTGTAAGGATGAGGGGAACGTATATGTGTACCCTCATCCTTGTGGGAAGACTGTGTACAGGCATGTGCACGTGATTGTGTGTGGCCTAGGGCATCCTTGTACAGAGGAAGGACCTTGGGGTTTGTGGGTGACGGGAGCAGGTACTAAGGTCTGTGGTGTGTCAAGGCTCGAGTCTCCTGGACTTTAGCCCCACGTGAGCCAGCAGGGCCCTGACTAGTGCTGACCAGAGTGGGAAGTTCCCTCCCCTGGTCACAGAGCCAGCCATCTGCTGCAGGCAAGACAGACGCGCATGCAAATGATATGGAAATGACAAGACCTTTTGCTAGATAGTGCTTGTGTTCACCAGAGAGACAGGAATAGAAAAAGGATGAGAATACACTCTCACGGGAGTGATCACACTGGAATCCCTTTGCCTCCACCGCTCCCTCCGTTAGGAATCTGGTGCACACACACACCAAGTTCAGCTACACCACGGGAGTATTACACACCCTCACAAAAATACACACTTACAAACCTGTGTTCACACCTTCTGCCACCTTTACACACATCGTGCTCACAGAGCTGGCTGCAGGGCCTTACACACATGCACACACACAGCTGCCCCTTGTGCACAGTCAGGCTCACTCCAGGATGGAAGTGTTGAGCACAGGGTCTAGCTGGAGAAAGAATCCATAGAGATGTCTTCTTCCTCCAGGAAGCTTCCTGGGTTGTTCCTTTGCAGAGCCTGTAGGACAGGGCTCCCACCTCAGGTCATGGAGAGGTGAAGTTGCATACATTCTCTCCTGAGGAGTCACCCATTTTGGGATCTGCTCTTTGCGCTCAGTTCTTGGGCCTGGCGTGCCTGGGCAGGCCTGTCTTTTCAGGAGAGTTGCCTGGATCCTGCCTCCCTTTACACCAGCTGCCTGAGCCCTCAAAGAGGAGCAGGCCAACCTTCACAGTTGCTGAGAAGCCTGAGGCCAGAGGGATCGAGAGCCTTGACTAGGTCACTAGCATGCCAGGGAAGTGCTTGGGGTTGAACTTAGGAGCCGGCTGCGAAGAAAGTGAGCCCCTGTCCCCGGGAGCACGAAGCAGGGCTGCACAGCCAGTGCAAGGGACTTCAGAAAAGGGCCTGACTGGGCAGAGGAGCTGTAGCCGCCTGGGACAGACAGGCTCTGTGGGCCCAGGAGGCTCCACCTTCCAGGCATCCTTAAGCTTCCTAAAGGGAGCTGCTCCCCCTTGGCTCTGCCCCCAGATATCCCCCACCCCGCCCTCTGTGCCCAGCCCCCTGGACACAGACACGTGGTGGTGACCCGGACCCCAGCCTCTGCCTAGAGGAGGAACGGTTTGATGGATGAGGCACACAGGGAAGCAAACAGGGGGATGAGTCTGGTGAAAGGGGCAGATAGGCCAGTTCAGCTCAGATCCACGCAGTCGGTAGATGTCTTCATCCAGCAATTCTTCTGGGCCGGGCCTTGTTCTAGATGCTGGAGACGTAGCAGTCAGCCTGAAGGGACATGAAGGAATGAACGAATGCATAATATTGACAGGCAGATAGGTCTTTGGAAGGGCAAAGCGAGAGGGGAGCAGGCTGAGTGAAGACAAGGAGGTAGAGGGCAGAAGTTCAGGGGAGAGCTATGGGCCAGGCCCAGGCGTGGCTGATACCAAGAGGTACCAGAGAAGAGACAGGAGGAAGTCCTCTGGGGCTGAGCCTTCCCGCCGTGCTGAGAGTTTGGATGTTGCCTTGGTGGTCGTGGGAGCCCAGGAAGGTGGTGGGCGGGGGGTGGGCTCACAGCGATTCTGCCCTCGGGGCCTGGGCCACATAGCAGGTGCTCATTCTTAGTGGAAAAAGTGCTGGGTTTGAAATTGGTAGACTAGGGCCATATTCCTGAACTCATCCACTGGGCAACCTGGGGCAAGCCTCAACCTCTCTGAGCCTCAGTTTCCTTATTTACAAGTTGGGGCTAAAGCAGTGCCTCCCAAGGCTGTTGTGGGGCGGGGGCGGGAGCTAGGTGGGGAAGTGCTTTGTAAGCACAAGGGCCCACCAATGCGAGGTATCATTTTTTTTTGAAGAATTATTTTATTAACTATTAATTGTTTTATTAACTATTTATCTATTTATTTATTTATTTGAATTTGACTAAAGGGACGGAATGTGAGAGAGAGAGAGAGAGAAAGCCACCACGTTCAGGACTGAAACCATGGTTGGCCATGTGGGAATCCAGCGCTCTTAACCTCCACGCCACCTACTGGCTCCAGGAGGTATCATTATATTAAAGAGCAGCACAGGGTTGGTTCCTGGACAGGGCTTGGGTCAAGTGGGCTAGTACCCAGGCTCACCCACCTTTTCCAGAGATCCCCAGTCTGGGACAGCTGGGCCACCAGGTATAGGCCAAGTGGCCTCTAAGGCGGAGAGACAAGAAGTGACCCGAGGGGCTTGGCCAGGCATTCCTACGTCAGGGCTGCGAGAACAGCTGTGGCTGGCCTCCCTTGGGCTGGAAATGGGGACAGGGGACAGGGACTGGGAGTGTAGAACCCTCAGCCACTGCACTGTTGGGGACAAGGGAAGACTAGGGAAATCTATTTTTCTTACTTGCTTTTCCTCAAGAGGCAGGGCATGGGTTTCAGGCACAGACAGAAGGCAGCCAGGATATGAATTTTGGCTTCCGTACTTCCTGGCTGTGTGACCGTGGCAAATCTCTCTGTGCTTCGGTTTCCCTTGTCTGTAAAGTGTGGCTAAAAAGAGATCCGACCTCCTTCTACCATTGCCGAGATGAAACATAAATATGAGGCATTTCATCCGCTCAGCAAGTGAGTAAGTGCTCAGTGAATGCTAGAGCCTCCCGGTCCGAGGGATGCACATTCAGCCCTGGGAGCGCCCTGACCCTCACCTCCATGAGCTATTAGCCAGGGAGAAGATGTGTCTTATCAGGGTTCTCAGGCCTCCTGGGGATATTAGTACCTGGGAGGGGCTCCAGGGGGAAGCATTTTTCAGTGCTCCTGGGTGATTCTAACATGAGCCGGGGGAAGAAGCAGCACAAGGTCACAGAATGTCTAGTGGAAGTGAGGGCTCTCTGGGGTGACGGAGGAGTCCCACCATGGACAAGGGTCACTTCCCAGCTGAGAGCTTGGCAAGGCCCTTCACCTTGCCACTTAGAGGAGCCTTGGTTGTCACCTCTGGGAGGGACCTGGTTGGGGAATTTTATTTTATTTATTATTATTATTATTTATTTTTTAAAGAGATTTTGGTATAGGGCACGTGCGCTAGCCAGCAAGACAGAGGGGACAGAGAGACAGAAAGCGAGAAATCACCCCCCAGGGGGATGGCCACGCCATAATCCCGTCTCCTCCATTCTCCTCTCAGGATCTTGGGCACGCATCCACGCATTCTTGGCGTGAGTTTAAGCCACCAGATCTGGGACTCGAACCGTGGTCGACTATATGGGAGTCCTGCGACATAGCCATTATGCTAACTGCTGGTTCCTATTTATTTTATTTTTAAAAGTTGCTATAGTGCGCATGCACTGCTGGGGAGAGAGAGAGAGAGAGAAGGAAAGTGAGAAAGTACCCCTCGGGGGGATGGCCATGCTGTCATCCCTTCCCCTTCATTTCAGCTCTCAGGAGTTTGGGCACACACGCACAGGTGCCTGGCATGTTTGTAAGCCAGGGGGACTCAAACTGTGTGGCTGGTCATGTGAGGTCCACCGCCTTTACCCCATTGCCTGCTGGCTCAGGGGATTTCAAAGACTGTTTGACAATATGTTTGTGAAAAGGCTCTGTATCCTATCAAACCCCAAAGGAGTTGTGTTTATTGAATCTAGTGCGATAGCATTTCATAGATGGAGCCGGTGCGGTCCAGAGAGGTGCAGTGACCCACCCAGAATCACACAGCAAATCTATGACAGAGGTAGGACTCAACCTCTTTGAGGAATGTTCCGGCAGAAAGACTGGCACAGGAAGACTTCCTCTGAGTTGAGAGACAGAGAGCAGCTATCTGGGTCCTCCAGCCACTAAGCTGTGGTGTGAGAGACTCAATTAAGATTCAAGAAATCACTTCTCAAGAGGCGAGTGCTGTGGGGGGTCCTGCCTAGAGCGAGGAGAGCCCAGGAGATGGTACCAGACCAGGCCAGGGTTGGCTGTTTTTGTTTTTCTTTCTTCTTTTTTATTTTATTTTATTTTTTTTTTTAGAAGTTTTGGCCATAGGGCAACATGTGCTCACCAGAGAGAGAGAGACAGAGTCAGAGACAGTGAGGGGGAAAGTGAGAAATCACTGCCCCCACCCCCCAAGGGGAGAACGGCCATGCCGCAATCCCTCCTCCTCCATTGTCCTTCCAGTATCTTGGGTGTGCACATGCGCCCAGTGTGGTTTTCAAGGCTCTAGGTCTAGGAGTCCAACTGCAGTTGGCCATGTGGGAGTCCAGTGACGTAAGCACTGCACCATCTGCTGCCTCCCAGGGTTGGCTTTTGACTGCATGGTCTGAGGTAGCCTCCCAGGAAAGACCAGCAGCTCTGCAGTGGCCATAACAGATAGCTCACAAGCACCTGTGTCTCACCCAGGTTGTCCAGATCCCAGGACGAAGCCAGTGACACATGCTCAGGGCTTACCGAGAGATGTGTGCCGTGTGTGTGCTCAGGGCTCAGGTGCAGTCCTTACTTGATGGGGTCAGCAAGTGGCGTGGTGGTTAAGGTGCTGGATCCCTCATTGGCTGACCGCGTCATTTGAATCTTAGACCCCGAGGCTTGAAAAACACAACAGGTGCATGTGCATGTGTGCCCAAAACCCCAAGAAAGAGCGCAGGAGAAGGGACTGTGGCATGGCTATCTCCCTTGGGGGTGATTTCTCACTTTCCCTCTCTCTGTGTCTCTCTCTGACAAGCGTACACATCCTATCTCAAAAAATCTAAAAATGAAAGCAGAAATAAAGGCCAGCAGATGGCGTGATGGTTAAGGCGCTAGACTTCTACACGGCTGACTGAGGTTCGAGTACAGGACCTGGCAGCTTGCTTTCTCACTTTCTGTTTCTGTCTCTGTCCCTGGTGAGCACATGTGCCCTGCAGTAAATTAAAATAATAATAATAATGATAAATAAAATTAAAGGAATTCTTTTAAAAAAAAATCCCTTACTTGGGTTATCTTTTATGGAGGAGAAAACTGAGGCTGAAGAGGGATAAGGAGACTGTTTTGGGGACCTGAACCTTTACAAATCTTAGCCCACAGAATGTTTTTCACAGCATTAGTAAGTAGGACAGATTGCCTCTGTTTTAAAGATGCAGGAAACTATATTGACTTGGCCCAGATAATTTCCTCCCTACCCTTCCCCAGGTCCCCAGACATGACTATCAGGAAGGACACACAAAAGGCGACCCAGAGGACTAAGGCAGGAATCAGGAAGGTCTCTTGGAGGAGGTAGGCCTCTGATCGGCTCCTGAGTAAGCAGACGGAGAGGATCGGGGAGGGCACTGGGGTGGAGTGGCATGGGCCAAGGCATGGAGATGAGAATGAGTCAGTCACTGATCTGAGTGGGGCAGGGCGGCCAAAGCTGGGTAAAGAAGTCAGGGATGCATTGCAGATGGTCTAGCGTGTCAGGCTGGGGGCTGGGGCTGGACCTCTGTTGTGTTGTGATAGGGAGCCACGGGGCGCATTTGATCAGGGGAAGAGGCATGTCTAGAGGTGTGCCTCAGAAAGGATAGGCAAGGCCTATCTGTGGTGGTGTATGCTGCTGAGGGCTCTATGCTGCACAGGCTGGGGCCACATGGGAAGCCCAGGTTCAATTCCTGGCCCAATCCAAAGGCCAGACCTTTTTTTTTTTTGGAGAGGTTTTCGCTACAGGGCATGTGTGTTCGCCAGAAAGACAGAGGGAGACAGAGACAGAAAGTGAGAAAGCCCCCGCCATGGGGGATGGCCATGCTGCAATCTCTTCTCCTCCATTCTCCTCTTGGGATCTTGGGCACACACGCACATGCGCCCAGCATGAGTTTAAGCCACCAGGTCTGGGACTCGAACCACGGTTGACTACATGGGAGTCCAACGACATAGCCATTATGCCAACTGCTGGTCCCAGGCCAGGCCTTTTGTGTGCCCTGCCATCCCAGTGTCTCTGGGAGGCTGAAGCAGGAGGATTGTGAGCTTGGGGCTGACCTGGGCAAGAAAGTGAGCCCCTGTCTAAAAAAGAGCTGGGCTTGGTAGCATGCACCTGCAGTCCCAGCTGGGAAGGTGCGGCAGGAGGATTACAGTATAGTGAGACGAGAGAGAGAGAGAGAGAGAGAAAGAGAGAGAGAGAGAGAGAGAGAGGAGCTGGCATGGCGATGGAGGCCCACCCCTGAGCTGGTAGGACAGACAGGACTCTGCCAAGCCTGTGTGCCAGGTGCCTGGATTGTGTCCAGACTGGGC
Organism: Tupaia belangeri chinensis; assembly: GCF_000334495.1. Lineage (NCBI taxonomy): Eukaryota > Metazoa > Chordata > Mammalia > Scandentia > Tupaiidae > Tupaia > Tupaia belangeri. The sequence goes on along the minus strand of NW_006159505.1, from coordinate 1,990,616 downwards.
TTAGTGACTCAATGTTGAGAAAATCACTCCCCAGGGAGAAAGGACCCAGATGAATCACCCAAGTGAGGTGGGGAGGCTGTGAGACTGGGGGCTCCCTGAGTCACCCTCTAAGAGTTGGGGGGGTTGCAGAGAGAGGGGCCGCAGTGCAGCGGGAAGGATTCAGGTCAGACCACAGCAAGGGCTGTCAGAGGACTCTGCCTTCCCATAATTCCTGGGGTTCCATCCTCCTGTTAGTCCTGCGAGGAAGAGGGGAACACTGAGGCCTAGAAACGTGGGGAAGGGATCTGACCAAGGTCGTGCAGTCAGTCGCTGGCAAAGATCAGGTGAGGCGCAACTATGCCCTCAGGGTCAGGTCGGTCCCACTGCCCCAGCCGCAAGTTGTCAAGACCGGGCTAAGAATGGGATTGACCCAGGTTATTCCCGGTGCCCTCCACCCCAGGACAGGCCGACAGCAACTGGAGCCTTGCTGCGCCGCCGCGATGGGCCAGCAGGGGGCGCAGGAGGGTCGCGGCCCGGCGGAGGGGCGCGGCCTGCCGCAGGCGCCTGAGCACAGAGGCCGCTCTGCGGAGAAAAGCGCTCCCGGCGCGCGGGTCCCACGGCTGAGCTGGGGACTGTGCGGCCCTGGGCCTGCACTCTCTCCAGTTTCCAGGGACGCCGACGCAGACCCTCCGCCAGTCCTGGGGACCCAGTGCCTCCATCCCCACGTAGGAATGGTGCGCCTGTCTGTGTGCGCGTGTGTCTGTGCGCACGTGTCCCCCGCGCAGATTGGCTGCTGCTCCGGAGCCTGTGGGTTTCGGAGCGACCTCTAAAATTCTCCCCAACTTCCCCTTTCTTCCTAGGTTGAGAAAGAGGGGAAGCTCTGGGCACACGGGGTGTCCGCGTCCCTTCCCCCTTTCCTTCCTTCACCCCCGCTCCCCTGCGGCACGGATCTCTGCCTCGGAGCACCTGCCCGGCCCCAGGACTCAAAGTGGGGGTGATGGGGGAAGAGGATGTGATCGGACTGGGTGGCAGGCTCTGAGAGGCGACCCCAGCGAGGTAGCAAAGGAGTGGCATGGAGCCAGGGGGAGAGAGCGAGGGCTGACAGCCGGCTCCCCGGCGGGGGCGAGACGAGCTGGGAGACTCCAGGGAGTCGAGAGAGGCGGGGAGAGCCCGTGCGGGGTCTGCTGGGCTCCGGAGGTCCGACCGGCCGGGACGCGCAGTCCCGGGTTGGGGGAGGG